>NC_133623.1:22461407-22769907 GCF_048593235.1 Sminthopsis crassicaudata
GGAGCGAATGGCAAGATCGAAGCCACCATGATTCCCGGTTGAGTGGAGTATCCTTTCCATTTCACTGTCAGGCTCTAATAGCCAATGGCCGGGAGGGAGGGGGAAAGCAGCCTCTTGGACATGGCTTATTAGCTATTTCTTTGAAAACAGGCAAATGAAATCAGCATGTAAATATTTTCTTGACCACACAGAATATATGCCTCTGGGAAAGAAATGCACCTTTTAACTCTAGCTTTTACTTGATTAAGTCACTATTGGATACAACACAAAAGCAGGGCTTTGATGTTTCGTCCCGGCATAAGCTGGACACACAGTAGGTGTTGAAGAAATCCCTAGTAACCACCTGATGATGGGCATTAGGAAATCAAATTTCTGGATCTTGAGAGATCTTTCTAGCTCTAGCTGTAGCTGTAGCTGTAGCTGTAGCTCTCCCTGAGCAAGGGGGAGGAGGGAAGGAAGGAAAGCAGGCTCTTCTACTAGACTCCTTATTTCAATACCAACTGTATTACACAAGGACATATGTAGCCAAGACAGTCTGGTCAAACGCTCTGCAACCCCTTAATTAATCTCCACACTCTTGTTCTTACACCATCCTTACGGAGGAAGAGGGAGACAGGGAAAAGGTAAAGCAGACCAAAGCAAAATGCCACACAGTTGTCTGTGCCAGAGCGACCTGGTTGTAAAAAGCAGGTTTCTGACTGAGTGCCAAGGTTCAGTGGCCTTAAACCTGAGGGAGGACCCAATTTTGGAAGCAGACAGCAGAACATTTCATGGTCTATATCTAGGTCACTCGAGGAAATGCTGACTTTTCACGGCATAGCCACAGCTCTGAAATAAATCCATTTAAACAAGGAGGAAGAGCCCGGCAGGGTCACACTATAATGCACTGAGGTGCCTTGTCAGGCTTGGGAATCTTTTTTTTTTTTTTTTTTTTCCCAAGGTAAATCCTTCTGATTGGGTTATCCCGCAGTGATTCCTCCAGAGGCAGTAGGTATCATTGAAATAGGGCGCTTCATCCTGATTAGTAATGAAACGACCATCTGCCAAGCAAAATCAGGCAGTAAAGTGGCGCTAATCAGGAAGATGACAGCAAAGTTAGTTCTGAACTAATTGTCCTTCTGTTAAGTGAGGAGCTAAGGCATACTGGCGCCACTGAGGCTCTGAGGTGCGTCTCCCAGAGCCGCAGATGCATCTTGGGAGCCCTCTTTCCAGATCCTTAGTGTTGTCGTTTAGGAGCCAGAGGGTGTAGCCAGGGGTGCTTGGAATGTCCACGCACCCAAGGCAATCAGAGTGCTCACAAAAATCACGGCTCCGTTTTACAAGGGATAAAGCGTGGATACTTGATTTCTGCTTTAACCCACATTTACAAACTTGTTAGGCCGTGCTATGGGACTGCCTGAGCCTTTTATGTAATAGGTGATATGCAGCTGAAATGTTGAAACCCTGAAGGTGAGCTTCCCTAAGATGAGAAAGGCAGTCCCTAGAACTCTTAGAAGACTGGGGTGTGTGTGTGTGTGTGTGTGTGTGTGTGTGTGTGTGTGTGTGTGTGTCTGTCTGTCTGTCTGTGTCTATGTGTGTGTGTGTGTGTGTGTGTGTGTGTGTGTGTGTGTGTGTGTGTGTGTGTGTAGGGGGGGGCAGAGAGACTGGGAACAGAATGGTAAAATTCTTTATGGAAAAACCACAGCCCATTTGTCCCTTTGCAACAGGCAAACCAAATGAGAGAGCGGGGAAGGTGGGTCCATCCCCCAATCTAGACAAATGTGTTCCCTAGGGGTTCATTTCATGCATTACTGAGGATTTCATGGCGTCAGCTCTCAAGGTGTCAGTACGGCTTTGGCGATATAGCAACAAGTATGATTTAATTCACCAGCAGTCATATATCACATTCTTACTCTGGGTTGTGATTCACCATTTACATTCATCTGCAATAATCCTCCCTTTTTCCTCCCTTCCCCCCTCCCCCCACAGCCCTGCGGTGAGGAGAATTCAACAAATGCTGCCAAAGTGGGGAGGAGGGGGGGGCTTGTCTTCTGCTGGTGCAGGATGGATTTCACTTCTGCGGCTGAGCCCAGGTACCTCATCCTCAGGAAGTGCAGAGAATAAGCAGCCCTGCCACGCAGTGATTTTACAGCTAAAAAGGCTAAGGAAGGCAGCTCCCCCCCCCCCATCTCGTTCATGCCCTCAGAGAAGGCAAGATTAGAGAGAAGAGGGTACAAGCCGGGGGAGGTGCCATGAGCCCGCCTGGCAGTCGGATTTGAGGGCAGCGAAGCACACCTTAGCTCGGGATGAGCGATGGCTTTCCCCAACCCCGGCAAGTCCCAGTCCTGCAGAGCTTCAAAGTGCCTCGGAGGGCAGGTGGCTTTTGCCACATCTCGGACTCCCATGCGTGTAAAAATTTCCACTTGCGGCCTTCTCCTCAGAAGCGAGTCCTCTCACCCGCTCCCCTCCCTCCCTCCCTCCCTCCCCCCCCCCCCGGCTGTCTCTAGCAGAAAAGAGACGGGGTATACGGCGCGCCTCAATAGCAACAATTTTGCAAGCTGCCAAGAAAGTGGGCTTTTCTCCGGATCCTTACTTCCCCGTGTGAAACCCTGCCTCGGTGACCCCGCTGAGCATCACGGCGACTTTGCCCTTTTTCTAACCGTGCCGTGGCTGGGTAGGCGGGCAGCCAGGCAGCCAGCCGGAGGGAACACTTTCTCTCGTGCCTACGTGTGCCAAACTACAAGGTGTAGCCAAGTCCCCGCGCCCGTTAAGTTGTGCTAAGGAGTTCCCCGGTGGAGCGGAGCCGTTCCCGGGCCCAGGCCGACGGCCCTGGGCTCCGGAGAGCACCGCGCTCCCCTTATATGGTAAACACTGCACTGTCCACGGTACTAACGAGCGGTTTCCAAACCGAGCCACGCCAAGCCGGGGCCGGGGGGACGGGGACGGAGACACACGGAGCGAGGGACACACACGCACACACACACGCACACACACACACAGACACACACACACACGCACAGACACACACACACACGCACACACACAGACACGCACACACACACAGACACACAGACACACGCACACACAGAAAGGCCACGGCATTTCCCGGGATTGCGGGCGGCGAGTCCCTGAGCCCTCTCCGGATGCTGCCCTCAAAGTGGGCACAAGACCCGCAGACGTGCACGGCCACTGCATCGCGTCACCCGATTGAAGGGGCCGCCGAGCCGGAGACCGGGCGGGCGGCCTGGGGGAGGGGGGCGCCCCGGCCCGAGAGGTGTGCCGCCCCCCCCCCCCAGCCCCTTCCCTCGGGCTCCCGGCAGCGGGCTTTCTCCCCACCCCCCCACCCCCCGCCAGCCTCAATCCCCCGGGTCGGGAGGGACCCGGCAGCTCCAACAGCCTACGGGGTGGGTGTCAGTTCCAAGTGAAGTAACTAGTGCCCGAGAAGCAGCCACCCAGCCCGCGGGAGCCCCACGGGGAGCAGAAAGCCACAGAGACGACATGGGGAGAAATCGGTCGTACCTTTCAGCCAATCCGCCACTTGCTTAGGCAGCCACTTGCTAATAGGCTCCATGACCAGAGCCATGGTGAGATGACTTTCTCACTCGTAGCAAGATGAGAGAAGGAGGAGAGAGCGTGTTCCTCCCTCAGAGCATGGCTCGGAGGTGAGGGCTGGCGAGATGTGACAATGCAGCCCGGGGAGGAGACGGTGCCGCGTCCCTCCAGGTTCCTCCCGCACTGATTCAGTAATGTAGAAAATTACACACTGATCCGCGCTGGCCCCTCCCCCCCACTGCACGCATCCTGCAACACACTGGAGCGCACCGAATCAGGAAATGGTGCAGTATGGATACCCTAACTCCAAGTCTGGCCAACCCCCTCGCCGCTCACCCCCCCGCCGGAGCGCCTCGGAGCAGCCCTCCCCGAGGGGAGGCCGGCCTCCCAACTAACTGTCTGTCCGTCTGCAGCTCCGTCCTGCCAATCAGCTCGGAGTCCTGGGGAAAAACAACCCAACTCCAACTTGGCGGCTGCCGCTCCGGGCTTCGCAGCAAATCTGCTGACTGTCACTCAAATGAAAGGGAAGATGGCAATCTCATCATTCACTTGGCATCGCCCATGGCGCCGGCCACTTCCATCTCCGTAAGGCACCGTGCTGCCGGGAGCTGGCGGTCCGGGACCCTCGCTGGGATCGCAAAATGGACAGCGCAGTGGAGCTCGGGGCCCCCCTCTCCTTTCCAAACTCTTCCCCCGTCCCCCCCCCGCCCCCTCCCCAGGCTTGCTCAGCCGGCCAGTTCTAGCCTCGACTGCGCAGCCACCTTCCAGATCCGAGAGCCCTGAGCCTCACCAACTTTCTGTTCATTCTCTCATAATTAAGCACAGGGGCCACTTGGGCCCTGAGCACCGTGACCCAAGCAAGGCCATCGGGCTGATTATTGGCGGCATGGAAGGGGCGAAGAGACAGGAGGATAAAAGGGTTTGGGGGGAAAAACTCCAGAGCTCACTTTTTCAAGAAGGATCACACATTGACAGGATGAGGGCCCATTTTCCAATGTAGCGAGCACCAGGGCTGTTTCTGAAGGAGATGGTGCTTCTGGGACCAGCCGAGTATCCACTGCACTCCGGCAGCCGAGTATCCACTGCACTCGGGCAGGGTGATCTCAGTTCTTATTTCTTTGCTAAATAGGCTCTGTAGCCAACCCGGTGCTGGCTATCTCATCGCTGAAGTGATTTGGAACTCCACTATGCCCAAAAAGGCTTTAATGGAAGGTTTTTGCCAGACATTCAGAGCCAGGTTCAGTGTAGGCAATTTTGTTTCTGCAATGGCAAAGTTAGGGCAAAATCCCTCGGGCTGACTAATTTGCTATATGACTACTGCAAAACCTTAGCTCTCTACAAAAAAAACAAAAACATTTAGGGTTTCAGATAGCTGAGTTTTCTAGATAGCTGAGGATTTACCCATATTATTAATATGATTTTGTGAATATATGGCTGTGTGTGTGTGCATGTGTGTATGTGTGTGTGCGTGTGTGCATGTGTGCTGATCTCTCCTCAATCTCTTGCAATCTGGCTTCTGACTGTACCAGTCAACTGAAATTTTACCCTCTAAGGTTCCCAATGATTTCTTTTCCTCTCTCTGTCTCTTTCTGTTTCTCTCTCTCTCTCTCTCTCTCTCTCTCTCTCTCTCTCTCTCTCTCTCTCTCTCTCTCTCTCTCTCTCTCTCTCTCTGTCTCTCTCTCTCTCTCAGTAAAAAGGGTTAAGTCACTTACTTGTGCAGAGACCAATTATTTCTTAATTGCAAAATAAAATACACTTTTCTCAATTCTCAAAAAACAATTTTCCTCTCTGAAGCTTCTGACATTGTCAGTTCTCATCTCACTTCCAACCTGTATAGGCAATCTTGCCTCTACTTTCATGACACTTCTCTTCCCCAGTTCTCTCCCAACCTGTCTGACCACTCTTCCTTAGGCATCTTCTCTGCTGGATCATCATTCCTTTCCCCATCACACAGAAATATGCATACATAATATACATATAGAAGGAGGTCCACAAAACTCTGGCCTGGCCCATCTTCTCTTTCTTAATTTTAATAGTTCCCATGTGTTGAATTATTATCTATCTGCAGATAACTAACCCCCCCATATCCAGCCTTAATTTTTCTCCTGAATTCCAATATCCATTATCAACTGTCCACTGGATTTTTCTACCTGGATATTTCATGGGAATCTGAAGCTCAAAATGTACAAAATGAATTCATTATCTTCTTCCCTAGACTCACTCCTCCTCCAAATTTTCTTGTCTCTGCTGATGGCACTACCAGCCTTCTGGTCTCAAGTCTATGGCCTCAGATGGATTCTTTCCCTCAGTTCCACATCCAATAAATTTCTAAGTCTTGTCTATTTTACTTCCAAAACATCTCATCACTTTTCTTCTCTCCACAATTTGACCATCAACATAGTACAGTCCCACATTGTTTCTCACATATATTACTGCAAGTCTCCTAAATTCTTCCAGTCGATTTCCTCTCCAATCTATCTTCCCCACAAAGGTCACCCCCCAATTCTTCTTAAAATTCAAATTAGACCATGTTGCACTTTCTTGTTCAAGCATCTTTGGCTCTCTATTTCTCTAGGATGAAACAGAAACTATTTAGCCCTGCTCGTGGATTAAAATCCTTCACAATGTGACTCCAGCCAAATCCCAGGTGTTTTTCAAATTATTCCCGTTCATGCACTCTATATTCCAGTCACATTGGCTATTACTTTGGGAATCCATCTTTTATCTCCATACCTTTGCCCAACCTATCTCTGTGTCCAGAATGTACTCTCTTCTCATCTCCACCTCAAAGAATCTCCCTTCAGGAAAGGGACCTGTATGTGCCAAAATGTTTGTGGCAGCCCTTTTTGTAGTGGCTAGAAGCTGGAAAATGAATGGATGTCCATCAATTGGAGAATGGTTGGGTAAACTATGGTATATGAAGGTTATGGAATATTACTGCTCTGTAAGAAATGACCAGCAGGAGGAATACAGAGAGGCTTGGAGAGACTCACAGGAACTGATGCTGAGTGAAACGAGCAGAACCAGGAGATCACTATACACTTCAACAATGATACTGTATGAGGATGTATGCTGATGGAATCTTCGACAAAGAGAAGATCTAATTCAGTTCCAATTGATCAATGATGGACAGAATCAGCTACACCCAGAAAAGGAACACTGGGAAATGAGTATAAACTGTGAGCATTTTGTTGTTGTTGTTGTTTTTCTCCCCAGATTATTTTTACCTTCCAAATACAATTCTTCCTTTGCAACAACAACAATAAAATTCGGTTCTGCACACATATATTGTACCTAGGATATACTATAAGATATTTAATATGTATGGGAATGCCCGCCATCCAGGGGAAGGGGTGGAGGGAAGGAGGGGAAAAACTCGGAACAGAAGGGAGTACAAGGGATAATGTTGTAAAAAATTACCTATACATATGTACTGTCAAAAACAGTTATAATAATAAAATTAATTAATAAATACATAAAAAAAGAATCTCCCTTCAAAGATCAATTCATGTGTAACACTGGGAAATGACTGTAAACTGTTTGCATTTTTGTTTTTCTTCCCAGGTTATTTTTACCTTCTGAATCCAATTCTTCCTGTGCAACAAGAAATTCGGTTCTGCACACATATACTGTATCTAGGATATACTATAACATATCTAACATGTATAAGACTGGTGGAGGGAGGGAAGGGAAAAGTCAGAACAGAAGTGAATGCAAGGGATAATGTAAAAAATGCATATGTATTGTCAATAAAAAGTTATAATAAAAAAGAGATCAATTCATGTGCCTAGGTACCTCAAGTCATTATTATATGGATAAAATTTTAAAATATCAAGTGTTTGGAAACCTAAAAGTCCTTTACAAATGCTGCATTTCATTATAAGCAGCAACAGCCTGCTTTCAAATTAGGATATTTTCCCTGCCTTCCTGAGAGGCCTAACTCTAGAGCGAGGAGGGGCTTGGGTTGGAATCTTGATTTTGTATGAGTATAATCCAGTCACTTTGTTTCTCTGGGGGGTAGTTTCTCCAAGTAGAAAAAAAGACTAATAATCCTTAAAATGCCTACCTCACAGATTTATTGTGAGGAAGGCGCTTTGGAAATCTGGAAGTAAGTCAACACAACTGAATAGAAATAAGATTGGTACATATCACTGGAACTGGGCATGTCAAAACTAGAAGAGACTTCAAAATACAGACTGAGCATAGAAGAATACAGAATGTCAGAACTAAAAGGGAACTTCAAGATAATCTAGTCTTAACCCTTACTTAGAGAAAAGTGAGACAGCAAATAAATATTTCTATCTCTACAAGTGTGGTTCAAAATTCATTTTAAAAACTCAACCCTGGGTGTTGGGAGTGTGGGATGAGGACCTCACATGACCATCACTCTAAATGGTATCTTTGCTGTATACCACCAAATCATTCAAGGGTACCACACTTTGAGGATATACATTCCCTCAAACACACACACACACACACACACACACACACACACACACACACACACACACACACATTATTCTTTAGGGAAAATATCCTCCTTTTTCTCCAACTAATCCATATATGACGTGAACTGAAGAACTCTTCCCATGCTAGTGACATTCTCTTGATTACTCTTAAGTTAATCAATGTCTCTTCTAAAATATGCTGCTAAGAACTGAACACAACACCTCAAGAGTAATCTGACCAGGATCACTACTGGTCATAGATTCAACTTTTTTTTGTTGTTGTTGGGGGGGAAGGTAATCAGGGTTAAGTGCCTAAAGTCACACAGCTAGTAAGTGTCTGAGGCCATATTTGAAGTCAGGTCCCTTGGTGCTCTATCCATTGTGTAACCCAGCTGTCCCATGATTCCACTCTTTTACCAGGCCAAGACAGCCTTAGTTTTTTTGGCTTCCCTATCACACTACTAACCCATACTGTTCTTGAAGCCCATCAAAACTCCCAGATCTTTTTTCAGATAAAATGAGTTATAAACAATATTCTCTTTGAATTGACATATGCCCCAGACTAGCTTTTCCTCCAGGCCTAGTCCATGCAACTAGGCTAATTGTTCCTCAAAAGGCACCGAAACTGTCTTGAAGACTTAATTAGTCCAGTGTTCCAGTATGACCAGCACAGTGATAGGGAAGCTGAGCTCAACTGAATGAATGCTACATTACTGTGGAATCTCCCTTCCATGATAGAGTTCAGTGCATTAATTTACAAAGATCTCATGTCATTTGAATCTCAACCTTGAAACACTAGACTGATCTGAGTTGGGCCCAATGTACAATTGAGAAGTTTGCATATTGTTATAGTTCTATAACTTTCTAGTTCTGAGAGGTTATAGTCACTGATGAAGTATCTAATGCTAACTCTGTGGGACCTAGCTTCACTACACAGATCCCTTCTTAGCTATGCTCTGTTTCCTGACTCCCGAGCAGTATAAGATCCAGACACGGGCCACATAAAACTCCTGGGAAACATTTACTTCTAACAGCCCAGCCTGCCCTGAGGGTCACAGTGAAGAGGGAAGATAAGATCTTTGAACTTCCACAGCCAAGATGCTGTAAACTTCTTGAAGACTTTTCTGACAATTATTTTCCCTCTTGTAGGAGGTTTGGGATGACTGAGCCAAATATACTTGAAGGCAAAGCTCTGCAATCCTACTTCCTGTGAATGGGGTCTCTGCAGCTTCTCACAGGTACATCATCCCAGCTAAGCGTCTCCACTACCAGCCTTGTTTTCGACACACATAGAGGTTTGACATTGGAGATAACAAATACCCAGGAATATGGTAACTTGAGTTATCGTTATAACTATGCCCAAGTCAAACTAAATATATACTCCCCGGCTGTTAATTTCTCCATCTCTGTAAACCCAGCAAGTCACTTAAGCTCTGAAGTACCTCATCAATACTCACAAAACTCTCCAAGACTAGAAGATGGCGAGCACTTACCTGTCTCCCTTGTTACTCCCTGGGAATTCCCTATACTAGTGCAATCACAGATTCGTTTTTTTAAAAAAAAGTATGTTATTAAAACCCGCCTCAACTATCTTATAGGGGTTTTGCTGAAGTGTGTGAATGTATTTAACTCTAAAAGGAAAGTATCATTTTCAGTGTGTGTGTGTGTGTGTGTGTGTGTGTGTGTGTGTGTGTGTGAGGGGGGTCAGTTTCTCCTCCCTGAAGTCCTTCAAACAAAGGCTGGAGAACCAATTGTCAGATATATGGTAGAAAGAATTCTCAGTCATTTTGCACTAGATGACCTTTTTAGTCCCTCCCAACTCTGAGACTCTTTGTTTCTGTGACTTCATGTGGCCTCACTGAGATCAGTGATTAATGATGTCTGGCAAGAGCAGCACCATCAAAAAGTATCCAGGCGACATTCTAGTCATCTCGTAACCTAAAAGATCATGGAAAAAAGGGGGCAACGTCCTTGCCATGCTGCTGAGAACAGCACGCTGTCTACCACTCCTGGACTCCAGTTCTAGAGCTAATTAAATATCCCTGGGCTCCATCCGGCCTATAATCACAGCAGCTGAATGACTATGTGCCTTTTCTGTGCTTTCTTTAACTGTACAATAACAAAGGCCTCATAATCAGACTCAGGACACCCGGGTTTGCATTTACTAGGCATGTGTCCTTGAACAAGCCATCTTCTCATACTAGGACTTTTACTTCCTTTAGCTACAAAATGTAGATACTAAGAGTTAGACCATCTACCTCAAAGGGTTATTGTGAGAAAAGTGCTCTGGAAGGCTTGAAGTCCTATAGAGATGTGCTTTTGTTCTTAATACTGCATTATGTACTGATTTATAGCAGTAGTATGCACCAGGAAGAAAAATTCGTATTAGCTGCCTTCCTCCCCTCCCCTACTCTCCCCACCTGCAAGCCAAACTCAGTCCTTTTCATCTCTCTGCTCTGAAAGCTTTTACGGGCTGTTGGAGGATGAGATCATCAAAGTCTAACACTGATGTGCTTGGCCAAGTTATCATCACATCTTTGTATTTCCAGGATTGGAACTATAAATAGTGAGACATGTGGCTATATATTTTAGGCAGGTGACAATATTCCAATTAAGGATTATGCTTGAACACATTAGTTAATTAAGTTCACACCCCAAGCATTCATGTATAATTCTTGTTTATTTCTCACATATCCCTCATATTCCTTCTGGTAACAAGTCCTTAAATCAGCAAACTTCAGAAAAAAATGATCTTTGATTCTCCAAGCAAATTTAAGTTCATGGAAGAAAGGTAGTTGAAAGAACACTGGGACAAGAGGATCATAGAATGTTTGAACTAGAAGCAGCTTTAGGTAACATCATCTCTAATCCCCTTCCTTTTAGAGAGAAGAAACTAAAGCCTAGATCAGGGAAAGCCACTTAGCCAAGAGAACACAGCAAAACTAGTAGCAGAAATCCATTTCTGGCTCCTAGGCCAAAGATCTTTCCACTAGACTGGGCGGCCTCTGAAAAGACCATAGGTCATAGCCCCTTAGTTGTTATGGAATTGTGTTTGTCATTCACTTGTCATCTAGCTACTTCTCCTAGTCCAGGCTCACGTATCTGACAGCTTGAGCCCACACAGGGGAACTCCCTCCAGATCCTGTCCAGATGTGGACAAGGAAGTTTTGAAGTAATCACACAGAATTATTGCACATTCTTGAATGTCAGTTTGGAGAAAGGAAAAATGAAGCGGGGGGGGGGGGGGAGGGGTTGGATGTTAAATAGACTTGAGAGAAATGGATCGACTATTAGTTCAATTGGAGAATGATCAGGTTTTTTTTTTCATAAATATGGCTCCTTTAGATGGTTTTGAGCTAAACAGAACCCAGACTGTAGTTAAGTTCTGCAGAATACCAGTTAAAAGGATGCTGGGAATGTATATAGGTAATAAATTTTGAGAACAAAGCTTAATGGGAAAGTGACTCTTTTCTTTTACATAAAAACATTCACATTAGATGGGCCTTTTCCACCACTTAGTAACTGTCTAAACTTGTCCAACTTACTTCCCCTTTCTAGGCTTGCATTTCTTCCTCAGTACAATTGAGGGTTGGCTTAGATGGCTGAGGAACAATATAGCAGAAGAGTGAGCGTTGGATTTGGAAAAAAAAAAGGGAGAGGCTTAAAATCTGGGCACTGCTCCTATGAGACCTCAGGCAAAGCCTCCAAAGGTTCTGTTTGTTTATATGGACCTCTTCTAGTTCTAACCCCATTACTCTGGCTGTAAATCTCCTAGATCTAAATCTATAAACTCCAAGGTTGGATCAATTTTAACATCAATTCTTCAATTTTAGGAATAAGGTGCTGTTTTATTCTTGTCCCTCCATCACTCCACCACCCAGACATCAACAAAACAAAACAATCAAACAAACAAACAAACAAAAAACCCCGAAACATATCAAGTTAGAAAAATAGACTGGAAATAGCACTGAATTGTGAATCAGAACATCTGGGTTCAAATTTCACCTCTTTCATGAATTATCTGTATGACTTCAGAAAAGTAACTTTACTTAACTGAGCCTCAATTTTTACATCATAGCATTTTAAAAGTGGGAAACCAGAGGAAATTTCTTTAAATTAATGAACTAAATTCCAATGAACTTGTGATAAAGAGGACTATGGGAACTAAATATGGATTACTACATAGCATTTTCACCTTTTTGTTATCATTTGCTTACTTTTTTCTTTGGGGTGAAGTGACTTGCCCAGGGTCACACAGCTAGGAAGTGTTAAGTGTCTGAGATCAAATTTGAACTCTGGTCTTCCTGAATTCCAGACTGGTGCTCTATCCATTGCACCACCTAGCTGCTCCCTGCTTACTTTTTTTCTAATTTTTTTTCCTTTTTGATCTAATTTTTCTTGTGCAGCATGATAAAATGTAGAAATGTATTTAGAAGAATTGCACATGTTTAACCTATTGGATTACTTACTGTTTAGGGGAGGGGAGTAAGGGAAGGAAGGGAAAAAAATGTGGAACACAAGGTTTTATAAGGGTGGTTGTTGAAAACTCTTTACATGTATTTTGAAAATAAAAACCTATTATTTAACAAATAAATTAATGGGTCAAACTTATCCAATATGTCAGAATGAGTAGTTCAAAAGGATTTAGGCTCCTTACACGCACAAAAACACCTCCCCCCCCCCAAAACAACAAATGGACATACCAAAGAAAAGAGAAATGGATTTATATACATATATGTATGGATATATCTTGGTATATATGGAAACATGTATGTATGTCTATGAAAACAAAAACCAACTAAAACACAAAAATGAGCATAGCAATGAAATGTTTTCATAAAAATTTGAAATACTATAGAGCAACTAAATCAAAACAGTAGAATTAATAAGCATGAAAAAAGAATCATGGAGGAAAGCTATCACATGGATAAATAATATGTTCAAATAATTAGTGGTAAGAACATAACAATAATAAAAAAGAGCTCAAGAAAGGCAGAAAATCACATAACTTGTTTCAAAATGAGAATTAAAAGATAGGAAAAATAATGAGAGGAAATTAAGAAAGTTACAATATAAAGGACATGATAAAAAAAATCTAAAATAAAAAAAAATCCACAGAGGCACCTCTCGACAGATTTACTAAATCCAAAGATGGAATGGCACACAATGCAGAGTAGCTGGAAATACAAGCTCAAGAAAAAATCAATAAATTGTCCAAATTATTGGAAAATATGAAGACTTCAGTGAAAGGTCTAGCAGATAAATAATAAAGTGGCAGTCTCAGGATTAATGACATCATAGAAAAATTTTAATTAAAAAGTCACATATTTCAGAAATCATCAAAGAAAAATTTCCAGAATTGACCCTCCCCCGGCAAAAAAACCCTCCCCAACAAAATACAGATTAAAAAGAACTCACAGGATTTAACAGGGAAGAATCCAGCATTTAATATGACTACATAATTAAACCACATCATAATTAAACCCCAACAGTATAATGATAAGAAAAATACCACAAACTGTCAAAAGAAATACAGAAAGCACTTACCAAGGAACAGTAATTAGTATCAAAGTTGATTTTTTAAAATAAGACATGGAAGGATGTGAGAAACTAAAACACAATATTTACAAAATTGAAAAGCATGGGTCATGAACTCAGAATTATCTGCCCAGAAAAACTCAGCCTATCATATGAAGATGAGATAGCTATTTGAGTAGTAAATAGACTTTGAAAAGTTACAGAGATACATACCTACATCTAGGAAGTCTCTGAATAACAAAGAAACCTTCAAGCCAAAATATGACTAAAACAATTCCAATAAAATAGGTGTTAATAAAACATAAAGACCCTCAGAACTTTCCTTTTGGAAAATTAAAAGATTTAAAATTGAAATTAAATTAAAAATTAAAAAGAAACTGGGAATGTTAGGGTAGAGGACTTAGAAAACCCCAAGACAAGAAAAGAAATGTTAGGGTAATCTCAAAAGATAGGGCCTACATTTAATTGGGGAGAGGGGATTCCAGGTAAAAGCAACCTACATCATTGGTAACAGAAAACATGAAAATTTTGTTTGGATTTGTTCTAGAGAGTCCTATAGTAGGCATAACAATAAGAAAATAAATATTCTCTTCTTAAAGAATAACCAAAGGAAATTCAACCTAAGAGTTATAATATTAACTGCAGACGGACTAAATTCCCCATTAAAAGGTGCAAGAGTCACAAAATTTATTTAAAAACAGAATGTAACAACATGCTTCTTAGAGGAATCACTTTTAATACAGAAAATTCTAAGTAGATTCAAAATGAAAGACTAGTCTAAAACTAACATGATACTGCTACATCACAAAGCCTGGGAGTAGCACTAATGATATTAGATAAAGTTGAATTCAAACAAGAGAATATTAAAAAAGATAAACAAGAACATTATTCTATGCTAAAAGATTCTAGGAAAATGGAAATATATCATTCTTAACTATATATGCACCTCATAAATCTGAAGCAAAATTCATAAAGGAAAAGCTCATAGCTTTGCAAGGAGAAATAGATTAAAAAACAATAACAGTGAGAGATGTTGACACCCCTTTATCACTATGTTCAAGAAAAAGATAAATAAGAAATTACAGAACCAAACAATATTAAATAAACTACAAAGACATATAGAGAACCTTTAATGGGAAAAAAGCAATGAACAAATCCTTCTAAAAATATTTATGGAATTTACCCAAAAGTTGATCACATGCTGACTACAAAAAAATAAAGACAAATAAAAGTAGAGATTCTACATTTATAGAACATGAGACAACTAGTAATGCATGATAATGCAATGAATAAATGGTGAAGACTTCCATGGAGACAAGAAATTAATAAATAATGACTCCGTAAAAGAGGAAAGTATAAAAAGAGTAACGTATTACATGAAAGGTAATGACAATACAGATACTCTATATCTAAATGCATGGGAGGCAACTAAAGCAGTATTCAGAGATAAATAACACAGCCGTGAATATCTATATCAATAATAGATATAGAGAACTAATTGAATCTATCCCTAAAATACTTTTTCCTCTTAAAAAAATTATTTTTGTTACATTTATATCTAATACTTTTGAAAGCAACAAACTAATAAAAGAGAGAGGCAATAATCAAGACTAGAGTAGAGATCAATACAATTGAAAAATAAGACAGCAATTTAAATGATAAATAAATTCAAGAGCTGTTTTTATTTATTTTTAAGAGTTGTTTTTTAAAGACTAATAAAATTTAAAATCAATGAATCTGAAAAGTCAAGAGCAAACCCAGATCACCAGAATTAGAAATTAGAAAGGATTAGAAATCACAGCAGGAGTAAAAGAAATTAACAAAACTATCATAAATAACTGTATATACTGTTAGGTTAACAGATTTAAACATATAAAAGAAATCCATGATTATCTTTAGCAATATAAAATACTCATATTGAGAAAAGAGTGATGAACTTAAATAGATCAATCTCATAAGGAGAAAGCAAACAGGTCAGTCCAGCCCTGTCCCGCAAAGAGACTCTTGGTACAGAAAGGCCCACAAATAAAATCTCCCAAACTTTTAAAGAACAAATAAAATATAAAGGAAGACTCCCATGAGCTAAATATGGTGTTAATCTGTAAGCTGAAAGCAGATAAAGTTGAAAAATACACTAATATTCTTGATGAGTCAATCAGATATGCCATGGGCTCCCTGCCCAGAAGATCAGAACCCAATTCTAACTTAATAGACATTATCTTAGAGATTTTTCTGAAGCTTAGAGAGGTTAAATGACTTGTCACAGTCAAGATTTGAACTTGAGTCTTATTGTCTCTAAGTACATCACTTTATCCATTATGCCATGCTGTCTCTATCATCATCATTAATAAAATACTAAACAAAATATCCCTCAATAGAATATAGCAGTATATCCAAAAATGAATGTCATGACCAAGCAAGATTTATAAATGAAATGGGAGAGTAGTGTAGTACCAGGAAACAATCAATATGATAAAGCTTATCAAAAAGAGAAAAAAATAGACATCATAAAATTCAGTACTCACTTATTTAAAACATAAAAACGTAGGAATAGAAGAATATTTTCATAATGTAAAAAGTTTATGTTTGCAAAAACAAAGGCTAGTATTATATGTAAAATAAACACTCAAAGCATTGGCATTTATGACAGGTATTATAGGATGCCCACTTTCTCCTCTCCTATTTAACATAGCTTTAGAAAGCATAACGATAATAAAGCAAAAAAAAAAAGGTAAAGGAATAGACATCAGCAATGAAAAAGTTAAAATATATCTATTTGTAGTTGACATGACTGTATACCTAGAAAATCTAAGACAGTCTCCCACAACAAAATTATTGGTAACAAATGGTTTTAATAAAGTAGAGGGATATGAGATAACTCACCAAATTCATCTGAATTTCTATATGCTCTCACACCAAGAATCAAGATAAAACTGATAGAAAGACAAATACAATGATAAAATTTATTGAATATTTGAACACTAACTTTTCTAGGCCTACAAGAGACCTATACAAAGACAACTTCAAATTATTTGGATGGAAGTAAGGTAGAACTGAATAAATGGTGGGATATTTCTTGTTTATACTTAGTCTGAGAAATTTTAGGCTATATCGTTTGAATGTCAAATGTACCATTGCCAAAAATCTATTTTATGGAGAACTCATGCAGGGCAAATGCTCACAAGGTGGTCCAAAAAAGTGATACAAGGATACTCACAAGGTCTCTTAATTTTAGGATCAATTGTATGACATTGACATAGGACTTCCCAGCATGATGTGCCCTCATTAGAGAAAATGCTATGGTCTATGAGAAAAGCAGAATTGAATTAGTTCAGAAGAAATATGAGATGCACAAAGTTAGAGAAGCCACCCTAAATGTTCATAGGGACTATTTGTGTCTGACCTGTGGCAGAGCATTCTGAGCTTGTATTGGTCTGATCAGCCACAGTCATACACTAACTTGACTCTTAACAGTGATGTCATTTTGATACTCTTTGAGAATGAAGGACACCAACCAACAAAGTTAAAATGCCAACATTTAAACTAAATTGCAGATTTAGTATATTGTCTATAAGCTATTGCATTGATTTAGAGAAAATGATAACAAAATTCAATAAAAATAGATAGACAAGAATATTAAGAGCTATGCAAAAGAAAATTGGCAAAAGGGGACTATTACTACCAGATTTCAAAACATGTTATAAAGAAATAATTATTTTTTAAAAACTGTCTAAAACTGGGAAATGGATAGAAAAAAAAATAGGGTAGTAGAACAGAACAGAGTAGCCATGAATAGAACATGTATAACAGTGAGACATGAAACACTATTGCCTCCGAGGATTTAAAAATGAGATATTACACAGGATAATGGAGAAGCATAGGGATCATGAGCAAATTGTAACACATAACCAATGAGAAAGTCCAAAGTAGGACTGGAATAAAATATGTCATCAAGAAATTGCATGAAATAAAGAGAAGGTGGACTGATCACATGTAAAGAGCAAGGAGTATCAAGTGGTCACCCAACAGGCTCCATTGATAACCTCCAGTGTCAGGAAAAATTGAAGGAAGCCTTTCCTAGTATTACCAAATGTTTGGGAAGATATAGAAGAGATTTCCTTGTGATGGGTGGGCACGGATGGGTTCCCATCACCATAGCTGGAGGGAAAATCCACATCACTGAGGTCACAGATACATTTAAGCATTTAAGTTTGATGAATTCATGCTTGAAAAACACTGTGGAATGTAATCAATTAAAAAAAAAACTTAATTGCTAGGAAAACCATATAGCTATATGGCATCAAAAAGTGGACTTAGAGTCATACCTCACACTATATATTAAAATAAACTATAAATGGAGAGTGAATTAAGCAAAAAACATCACAAAAAAAAACTGAAAGAAAAAGAAGAGTTGTTTACACTAATGGAAAGGAGGAACATGTTACCAATCAAATAAATAGAAAAAAAAATCACTATAGACAAAACTGGTATGTTTGATTACCCAAATTAAATAACAACAAAAGGATTTTGTATAACAAAAAACAGTATCTCTAAAACTAATAAAAATGATTGGGAAACATAATTGCAGGAATCATGTCTGATAAAAGTTGGACATACAGAATATATAAGGAGCTGATATATATATACATATACAAACAAACATATATTGATTGGTATTTATACACATGTATAAATACATATAATATATATAAATATATATGATTAATATATAAATTCCCCAATGGAGTAATAATCAAAAGATATAAGCAGACAATTTTTAAAAGGAAGAAATGTTAACAATTAACAACTAGAGAAGTTATTCAAATTCAAATGATTAGAGAAATGCAAATCAAAATAACTACAAAGGAAAAATAAATTTAAAAAAATGAAAACAATGTGGGAAGGGATGTGAGGAAGTAAACACTATAATAAATTGTTGATATAACTGTAGATTGTTGCAAACCATTTGAAAAGCAATCTGTGGGGCAACTAGATGCTTCAGAGCACCAATAGAGTATCAATCCTCAAGTCAGGAGGACCTGAGTTCAAAGTTGGCCTAGCTTTGTGACCCTAGACAAGTCACTTAATCCCAACTGCTTCAGAAAAAAAGAAGAAAAAGAGCAATATGACAAAATATAATAAAAGTAATGAAACAAACTGATACCTTTCACTCTAACGAAGTCATTGCTAGGATTCAACCCCAAAAACATGGGGAAAAATTCTCATCTGAACCAAAATACTAAGACTTGCTTTCTTTGTAAGTGGAAAATATAGGAAATGAATGATCAATAAATTTAATAATATTTTAATAATTAATAAATTCAAGAAATTACTTAATTAATTATTGTATATTGATGTAATGGAATATTATTATACCATAAAAGTGAGGGAGGAAGGAAGGAAGGAAGGAAGGAAGGAAGGAAGGAAGGAAGGAAGGAAGGAAGGAAGGAAGGAAGGAAGGAAGGAAGGAAGGAAGGAAGGAAGGAAGGAAGGAAAGAAAGAGGGAGGGATGGAAGGAGGGAGGAAAACAAGGTCAACAGTGTTGGAAGTTTGATCAGACTTGGAAGAGGGCTATATTGGTTAGGATAGATAATTTCTCAGTTTGTGAGACACAGAAGAAAAGCATTTTCTTTATTATTGTTAATTCATTTGGGTCTGCAGTATAAAAGGGTAAGGATTTTATGTTAGATCCCTTCCCATGTTCTGTATGTTTGTTTGTTTTTTGGCTATTACATTTATAAATAAGAACAGTTAAAAAACTTAACAGGGCTCATTGCCAAACCATTTGTAGTTGAAATGGGAAAAAAAGCTGAGCTATAGGTATAGAATAAATGGTTTCCATTAAGTAGTGTTCAGCAGCTCATACTACAGATGTGTGTGTGTGTGTGTGAGTGTGTGTGTGTGTGTGTGTGTGTGTGTGTGTGTGTGTGTGTGTGTTATTTGTCTCCATTTGTATTGGCAATCAACCCTGGACTGCCACGACACCTCTTCAACTGCAGAAATTCCAAGCCAAAGGAATTCTGATTCAGAGTAAGATAAAATACGTGTGCATGTGAACAGGTTTGGGAAGCAGCTAGTGTAGAGGAAACAACACTGGCCTTGGAACCAGAAGACAAGAGCTGTATGTAACCTTGAACTCCAACTTTACCAGTGCGGGGTGACTGGGGTGGATGGAAGGATGTCCACTTAACTTCTCTGACCCTCTAATTCTTCAGAGATAAATGGAGACAATAATACTCTCACCATTTTTCTTATGGAGTTCATGTGAAGAAAAAATGCTGTAGAAATGTGATGAGCATTAGTTCCCTTCTTGAGATTTACGTGTCAACAAGCAGCCCAACCCTAATGCTCTCTGTCTTCACTGTCTTCCTGGACTGGTATAAGTAGCCTCCAAATCAATCTTTTGGTCTCCACTCTTGCTCCTCCAAAACTACTCTTCAAACTAATGCTAGGCTAAGCTTATATATATATATATATAATATATATATATATATATATATATGTATGTATATATATGTATATATATATATGTATACATATATATACACACACACACATATATATATACATATATATGCATATATATATATATATAGAGAGAGAGAGAGAGAGAGAGAGACAGAGGCAGAGAGAGACAGAGAGAGAGAGAGAGAGAGAGAGAGAGAGAGAGAGAGAGAGAGAGAGAGAGAGAGAGAGAGAGAGAGATCTGGTTACATTTCTCAGCAGCTCAAAGATCTTCATTTCTCATGTTTACAAAGTAATGTTCACAAACTCCTTTGCCTGGCATTCAGTCTGCTTCAATTTGGCATCTCTGGGTCCTTCCATTCTTATCTCATATTACTGTTATCACAAAGTCAGACTTGGAAGAAATTTTCTAAGTCCCTCTATTTTCCAGGAAGCTGGGCAATTCTCTGTTTTCTGAGCATGTCCACCTTTCCACCCTCCATGTTTTTGCACACACTGCTAACTGTGCCTGGAATGTCCATGTCTTCCTTCCCCTTCATTTTTGTAGAATTTGTACTGAACCTTTAAAGCCCAACTCAAATGCCACCTCATCCATGAAACCTTCTGATGCAATCTAGCTACACTGGCCCATTTCAGAGATGGGGGAGGAATAGATGTAGACAGAAACAGCTTAAGTGACTGATGAGTCTATTAAGTATAGTCTCCAAAACCAAAGAAATTTTACTCACCCCATGTGTTTATCCTTATGTTGTCTATTTAATGTGTTCAAAAGGTGACTGAGGGGGCTCACTCTGGGTTTGTGCATTTTCATTGGGTTCCAGTCCCATTGGTCTATTTCAGTATAAAACCCCACGGACTAAGACCTTCTTGGGCTTTCTAGTATTTGCTTTAAGAAAACAATGGCTGTGGTAGTGAGCTGAGACTATTATATATGCTGCTCTATTCTTCATTACTATAATCAATGTCAAGACCTCAGCTGGAAGTGAGTGAGAAACACTTGTATCCTCTATATTCTTTGGTCACCAGATTAATTTGTAGCCTATCAGAAAGCCCTAGAATTAGATCTACTGAGTATGAAGCTAAGAATTCTGAAGAGAGCCAAAAGTCATCCCTGATCTGCCCAACCCTTAATAACCTCCCTGCTTGGACCTCACACAACACTTTTGTTTTGTATGTCTCTCAAGTACTAATTATATACTACTGAGTACTATAGTATGTCTTGCTATTCTATGATCTCCATGGTGCCGGAGTTTTATTTATTTTTGTTTTGTTTTCTAAGTTTTATTAAAGCTTTTCATTTACAAAACATCTGCATGGGTAATTTTCCAACATTGACCCTTGCAAAATCTTCTGTTCCAAAATTTCCCCTCCTTCCCCCCACCCCCTCCCTTAGATGGCAGGTAGTCCAATACATGTTAAATATGTTAAAATATATGTCAAATCCAATATATGTATACACATTTATACAGTTATATTGCTGCACAAGAAAAATTGGATCAAGAAGGAAAAAAAACTGAGAAAGAGAATAAAATGCAAGCAAACAACAACAGAATGAGAATGCTATGTTGTGTTCCACTCTCAGTTCCCACAGCCCTCTCTCTGGACCCCCTCTCTTCATCACCAAACAATTAGAACTGGTTTGAATCATCTCATTGTTGAAGAGAGCCATGGGCATCAGAACTGATCATCATATAGTATTGTTGTTGAAGTATATAATGATCTCCAGGTTCTGCTCATTTCACTCAGCATCAGTTCCTGTCAGTCTCTCCAGGCCTCTCTGTATTCCTCCTGCTGCTCATTTCTTACAGAACAATAAGATTCCATCACATTCATATACCACAATTTATTCAGCCATTCTCCAAGTGATGGGCATCCATTCAATTTTCCAATTTTTGCACAAAGGGTCCCTTTCCTTCCTTTAAGATCTCTTTGGGATACAGGGGCTTTACCTTAACCTGGTATCTTCCCTAGCCTCTGGCAAAAAACCAAGTGCTTAATAAATGTTTGTGAATCAGTGAAGAAGCCTTTGGAAATAGAAGGACCATACCAATGCCTTCTGTTTTATCTTGGAGGAGAAGAGTTTGATGGCTCCCTTTCTAATGGCATATCCATTCTGGAAATGATAATAGAATTTTTCTGTAGAAACCAGCTTTTTTTCACTGGAGATAGAAGCCAAAATCCAAGTGGGGAAGGTCCACTGAAGACATATGTACATGCATGTGACATATGAAAGCACTGTCCTATGGGAAATGGAAAATCCCTTCCAGCTCTGGCCATTTCTAATTCTTCAGAATGTATCTGAAAGGAAAAATAGAATCTTTCTAAAAGGACTTTGTGGTTAAAGGACTTTAGGAATAAAAGAAAGAGCAACAGAAATCAAGGAATGGATAACCTCTTGTCAGTAACATCTAATATCCAAGTAGGAGATAGATAGATAGATAGATAGATAGATAGATAGATAGATAGATAGATATTATATATTATATATATGCATATGTATATATGTATATTTATATAAGAGAAAACCTACTTAACTCAGTTAGGAGCTCTCTGAAATGTAATCAGTGTCAACTAGGAGTCTGACCCTATAAAGGTATTGGGAATACAGATAAAGGACTTCAAACAAATGCTCTATATTTTAACTAATTGACCAAAGTGAACTGAAAAAGAAAATATCCCTTTGTTTCCAGGTCTGTCCCCAGAACAGTGTACAAAAATATTCAAGTCATTTCAAATGAACAACAATTAAATTTAAATTATGTTTAAGTACCTACTGTGTGCAAGGGGCTATGCTATATAGCACTCTCTAGTGGAGCCAATATAGTTCATCAACTCTACTATAGCCTTCTAGATGAAGGATCCCTTAAGGTCATTCGATTCTCTCTTCCTAAAATTTCATACTCAATAAATAACCTTCTGCTTTTAATTTGGTTTTCCAGGCACCTCAATACTGGAGGGAGAGAAGAGTGGGGATGGAGTAGGGCTGGCTAGGGGACACAGGTTCTCTGCAAATAAATTAATAAATTATTATACTGGTACATTGTCAATTAATTTTCAAAAGCATTGTGGTGCAGAGCAATCATGCTTAGGCTGGAGAGCAGGAACCAGTTTTTGGTTTGTTTGTTGTTGTTTTTTTTTCAGTACTGTGCTAGGCATCTGGGGATGGAGGGGAGATAGTGGGGAGGCCTCCTAATCTCCAAGTAAGACTGGTCCTAGGCAAAATGATCTTCCCCAGGCAAGCTTTGTCTCCTGCCCCAAGCTTTTTTCTTTCTGTACCCTTTTCATCTTTGGGTGGCTCTCCTTCCCTTCCCCTACCATCCCTTTTGGCAATGAGTGCCTTGCTACTCTCTTCCCATTCCCTAGATCCAAACCTGCTCTCTGGAAACGAGGTGGTAACAGTCAAATACCCCTTAGTGGAAATGTGAGTTCCTCAGTTCCCTGCCTTTTTGGTTTAAATCTGATTTCTGGTTGAGGAATAAAAATCTTCCTCATCTGCTAAAATAAGGGAGAAGATGAAAGCTATTTGCTAGGGTAGGGGAACCTTTCTGGGACCCATAAAACACCATCAGTAGGAAAACCTTTTCTCTGACTGTAGGGACACTCTTCATTTCCCTCCCTTCCTCTCCTTCCCCCTCTCAGGTCCAGGGAATAACTGTACACAGAGTTAGTATGGCAGGCAGTGAGGTGAAGCGGAGAGTCTTCGAATGAGAAACAAGAGCTCTGAGGTCAGGCTCTGCCTCTGTCATCAACTTGCAATGTGACCCTGGACAGTGTATTTCCCATTTGTGACCCCCAGCTATCCCATGAATTTATGATATAGTCCTTTCCAGATACAAGACTCTATGAGACAAGCAGACAGGCAGACACAGAAACAGAGGCAGAGACAGACAGACAGAGACAAGGAGGGAGTCAGAAAGAAACAGAGACAAAGGGGGGGGGTAAGAGAGAAAAAAGCAGAACATTTCCTTCTATATGCCCTTTGGTTATGTCTTAAAACAGCACTTTTTCCATTGTTGTAGAAAAGAATGTATTGCACTTATTCCCATTACTTCCTTAGCTGTCAAGAAATAGACATATACTAACTTGTTAGGTCTTGGGGTTAAGAAAATTTGTGGTTAAATTCCATATTCGTCAACAATGCAACATGGCAGCCAAAAAAACGAATCCCCTCTTTACTTTTCATTAAGAGAAGCACAGTAAGGGGTGGAGGTAATGATAAATCTTACTGTCCTCTGTCCCATCAGACCCCATCTGTAGTATTGCATTCAGCTCATGGTATCACATTCTAGGAAGGATATTGACAAGCTACAGTATTTCAAGTAGGGCAATCAGGATAATGAAAGGCCTTGAAATCTTATCCTATGAGGATCAACAGAAAGAAATAAAGATATTTGGCCTGAAAAAAGAGGAGGCTTTGGGGAAACAGCAGAGCCTACGGGCAAAGACTATTATTAGTCAATCAAAAGACCACTGGGGTCTTAAGACCTTGGTTTAAATACAGGTTTTGACACTACATTTGTTACTCTGAACAAATGACTTAACTTTCTGGACTTCAGGTTTCTCTATTATTAAGTGAGGGAGCTGGACTAAATGATCTTGAAGGTCCCTTGTAGCTTTAATTTCATGATCTTATAGGAATTTTGAAGAAGCAGCTGGTGCCTCAGTGACTAGAGTACTGAACCTAAAATCAGGAAGAACTGAATTCAAATCCAGTCTCATACACATCCTTCCTGTGTGATTCTGAGGCAAGTGGCATAACCTGTGATTGCCTAACAAAATAGATCCACTGGAGAAGGAAATGGCAAAACACTTCAGTATCTTTGAAAAAGAAAAGTATATGCACACACACAACCCAAAGGGGGTCATGAAGAGTGTGACATTATGGAAATGATTATAAAACAACAAGGAATTCTGAATTTCCCCCCAAATCTAGCACAGTGTCTTTAAACACAGCGGATGCTTAAATTTGTGAAATTAGAGATTGGGAGGAGAAATCTAGTTGTAGAGACAACATTAATACACACAAACCAATTAGAGAGAAATAACAGTACATAGCTAACTGCTAGACTGTGTCTTTCAGAGGGTACATGGTAAAAGTGGCAGAGAAAACAATGATTAATAATCACTAGAGACAAGAATTGACTTGCCCAAGGTCACACATAAAATTAGTATGTGGTGCTTGGCAAAAGTTTGAAATGGGAAAAATTTATTTAAGTGACCTGGTCTTTCCATTTCCCTTCTATGGGATGATTGTTCTACTCTTCCACGAAAGAAATATTGCCTTCTTTCTCCCTATGTCTTATTAAAACATAGTTTCTACAGATCTAAACAGAGACTTAGAAATTATAGCCTATGATATTCTAAATAATGAGTAAATTAAAGAACAAATCATGAAAATAATTAACAATTATTTCAAAGAGAATCACAATGAAAAAAATAACAAAATATTAGAATTTTTTTTATTTCTGAAAGCATTAACAAAACAGGAAAAAGAGAAATTATATATTGGGCATGCAATTTAAGAAACTAGAAAGTCAAGAAATTAAAAAACCCAAAATAAGACACAAAGAAAAAAAATCTTGAAATGTTAAGGAGAAATAAAATGAAAACTATAGAAATTATAAATAAAATGAAGAGCTCTTTTTAGAGTTCTTAAAAATAATATTAAGAAGCTTCTAGTTGATCTGATAAATTAGGGGAAGATAAAATTTATAACAGAAGTAAAAAGAATTTCATGATCTACTGTACATAATTATATTCTAGCAAAAATGATAATTTAAAAGAAATAGATGATTATCTACAAAAAATATAATGTAGCCAAATTAGCTGAAACAAGAAATAGAAACCTTAAACAACATGATCCCATAAAAATGAAAATGAACAAACCATAAAGCAACTATCAGTCTAGATGAAATTGCAAGTTCAGTCTATCAAATGTTTAAAGAGCAATTAATATCTATACTACAAAAATTGTTCTTAAGAATTAAATAAGAAAACGCTCTATCAAAAGACTCATGAGGTCAGTATGATTCTAATACTAAATTAAGGAGGGATAAAATGAAGAAAGAGAACTATAAGCCACCAATTGTTATTAATATTGATGCAATAAACCAAATAAAATCCTAGCAAAAGCACTACAGCAACATGTATATCCATATATTTACTAATACCAAATTAAATTTATGCCACTAATGTGAGAGGATGGTTCAATACCAGAAAAAATAATCTACAAACAATTGGTACAAATAAATCTTATTAAGAAAATTTTGAGGATACCTCTAACCTTCTTATCTGCACCATTCAACTCTCCACTCAGACCATGTCTTGACTCTCTTCCAAAAAAAAAAAAAAAAACCTTTCTAAAAACCCCTGAAATCACCCTGGACTTTGATAAGGCAGCTTTGCTTTAATTATGCTTGGTTCCAGGTCTCTAACATCTCCAGGCCCCTTTTCAGCTCCTTAGGACTTCTTTTATTTGCTTTAATTTGTATCTTCATGCTTAGCACCATGCCTGCCTCAAATTAAGTGTTTAATAAATGCTTTATCTGTCTTTCTAACAGCACCCCACATTATATGATTATGTAAACAGAAATAGAAAAATCCTCCAACAAAGTATAGTCTTCATTTCTCCTAAAAACCCTAAAAAGCATATACTTAAATTACAGACTAATCTTATTTGTCACAAAGAAGCACTAGGAGGTTTCCTGTTGTCTTTGTTGCACATTCATTCTTGAAGAAGGCCAAAGACATTGTTTATGATTTGGATATGAGTTGGCCAGAGCTGTGAAAAATTCTTAACCTCATTCTTCTGCAGTTATCAAAGTCCAGTGGCAAGGATGTAGGACAAACGTTGGCCTTTATAAATTAAGGTCTTTCCCAGATCTCAGTTTGTCTGAGAGTATGCCCATTTAATAAGTGCAGGGTAAGAGTTGAGACAAAAGATGTCTCAAGTAACCATCACAAAGTTACCAATTTGAGAAAGGAAGACTTAGTCAGAAAAGAAAACAGTTGCTATTTACACTTATTCTAAGCCATCAAACTACAGAGGTTTGGGTTAAATCTATTTTTGGTCATTCAATGAAAGCAAGAGGGATTTGGATTTTAAGATAGAGTCAAATACTTCATTTAAAACAACTTGGGTTCTTTAAAAGCCTGTGTTTTCAGAGATATAGTTCAAGAAATAAAAAAAATAAAAAGCATGCAGGACAAAAAGTAAATTTTCCAAGTTTTTTTGAAAAGAAGAACAAGAATAACCAAAGAAATAGCAGCATTCCCTTCTTCTGCTTGAATTGGCAGGTGGGTCCTCAGAGAGCAATGACTTGTGCTCTCAAATTACATGGTAGACAGTTCATAGGAACCTAGTTCATACTTTCCCACAGATATAGCCACCAAGCAAGAACAAATACAGATTAGTCAGATTCCTTTTCTTCTTACTATTATTTTACAGGTTTTTAAAAAAATAATGATGGTGGTAAGACAAGAAAAATAAAGACATTTATATGTTAGCAAATAGGAGACAGAATTAGCCTGCTTATACAGATGATATGATGGTTTACCTAGAAAACTCCCTAAAATCAACAAAGAAGTCAATTGAGATTATTAGTAATTTCAGTAAAGTAGCAGGATGCACAAAAAATATAAAAGTAACTGGCATTTCTATAGAATAATAATAAATCCCAGGAGGAAATGAAAGAAAAAGAAACCCTATTTAATATAACTACATATAATATCTGGGATTCATTTTTACCAAGAAACACTTAAAACTTATAGAAACAATTACAAGATAAAAGGGGTCTAAATAATTAATGGAGTATTCATTCTCATGGTTAGGTTATATAATAAACCTGCATCTAAGTTAATTTATAGGTTAGTGCTACATCGATCAAACTACCAAGTAATTATCATATGAAGCTAGACAAAATACCAACAAAATTCATTTTTAGAAAAAACCGTCTAGAATTTTAAGGAAAATAACAAAACAAATGAGCAAGAATCAAGGGAGAAAATACTTTTAAACTTTATATTATAAGGTGGTAATCATCAAAATTATTTGGGACTGGTTTAAGAAAATTTAGAAAAGCAGATCAGTGAAATAGATTAAGTAAGAACCAGAAACAATCCAACTCAGTAACTCTACATTTGAAAAATATAAGAACAGATTTTTGGAGAAGGACTCACTATTTAATAAGAGTTACTGGAGAAATTGGCAAGCAGTTTGAAAAAAATAGGTTTAGACCAGAATTATGTGTCATATATCACAATAAATTCACAATAGATATGTAAATAAATGTAAAAGTTCTCATCATAAGAGGAAAATGAAAGAAAATAACATCACAATTATCACTATTATCTTCTATTTAGTCTAAATAGATTTTGTATCTTCAGTATGCATGCTTTCTGTAAGAGAATATAAGGTCCCACAGTTATGGCCTGGTTTTTGTTGTTGTTTTTGCTGTCATTCCATTTTTTGATGTTTGTATTCCTATTACCTATCATAGTGATTGTCCTTTATCAAGTACTTAATAAATGCTTGTTAATTAATTAACATAATTCTTTTAAAAGGAATAGAGATAATCATAAAAGATAAAGCAGACACTTTTGAGTACATAAAACTAAAAAGCATGAACACAATCTGGATAACTAGGATACAAAGAAAAAGTGTCAACTGAGGGAAAAATCTTCAAACAGAATATCTCTGATAGAAGCCTAACATCATAGATATACATATATTATAAGTATATATGTGTGTATATGTATATATACACACTTATACACACACACACATATATATATACCCATAGAGAGAATTAAGTGAAATGTATGATTAATAACCATCTCCCAAATGATAAGATCAAAGAATATTAATGTAGAGGGTCACAGACAGTGAGGAAACTCTGGGTGAGGTATAAGACCCTTCAGTCCAAAGGGAACCTGCTAAAAATGTCTGGTCCGGCTCCCCATATTCCCTAAGGGCTCTCTGCCTTCCTGAGAAGTCAGGGGGTGGTGACAATTTGTGTTGTGATTGAAGCAGAGTGATAGCAGGTGGCAAACTATGTACAATAGCAAGTTGTTTATGCGGTCCCACATGTGCGGTATATACTTAGTGCATGCCCAGTGTTTCTTTGGTTACATAAGGGTATGAGGGTATATAAGGGTGAAAGAACTTGGAATAAACGGACTCCATATTTTAGCCATCCTCAGGAGTCCCGCCTCATCACTTGCTCTACTAAGATGGTATGTTTTTTCACCCCAGTGTAGGGGCCCTAGAAAGTACACAACACCCCATTGTGGGGTCTGTATAAAGCGCAGTACATTTTGTCATCCCAACTTGGGGGCTCTAGAAAGCAGGACACAACATATTAAGACAAGTTTTCAAAAGATAAACTATGAACTATCAATAGTCATATCAAAACATGCTCCCAAAATTACTAATGATAAAAGAAATGAAAATTAAAAGAGGTTTCATTTCACAACAATAAAATTTGCAAACATGACAAAAGATGTAATTAATCAATGTTGGAGAGACTACAGGAAGGACATAGATATATAGTAGGCAGAACTCTTAATTGACGAACCTTTCTGAAAAGTCATTTGTAATTGAGAAAAAAAGTGACTAAATTGTTCATACTTTTTGACTAATCCTCCTACTGTGTATATACTTAGAGAAGTGAAAGACAAAAAAGAAAGATCATATATATATATATATATATATATATATATATATATATATATATATATATATATATATATATATATATCTCCAGAGATTCAAAGCAGTATTTTTGCAGTAACAAAGAAATGGTAATAAAGTGAGTATCCACTGATTGTGAATTTTTGCTAAACAAGTTGTGTTATTTAAGAAATAAATGTGAGGAATTCATAGGAGGATATTCATAGAAAAATGGTAAGATATAATTGAACTGATTCAAAGTGAAGGAAAACAATATACATATTAATTGTAGTAATAAAAATGAAATGAACAATAAAATGGAGTAGAAGGCTATATGATTATACTATCTAATCTTGGCTCTAAGAAGAAATGAGGAAATGTACCTCATTTGCTTTTAGAGGTGAGGACTCTGGGTGTGGAATGTGCATAAAAACCATGAAGAAAACGTGTTTTAAAAGGGAAAAAAAACAAAAAAAAATGCTGCTTCCTTCATATCAAGATAATAATTATTCACAACTTAAAAGTATGACATACCACATCTCCTAAGGGTATCAAAGTATTAAGCTAAGAACAAAACCCTGACTGAAATTTTAAAGATAAATTAGGCAAAGTGGGGATAGAAAATGAAATAGGGCCTTCCTGGTATCACTGAACACTACTCCCATCCTTCATCTCTAATTGAACTCTTTAAGAGTGTTGAGGTTCAGAAGGGTCCCCAAAAGGTTGGGGTCGCAGACTGGTGTCACAAGGTATCTCAAAAGAATTTGCAGTCTTGAACCCATATTGAAGTCAAGGGGCAAAGTATATCATAATTGTAACACCAATTGAAGAGGGCGAAGTTCCAAAAGAACTTAGTAAAGGACCAAGGAGACAAACTTATCTGGTTCTTCATGTCAGTGCTATGCTAATTTTATGGCCTAGAGGCAGAACTGAGGAGTGTTCTCAGGAATTTGGTTATCACTGACCAGCAGATCCTAAAGAAAGTTCTTGTCATCAAAACCCTTGGCATTGTCAAATGGTCCAATATCAGAAACAAATCTGATGTTATTAGTAGGATTGACATTAAAGAGGAGGCACTAACATTGGCTTTGCCACCATCCCCTTAGGATCATGGGTCTTTCCATCTGACTAGCAGCTGAAATCTTCCATGTATGTTGTTTTTTCCATTAGAATGACAACTCTTAGAGATCAAAGAAGGTCTTCCTCTTCTACTTGTATTTTCAGGGCGGGCACAGTGCTTTGCACATAGCACCTTTAAAAATGACTTTTTCATCCATTATTCATTCCCTTTAAAATGCAATTAGTTTTACACATTCAAAATCAAATCCAGGAAAACTCTTTCTTTGAAAAATACAAAATAAATTTGAAAATATTGGAGAAAATTTTTATTTTCGTTATAGTTTCCCCTCTAGGGATCCCCAGGAAAGTAATGGGGGCTGTGCAGGTGGAAGAAATCTTTAAAAGACAGAGAAAATACTTTCTGTCCTGTTGAAAAAGAAACTGCTAACTTTCTGTCACTCCCTCAAAAGTAATAGGCAAAATGTTGGCTACCAACAGCTATCTTCATATGGAGAAGGAAGACTCAGAGGAGACATAAAATTGGAAGGAATTTCTGAGAACATTTAGTTCTACCGGATTCATCAATCCCCAATATAACATCCCTGGCAAGTGTCCATTCAACCTTTGTCTGAGCATCTTTGGTGATGGGGACCTCACTGCCTAATGAAGCAACTTATCCTATTTTTGGACTTACTCTGATCATTAGGAAGCTCTTACAACTGATATAGTCATCACAAGTAATTTAATCCTGTTTGCCTCAGTTTCTCGTCTGTAAAATGAGATGGAAAATGAAACAGCAAACCACTCCAGGATTGCTGCCAAGAAAACACCAAATAGGGTCATAGAGAATCAGACACAATTGGGAAAAAAAAACTGAAAAATGACTGCTAAAAATGACTTTACCTTTATAATGAGGGTGAGGGCTGGCCCCCAAGAGTTGGGATAATTTTTCTGATACTATCATCTCGATCCTCCATTCTAGTGTGTTCTGCTTAATATCAATTGCCAGTGATTGCTGCCCCAGTATAATTTGTCAGGGCCAGTTAATATCTTCTAGGCCTCATATAACCAGTTGATATATATTTTAGTATATTAATAAGAAATAAACACCAGCTAGCTTTTATAAAGAGAATAAAGGGAAACTTACTGAAAAGAGAACAGTAAAGTCAGTAATATAAATACATACAAAACTGAGATAAACTTGTTCTTTTATTAGGGAGAGCAGGCTCAACTTTAAGGGGTGACTAAAAATGCATCCACTGCCAAGTTCACTTCTGGGTATGGCCTAACCAATGGACAAGTTATTCCCAATTGGTTTTTCTATTCAAATAGGTTGCTTCTCAAGTATGGTTCCTTCCTAAACTCTGCAATTGTACCTCTGGTAGTTCTTGTAACCTTTCAGCAAGTCAAGAACACAACCCTTGTGAAACTGTTAGTGGTCCTCTTTGAAAATGAAGGATGAACAACAATAACAACAACAAAAGACAGAAAGTCTCAGCCAAATCCCTTCCATTTCTGATACTCATTTAGTTAAGGGTAGGAAAAAAGAAACTGAAGATATATAGAAGAAACAGCAGCACCATTCATTCAAAGCCACTTGTAAGGCCTGGGTAGAGAAACAAGACAAATGACATTACCTTTCTAGCCACTTATAGGCTCTCAACAGTTCTTTCCTCACTCAACACAAGGAAAAGAAAGCTAGTATTTTTTTTCTATCAGAGTTTTCTGTATGCATTTTCATTTAGGTGACCCAGTCTATATAATGTTGGTCTTGGAGTCAGGAAAACCTGAGTTGAAATCCCTGTCTTACTAAATATGTGGCCCTAAACCCTCTGAGCTTCAATGTATTCCTCTAAAATAAGGATAACAATAAGTGTTTGCTTCACATGGATGCTGTGAGGATCAAATGAGATTAGCACACAAAGCACTTTGAAAATCTTAGAGTACAATATAAATACAAGCTTTTAAGATGACAAGTTTAGTTTTGGACATCTTCTCTTTGAGCTCTTAATGTTGCTGACTCATTATGTAAATAAAAAGTAAATGACTGGTTGTGACATATGACATTAATTTGTTTTGGGGAAGTTCTTTCCAGCTATTAATTTGATTCTGTGCCTTTCCAACAGGTGCAGCTTCCACATTAAAATTTCAGATATTGATACCAGAAAAAATTTACATAAACCTACCAAGGAGTACAAAAACAACTTATCAATTTTCACTGCATAACTATTAATAAAAAGGGACTCTAGCCAACACCTCTCTCCTTTCCGGCACTGTGATAGTCATAAATGTCATGAAATAGAATATATACATTCATAGACTTCTATACTGCAAGGATATTTCAAGTACACACACACACACACACACACACACACACACACACACTTGTACTTGTACTTAGAAGAAAACACATGCTTTCTTGGGCTTAGCTAGGCACTCTTGTCCAAATCACTTTCCAACTCTGGGCCTCAATTTCCTAATTTATGAAGCGAATTTGTGGAGTTCAACTCTAAGGTTCAATCTTGCATGTGGTATGCACTTAATTAATATTTATTGAATGGAATGGAATGGAATTTTGTCATTCTTTTGAGTTCCTAAAACTAGAGTTCCTTGGCAGGCCATTGTTTAGAAAGGGTTGTTATCTATATAAATTGGTAATTGCTTGGTATAAACTGTTATCAAATACATATATGTTGATTTTCAGTAGAAATGGTTTGCATTTTATGTCTAGTTTGTGCACACATGTTGTAGTCTCTGGGAATCCTGGAAGCCCACTGAGAATTCTGAAAAATGAAATATTATAGAAACACTTGCCTTGGGCAGTCATCCTTAGTCTGCTATAGATTCCCAAAGTAATTTAAAATAGTGTGCCATCTCTCGATTTTATTCCTATTAAAATTGCTGTGTACTAAGGTTTATACAAATGATTTTCTCCTGAAGTGTTCTTTCTTTGGAACTGGTCAGTTGTGCCACATTGTTAAAAAGCTGTTGTTGAGCAAAGGAAGTAAACTCCTCTGTACTCACTGGGAATCTGTTTGCTATGTCTGGCTACTGTCACCCTTGGGAGAAAGCCCAAGAGTGAGGTCATGTCTCTTTAACATGGAAAAGACTCAAAACAAGAGGGGAAAAAAGTACAGACAGCTTAAAGAAGTGAGTCTCAACAACCAAGCCATCACTACTAAATTAAACATTGCACTCAATGCTATTTTGCTATTTCCCTGCCATCCTTCAGTCAAACCTTTTTATCCATAATTTTTGGCAGTACCTTTTTTTACTACTCTGAATCACAAAAACGTATGCTGCCATCCCAACTTTAAAAAAAAAAGAAAATTCAAATGAGATTTAAAAAAAATTTTTAAATAATTTTCTTCAAACTGTGTTGGGAGATGAAAAAGATAAGAAAAATACATTATTTTGTAGTTTGTGCTAGTTAACTACACAATACTGAAGCAAAAGTGAAACCAAGCTAAACATCCAAAGTATGATGCACTAAACATATCAAATCAATGAACTTGAACTCAATACTGATTTATGCCTGCTTGCTAAGCTGAAGATAATAATGAGAGTGTGGGAGGAACATTTTGTAATAAAATACAGAGAATGTAAGCCTTTCCTTAATGAAACATACACTCTTTGTTTCACACTTGGTTTTAGTCTCAAGGTTGAAATTATGAAAGGAAAAAAATCAGTACTCTGCCTGAAACAAAAAGTACAAGCCTGCCAGAAAGAAATTTATTAAGTAAATTATTCTAACTCTAAGTATGTTTGCTGAAAGAAATCCAAAGAGGGAAGTATTTCTCATGACTTTGTAAATTTCCCTGACACAAGCCATTTCTAACACTATACAGAATTCTCTAACAAAGACAAAATTCTACAATAAGATTAAATATATTTACAGAACTGAGGTGAAAATTCAGATAACAGTTTTGATTCATAAAATGTACCAATATTCACTTTAAAATGTTAGTGTATCTTGGAGAATCACTATTTTAATAAAATCTAGGTAAACAATATCTATAAAATTTCTGAGATCTACCAACTTGGTAATCCTGTCAAAAAAGGAAATGAGGTTAGTCTAGAATGACCTGTCCTTGATGAAGACACGTTGAGTCTTTGTGACTACAGCTTCCTTTTCTAAATGTTCAATGATATGTTTTAATATTTTGCGCAAAATTTAGGATGAATCTATTGGCCTACAATTTGCATATGCTAATCCTTTTTTCTGAAAATTAGAATATATGTTCATCCTTCACTTTTGGTGAACCTGTCCCATTCTCCATGATTTTTCGAAGATTAGTGACTCACAATTGAGGAACAAAATCAATTCACAACCCTGAGATGGAATTTATCTAAGGACTTGAATAAATCAAAGGAATCAAAGGGATTCTTTTGATCTCTCTTTATATATCTTTAGTCTCAACTGCCTATTAGACATTTTTGTTCTGTCTTTTCAAGGCCAGATAGCTTTCCCCTTGGCAGAGACAATAGAAACAAAATAAAAGGTGAGCAGCTATGTCTTCTCTCTTTCATCTGCTATCAATATCCCTTTTACCCTGAGCTGTAACTTGTCCCTTCTTTGAGTCCTTCTGTTTTCCTCAATATAGCAAACCTCTTTTGTAGACTTTAGTTTTACCAGTCACTCTCAGCTCATTGTAACTTTACCATTTCTGCCATTTTTTTTATAGGACTGTGACATGATGTCATCTTCCATTACTTTGCTCGTTCTTTCATCTCTCCATGCCTTTTATAAATCTAAGTTGCTCGATGAGTTTCCTGTGTGTCCATATTGATTACTTTAAATAACTCTTCTTTTTCCTCATCAGAATAATTTCTAAGTCTTCAGAATTTCATTCTTGAGAGCTTACCTCTTCTTGAACTAACTTTCTCATTTAGTCTTACCTAGTCAACCAAGTGGTTTTTATTAAATTCATGATATAGACCAGGTATTGTAAAGTTTTTAATCTATGAATCTATATTTTTTCCCTGAACCTCCTGAAATCTTCTTTCTCTGATTTGAGGGAGCAGTCGATTTCCCTAGAAATATGTTTTTCTCTACTATAAACTTTATGATGGAGTAGTCATTCCTCCTTTCTGTGAAGGTTCCCATAATTTCCACTAATTCCTTTTTGTTGGTGATAATACAATCCAGAATAGAAGTGTTTGTTTTTTCCACCTTTTACAGTTTGAAAAAATTAGTTGGTCTGAGAGAGAGAAAGAGACAGAGACAAAGACAGAGACAGTCAAGACAGAAATAGAGGGAAAGAGAAAGAGAATTACAACAGAAATGCAGATATACAAAATTCTCCATCATTATTAAAATTCTCTATGTTAGGCAGGTGATCTATTTCCCCTTCCTACCCATGTGGTCTCAAGTATACTATGACAACAAAATCACTTCTATTTATCTTTTCATTGATCCTCATCCAAATGCTCTTCACTGTTCTTCCACATTCTGGTTTCTGGATTTCTTTACATGGAAATATCTTGGTAATATAATGCTATTCTGCCTCCTCTTTCTCTTTTATCTATTCTTTTCCTTTTGCATAAGATAATTTGAGAAGAGTCTGACCAAGGAGACTAGTTAAAAGGAGGAAAACAGCCCAGATCATATATATCTACTGAATCCTGCAAAAACCTAAAAATCATACTGTCTCGAAAAACGATCATCCAAATGATCAAAGAAATCCAATGAGAACCTATTAGAAGTTACTTCTTCCACCCCACCACTGCACCAAAAGTCAACCAGAAGCCCGTTGACAACAGAAAAGGGGCCCTGCCAAAAAAAAACAGTGTCATAACAAGCAAACAAGATGGTAGTCTTTTAGTATGAACAGGGATCTGCCAAAGAAACCTATAACCTGAAAGCTTCTGTATCCAAAGGTAGAAAGAACATAGGACACCCCTGAAAACCCCGAGGTTACTTGAAAATGCACTGAATGGACTTTAATAGCAATCAAGAGTGGTAATAACCAGTCCAGCTGAGACAATGCTCATACCAGGTCACTCCAGACCCAGGAGATACAACATCCCCATAAGTATGTCCTGAAATTTCACAAAGGGCCCTGAACCTTAAAGATACAGGGGACAATAACCCTAGAAGGTAGGAGGTAGCATTGGAACCCCTGTGATCAGGTTGAGACCAAGCAGGGCTTACCAATGCCACTTAAAAACATAGCGGGGGGGGGGGGGGGGGCGGGGGTAGACTAGCCCTGAAACAAAGCCTCACTTTAGAAACTATGGTTGTAGAAATGAGTAAATAAAAGATACCATTCACTATAAAGTGCTATAATGTATCCAAGGTTTCCCAAAAATGCAATCTAGAAAGAGAGAATAACTGTACAACAACTGCAGAGACTCAGAGGAAAAATAGATTTTTCACAGTATTACATGAATATCTAGATTCCTGGGAAAGCTAAAGAGATAAAAAAATAAATAAATAAAAGTTCTGATGAAAGAATTAGAAAGAAAACAAATAGTTTAATATAGAAAGTAAACCTTACCCAAGCAATGAATTCCCTAAAACTTAGAATAGACAAAGAAAATCAGTGACTCTATATGACAACAAGAAATGTTAGACAAAATCAAAAGATTAAAATAGAATAAAGTACAAGATATCAGTTATCAAAAACAACTAAAGTAGAAAACAGGTTCCTTTTGAATATATTTTCAGAATTATCAGATTCATTGAAAACCATAATTTAAAATAAATATTGGAGAAGATTCTGGAAAGATGGCAGAGTAGGTCAGAAAATGCCAAGCTCTCAAAATTTCCTCCACAAACAAGACAACATTGCATCTCAGGGCAAACTCAAGAGTACTAAAAACAAATAAGAATTGAAAAAAAATTGTGGTCCTCCCGGGACAAGTGGAGAAGAAAAATTGTAAACACCTCCAGACTAGTTCTGCTGAAATAGCATACAGGTAAGCCCTGGAGTAAGCTGGGTTGAGGGTAACCTCAGCCCTAGCCACAGGAATTTTCACCTCTCAGAAATTGTGGAGAATAAGGTGTCTGAGTCAGTGAAAATCAGAAAACCTCTGCTAATACACCAGGTCTAGCTGTGGTGTTGGAGATGCAGCCTAGGGCAAGAAGGAACCAGCCCAGCACAATGAGTGCAGATGCAGGGGGACAGGGGACTCTCCTGGCTATGTATACTTGCAAAAGTGTGGCATTCTTGGTTTCCATTGCAGGTCAGAGGAGAGAACTGAAGGAGGACCTGAAGTCAGAGGCCCCACCCCACTATATCCTAGGACTAGAGGTGATTAGATCAGCAATCTGCTATAATTTTTTAAAAATGAGCAGGCAAAAGAGAAGGAACCCGACCATAGAAAGTTACCATGAGAATATGGAAGTCCTGAATAGTGGAGGATAGTGAAGTTAAAAAAAAAAAAAAAAGCTTTCTTATCCCAAAGAGTAACATTGGTCATCTGCCCAAAAAGAATTCAATAAAGATTTTTAAAAATCAAATGAGAATGAGGAAAAACTAAAAAAAAAAACCCCAAAACAAAAAACAAAACAATCCAAGGAAATCAAGATTATGTAAAGAAGGTCAACCAAACAGAAAATGAGATCCAGAATCTTAAGGAAGAAAATGACCACTTGAAAACTAGAATTGTGCAAGGGAAAGCCAACAAAAGTTATAAGACCAAGAAATAGCAAAATAAAATATAAAAAACAAAACTATAGTATTCTATTACATTTTTGTCTTCTAAATTTATATCTTGGCCTTCTTACTACTGTAGTAGCTTTTTAGTGGTCAATTCTTTTTTTCTTTGCTCATTTTTCCAGTTTGTTTCTGCACTTTGAATTTAATGTCAAGTTGGGCTCTTCTTACCTAGGGGTTGGTAGGCATTATGCCAATTTTCAGACTTTTTATGATAGTTTTAAGAGCTAGTTTTGGGGGTCTTCAAGTTTGTGACTTGAAGTGATTACAAGGTGATGTTACACTGGGAGAGTGTGTAACTGTTCTCCTGGCCTGTGCCTAGAAAGGCCTCCTTGTTCCCCCACATCTACAAATACTAAAAGTATTCTACTTGGCCCTACATGGGGGGGTCTTAACAGAACAGGCTAGATTGGCTCTGTTCTGATGATTTTAAGAAGAGAAAGTAAAAAAGGAAGGTATAAGAAATATGCTAGTGTGGGAAGGAAAAAGAGTGAAATTTCTCTTTCTCATAATTGGAAAATAATATACAAACAGAGGAGGAGTGGGAAGAGAAGATTCATATAAACTTTACTCTTATTTGAACTACACAAAGAAAGATAGAAATATACATACATACAACATTTGGTCTAGAAAATACATCAACTTCAACAGGGAAACAGGCAAAGGCAAGAAGAAGGAGGAATAAGAGGGAAAATAATTAGGTAGGTTAATACAAGCAAAACAAAATTCCTCATCCTTAAAAAGAAATTATAATTTGATGTTGCAGATAAAAGTGGGGAGGAAGGAGGAAAGAAGAAAAGACAGATGGACAGAAACAAAAAGAGAAGAATCATTGGAAGTTTTAAAAAGTACAAAATGGGATTTCATAAGAAAGCACAGACAAGCAAGACAATTTTGAAATCAATGTATTGAATTTATTATATACTTGTTTTAAAAGATAAGTAGCATAGAATGAAGATTAATGATTTCATACACAATTTTTTCTATCTTCTACTCTGTATATGAAAATGCTCATTTTTTGTGTTTGTTAAGTTCAGAATAAAAAAAAAACTAAAAAAGGATGTAATCTGAGTTGATATAAAGACAGACATTAGAAGATATTTGGTAGATAACTGTCCTTAAAACCAAGGATACATTGAATTCTCATCTCTGACCCATCCTGGCTGTGTGACCCTCCCGGATACCTCTCAATGCTGGAAGTAACTCTGTAAGACTGGAAGTTGTAGTAAAGGTAGAGGGCCTCTCCTGATCTGGGTGTCCATGTACTAAAGAAATCATAAGTCCAGTCCTCATACTTATAATTTGAGTAAGTCTCTTTGCCCTTTGATGAAATCTCTTAATATTTTAGTTTCCTTCTTGGTAAAAATGTAGAGATTGAACCAAATGATCTCTAATGTTCTTTCCAATTATATATATAATTCTCAAATAAGGTGGAACTCTAAGTCAGTAATTTATAATCTGATCATAAGCAAAGGATGTTTGCCTAAATAGAGGTTAGGTAAAAAAAAAAAACAAAAAACCAACAACAACAACAAAGGAAAAAATGCTGGATCATAGGATTCAGAGTTGGAAGGGACTTTGGAAAACATCTAGTTCTAAAAGCATGGAATGAATAGTTCAAGGTCATCCAAGTAATAAGTAATCAATGCAGAAATGAAGCCCAGACCATCTGCCGGTCAGTGCTGGTTTTACTGTAACAGTAGCCAATGTTTCCCTAGTCTTCTCCAGAGAAGAGGGCGCTTGGATTTTAGACAACCTACCTTGTTCCATGAGATGGAAAGATCCTTAGAATGGAGATAGTCAATGAATTAAATTGCCCTAGTTTGATATAAATATGTACATCCCTTGGCTTTTTTATTTCAACTTTATTTCAACAAAGAATCTGAGTTTTGCAAGTTGGGGTGGTCACTAGATTTATCCCCTAGGAGGGAGTACCTTGCACAGACAGATCACTGACACTGGTTCTTGGCCAGGAAAATATCCTATTGTAAACGAATGCATTGGCTTACAAACCAGTTTCTTGTAAATTGTTTCCAATATGTTAGTTTTCTAGAGCTTCTTCACCCCTGAGTGAAGTGATCAAATTGAGTTTCTGAACTTGAAAAGTTTCAAAATAGACCTTGCACACTTGGTAAAGAACTAAGCAGTCAGGCAGCTTTTTTCTCTTTCCCTTTTTAAACTCTACTTTTGGAAGATTTGGCTTTTCTCTTTACTATTTCTTGCCTATTAACACTGGACACTAAAGTATGGCATTGGATATTCACAGGAAGATTAAATGAAAATCAAAGAAATTTCCCTCACTACATTTCCTGGTGGACAATCCTTTCTTCCTTCTACATTTTAACCAAGGAGGGAAATGTAAACTAAGTACTTCAGAATGAAAAATCACCTTTATAAAAGATAGTGCATATGGTGTACTGGGAAAAAGCACTTGATGTCCCTTCCAGCTTCCAAATCCCATGATCCTAAATGTTTTATGTACATTAGTCAAGGGCTGCCTATATAGAGCTTTGTTCTTTGTAAAAGAGATATGTTTCTGAAAAGCTAAATGTGAACAGAATTGTTATAAATCCCATTGTTCGTCTTTTTAAAGGAATCTGACGGTGAATAATTTTAGACAGTGACTAATCATCTCTGAATGCTTTTCTACATATGAATTTTCTTACTGTGAGTTTGCTTAAAGCAGGGTTAGACACTTTTATTTTGTGGACTATAAACTGCTGAGGATTGAAGTAGCTAAAACTGATGGCAGGGAATAGGGTGGAGAAAAAAAAAACATAAGCTAGTCAATAAGTCATTGAGAAAGCTGAGCGAATGATCTGGAAGTCAGGAAGCAGCAAGCATAAAGAGAAGTCAGTATAAACAGATTTCACAGATTTTAAATTTCAAGGAAGAAAGCTTATCAAGGAATGATGAGAGGCAAATAGTCTGGAAGCAGCAGTAGGAACAAGGAGTATGTCAATCCTACTTTTTTGCCCTGAGAGTCATGCAAAGTGAGAGAACAAATGGTTTCTCAGGGAGAAGGTTGCCAAAGACACCATGTCTCACTTTAGGGAACAGTCAACAGACATTTATTAAGTGCCTACTATGTGCAGCCACTTTCTTAAGGGCTGGGAATAGGAAGAAATGTAAAAAAGCATTCTCTGTTTTCTAGAAGAAAACAGTTTAACAGAGGAGACAGTGTGAGAACAGCTAAGCACAAACAATATACATTCAATATAAGTTAGAGATAATTAATAGGGAAAGTGCTAGCTTTTCTAGTGGAATAGAAAAGGCTTCTTATACAAGTGAGGATTTTAACTGAAATTCAAAGAAAGTCAATACAACGTACTGCAAAGTTTATTGAGTAGGGAACAAGATGGAAGAAGACGGGGCAGGTAAAAGGGAGGTAGGCAGTGAAAGCTTTGCATGCCCAACAGAGGGTTTTCTATTTGCTCCTTGAGGTAATACAGAACGAATGGTAGTTCTGAAGGCAGGAGAGATGTCAAGATGATCAGACCTGAACTTTAGGAAGATTAATTTGACAGATAAATGAAAGATGGGTTAGACTGAGGAGAAATTTGAGGGAGGGTAACCATCAGGTAATTGAAATATTCTAGGCATGAGCTGATATAGACTTGTACAAGGTGGGGAGGGGTGACCATATCAGAGGAGAGAAGGAAGTTCATGTGAAAGTGTTACAGAGGTAAAAATCAACACTATTTGGAGATGGGTGGTAAGATAGTGAGGAATGAAAGATGACATTGATATGGAAAGGCTAGGTGGCTGGCAGGAATAGGGAAGTTTGGAAGGGAGACAGTTTTGGGGGAAAGTCAATGTGTTCAATTCTGTATAGTTTGAATTTAAGATGTTCATGGGACATAGTGTTTGAAATGTCTAATAGGCAACAGGAGGTTAGGAGAGAGGCTAGGTCTGGATAAGTAGATATGAGAACCATGAACATAAAAATGAGAATTAAATCTATAAAAGCTGATGAGATCAATAAATGAAATAAAATAGAGGGAGAAGAGAAGAAGGTCCAGGATAGGGCCCTGAGGAATTCTCATCATTTACATTTCAATTAAAGTGGAAATTATTAGAGAAAATGGTTATATTTTGTTTATGAAAGTTAAAATGAAAATTGTTGAGAAAAAGTTCAAGAATGTAGAGTTTGTCAACAAGTAAGGCAGGGGTTCCAAAGGACACATCTGCATGGTTTGAGAGGCTGCGTTGCACTGGGTTTGGGGAGGAGCAAAGATGATCCTCTCCTGTCTTGCTACCTGTATGCCTTTGTTCACAATGCCCTCCTTCTTAAGAACTCTTTGCCTTGAACATCATAACTTGGCATTAAATAGTTAGTTACAGGTGATCAACTGCAACTATATCCCAACTACAAAGTACAATACAAATGCAGATACCGAATATATGGCATTCACAATGGGATTGTATGGATTAATGCATGCAACTAACATGATGTAACATTCCTGATGCACTGTGTACATCAAATATACAGATAATATGTGAAATATGACATGCACACATAACCCCTTAGATCAATAATACATGTATGTCATACTATCATAAATAGAAAAGAAGCATACCATACAAAGAGAAAATTATCTCATAGGTTGGTATCCTGCAAGGAGTCTCAGGAGACATTCAAATTGACCTGTTCCCTCTGTGTGAGCTGAATAGGACTCTCAGCATTTCAGTAGACTGCAATGTCCTCTCTGGATATCAGAAACTAATCAGAGTCTGAGTTCTTTGCCTAAATAGTGGCTAGACACTATTGTTTTTCACTTTGAGATAATCTGTTTCCACTCAAACACAATAACTCCAAGGTTACCTCCCACTATCACTACATCAATTATCCCAAGTTCTAGTCTAGGTCTAAAAATATTAAAAATCACGATTGTGGCAATGGTATTTGGCCCTACCTCCATCCATTGGAATAATTCATTGATTCAATTTCCCTCCCTTCTCTGTGCCCAATGAATTCAAGCAGACCACATATGGCTGACTGCAGTTTTTAATACACTTGAAGTTGAACAGAGGCACTTTCCTACTCCCTAATGGTACAGTCATTGTTACCTGTCTCCATCTTTCATTCCCTTTCTTCTACTTGCTCTTCCAGGCTGGAAAATCTCCCTCCCCTCACTCCTCCACAGAGTATGAAGGGAGGTAAAGATTTCTCAGGGAAAAAGGAGGAAAAGCAAAAACTCTTTGCAGTTTGCCTAAATCAACTGCTAGATAATATTCATAAGAGTTTACATTGTGAGGTAGAAGGGATTTCAAAGGCCAATTAATCTAGTGCCATCCTTTTATGGATGAAGGACCCGAAGGCCTTAGAGGTAAACTTATTTACCTGAAGTCTCACCTTCACAACCATATGCTCTTTCCACTGTTGCTGTTTCTCTGGGCTTCATTATAATTTGTGGGCTACAGAAGGTTCTGGATGATAGCTGAGTCATCTTTTCCACTTGAGGCAAGGCTTAGCCCTCTATAGTTTTCTTACTCTCTTTTTCTCCTATAGTGTTGATGGTATCTCAATTCAATTCTGAAATTTCAATGAAGAAGATAGAAAAGCTATAAAACATGTTCATTCTCCTTTTATATGTTCACCAACATACTAGAGAATTTCATTTTCCCCATGGACAGTAGTTGGCTATCTTTATGGAGTATCAATCATTCTCTGAGGCTATTTGTAAATGGGAAAGTTGCTCAGTCTTTCAACTACTTGGTATAGGACACCTTTCCATCAGTTGGTTAGTTTGTCTTTTCCACACATACCAGACTCCTTAACAGAGCTCTGTCACCTTTCTGAAGATATTCACAACAAGCTCAAGTATTATATTATGCTTGTGTCTCTCAGCTTTTCTGACATAAGGGCATAATGAAGTAATAAGCCTCCTTTACCTAATTTCTTAACAAATAGCCATACCACTACAAAGCACAAGACAAAAGGCAAACATGGTTTGTCTCCAAAATTATTAGGTATGGTATAAAGCCTTTGGCAACATTCCTGGTAGCATTGTATATATGTATATAGTTTGGTCTCCTTTTAAAAATATATTTTCCCAATTATATGTAAAATTTTTTTAACATTTTTTTTTAATTTTGAGTTCCAAATTTTCTGTTTTCCTTCCCTCTCCCTCATTGAGAAAGCAAGCAATTTGGCATAGGTTATACATATGCAGCCATCCAATATATATATCCATGTTAGTCATATGAAAGAAAACAGATCAAAAAAAACCCCAAGAAAAAAAGAAAGCTTTAAAAGTATGCTTTAATTTTCATTCAGATCACTGTATTGTTGAGGATAACTAAACCATTCACAGTTGATCATACAATATTGCTATTAACTATGTTCTGCTGGTTCTGCTCTTCACTTTGCATCAGTTCATATAATTCTTTCCAGGTTTTTTTTTAAAGCATCCCACTTATCATTTTTTGGATCACAATAGTATTCCATCAGAGTCTTGTTTAGCCATTCTACAATTGATGGGTAAACACTCAATTTCTAATTTTTTGCCACCACAAAAAGAGCTGCTATAAATTTCTCGTACATGGAGATGCTTTCCCATTTTTCAAATCTCCTTAGGATATAGACCTAATAGTATTATTGCTAGGTCAAAGGGTATGCACAATTTTATAGTATTTTAGTATAGTGGGACACAACTGAAATGAATGAACAACAACAACAAAAGTAATCTTGTTTACAGATAACTCTGCTCACTTAGTGTGTATTGTGAACCTATTCTATTCCACTGAATCACCATTCTATTTCTTAGTACCAGATATAGTGTTGTTTTCTACTTTTTGATTTTTGCCAGAGAATACCACTGCAAATGTTCTTCAAAGCCTATCTCAAGTGCTATAAAGTGCCTGAGTAGGATTATCTTCCCTGGAACATGTCATGTCATGCTCTATATCACTATTATTTGTTTATATGTCTTATCTCTCTATTAATAGGCAGTACAGTATAACATATAGAGTTCTGGAATCAGAAAGGCCTTGGTTCAGATATAACCTTTGGAACTAGTTGTGTGATCTTGGTCGAGTCATTTAACCTCCCTGAATCTCAACTGGCCATCTGTAAATGGGAATAGAAATTACTGTGATACCTACTTCAAGGCTTGTTGTAAGATTTGAATGAGATAATATATGTAAAATTCCTTGCAAAATTTAAAGTGTTACATAAATGTCCATCATTAATATTATTATTAAAACAAGATACTTGTTCTAGGTTATCTATAAGGTTGGCTTCAGATTTAATAATTTTGCCTTTCAGAGATATGCTTAGCAAGTGTCACAGCAGTGACCACTTGTAAAGCACACCTGAAAGGAAAACAATGCAGTGGAGAAACTGAGGCCAGGGTCAGAGGTAGGACCAAGCTCTGGAATAAAACCATTTATAGGTTCATGGGATTTATTTATAACTAGAAGGGACCTTCAAAGTCCTTTATTGAGTTCAGCCCTTTTACTTAACTTGTGAGAAAAGTAGAAAAGCCAAGTGAAAAAACAGTGTTTGTGTTGAAGGTAACACAGGTAATAGAGAACAGACTTCGGTCAACTCTTCTGGCCAGGGCAATCCCAGATGTATATCCCTAAAACCCAGGATGGTATCAAACTCTTGGTGTCAGAGTGCACAGAGTACTTTAGAGAACATGCAGAGAAATAAGCTGCTGGTTGTCAGGAATTTATAGTCTTAATTAGATCCCAAAGAAAGGATGGCTAACATTGAGAATGCCCTCAATTTTGCAGCCCAGATTGGTATAGGAAACAAATGCCAACCTGGCATGTGTTTATCACCTACAAACCTGCATCATTTCTGGCCCCAAAGCACTTAGACAGTTCCTGTTGTTGAAAGGTCAGAATGCCTTGTAGAGACACCAGTAATGACATGTGCGGGGGCTCTGCTGAGGAATAGAGGACATGCTCCCAGAATAACTAAATACCAATATGTTGCCTGAAACTTGTTACAGGATGCAACTCCCTTCAACCCAAATATTACCTAAAACATTTTATTCTCTTCTCTACATCTATGCATGATGTTGAATTCAGTTTATCACTTTCATTTGAAGATAGCTTTACTTTCTTTTTCTGCTCCTCGGTTTTACTATCTATTCCCTTTAACAACACATGTACATAAATACTTTCTTTTCCTTCTCAGTTCCTCTGTTAAGAAAGAAAGAAAGAAAGAAAGAAAGAAAGAAAGAAAGAAAGAAAGAAAGAAAGAAAGAAAGAAAGAAAGAAAGAAAGAAAGAAAGAAAGAAAGAAAGAAAGAAAGAAAGAAAGAAAGAAAGAAAGAAAGAAAGAAGGAAGGAAGGAAGGAAGGAAGGAAGGAAGGAAGGAAGGAAGGAAGGAAGGAAGGAAGGAAGGAAGGAAGGAAGGAAGGAAGGAAGAAAGGAGGGAGGGAAGGAGGGAGGGAAGGAAGGAAGGAAGAAAGAAAGGAGGGAGGGAAGGAGGGAGGGAAGGAGGGAAGGAGGGAGGGAAGGAGGGAAGGAGGGAGGGAAGGAGGGAAGGAGGGAGGGAAGGAGGGAGGGAAGGAGGGAAGGAAATGGGACACAACTGAAATGAACAACAAAACGAAAGAAGGAGGGAGGGAGGAAAAGAGTAATAAAGTAATTATAGTAAATAAAATAAATAAACATAAAATAATAAATAAAAGTAAATACAATAAAAAAAATGAGTTAGAAGAGATCTTAAATATTATCTAGTGACCAAGAGTTCTCAATCTGAAATCTGTAGTATTTTTTAGTATTTTGATAACTACATTTCCATACTATTAATTACCTTTATAATCCTATGTATTTTGTTTTGTACATTTAAAAACATTATTCTATGTTATGGAATATTATTGCTCTGTAAGAAATGACCAGCAGGAGGAATACAGAGAGGCCTGGAGAGACTCACATGAACTGATGCTGAGTGAAACAAGCAGAACTAGGGGATCATTATACATTTCAACAACAATACTGTATGAGGATGGATTCTGATGGAAGTGGATATCTTCAACATAGAGAAGAGCTAATCCAATTCCAATTGACCAATGATGGACAGAATCAGCTACACCCAGAGAAGGAACACTGGGAAATGAGTGTAAACTGTTTACACTTTTGTTTTTCTTCCCAGGTTATTTTTACCTTCTGAATCCAATTCTTCCTGTGCAACAAGAGAACTGTGTGCTTCTACACACATATATTGTATCTAGGATATACTATAACACATTTAACATGTATAAGACTGCCTGCCATCTCGGGGAGGGGGTGGAGGGAGGGAAGGGAAAAGTCGGAACAGAAGTGAGTGCAAGGGATAATGTTGTAAAAAATTACCCATGCATGTGTTCTGTCAATAAAAAGTTATTGAAAAAAAACCATTATTCTGAGGAATCCACAAGTTTCCCTACTACCAAAGGGTTCCATGACTTGCAAAAGGTTAAGAAGGTCTGATATAGTTCCAGCCCCACATTGTACAAAAGAAGAAACTTGAAAGAACTTGAAAGCAAAAAAGACCTGTTGAAAATTACAAAGCTGGTAACAAAACTTGGACTAAAATTCAGGTTTTCTGAGAGTGTAGAACAGAAAAAAAAAATAAAAATAAAAAAATAAAAGCTAATGCAAAATGGCAAAGCCAAGAGAGTGCTGGATGAGGAGGTGATGAACCTGAGCCTCAATTTTCCCCCCACACATTTATAATAAAAGCTAATTCACAGGGTTATTGTGAGACTAAAGTGTGATGCCATATAAAGAACTATGTAAATGCCAGTTATTAACCCTATTATATACAAAATGAGGAGATGGTAGTTCCACTATATTCTATTTGGAGTTCAATTCTTGGCACCACATTTCAGGAAGGATATTAGGAAAAAACCCTGCAGACTGATCAAGATGGTTAGAGGAATATAGACTGTGACCTTTGAAGCAGCAGTAGCAGCAGCAGCAGCAGCAATAACAGTGGTAGCAGGCATTGTCATCATTGTAATAAGGTAATTATAAGGGCAGCTATGTAGAGCAGTAGAAAGAGTGCCTGGCTTGAAATTAGGAAAACCTGAGTTCAAATCCAGCTTTAGACACTTATGAACTGTATAATCATGGTAAGTCATTTAATTTCTGCTTCAATCTCCTCAACTACAGTTGCTATAATAATATAATAGCACTTATGTTAGATGGTTGTAGGGAGGGTCAAATGAGAAAGTATTTGTAAAGGCCTTTAGCACAGGGCTTGGCGTATATGCTGGATGATCACTCAGCAGGAGGAAATTATTGTTCAGGTATGGGTTCACATGGGTTCTGGGATTGGCATGTGAGTAATAAATGGGACCCAGAACCAGGACAATCTCCAGACTCAGATGCCTTCTCAACCCAAAAGGGTCCTCCTGTCACTTTGCAGAGTTCACTAGAAGCCAGGACAGGGAAGCCAATTGGTTGCCCCTCAGAACTGAGTGGTTTGAGGAGGAAAAGGTAGGTAAATTCAGTCCAGTGGAAGTCAGCTATGTGTTACCCCTTAATGGAAAAAACCAACCAAACAGAACAGTTAAGGTCCTAGATGAATGACACAGTGCTCTGAGCTGAAAAAATGTCTGAAGAACTCATACCCAAGTCATTCTGACCCCAAAGCCCATTTTCTCTTGACTCTAAAGTTTTTCCTCTGACCTACTATGTAATAGGAGCTTACTAAATGTCCAAATGAATCTTGGATCAACATACAGATGTTTCATATTGTCCTGGTACGTGATTGTTTGCAAAGGTTACATCCTTTTCTGATCCCTCCTCAAGGACCCTATAGAGAAGACAGATCAGGTCTTTGCATTTCTACTTTACAAATGAGGGCACTGAGCCTCAGGAAATGAGTAGCTTGTCCAAGTTTATTCTTTTAGAAAGTGGCAGAATTTTTTCCAAAATAGAATTCACTACCTCATGTGGTAGTATATTCCCTATCCCAGGAAGGCTCAAAGCAAAGATTAGATGACCATCATTTGGGAGTTTGAAGAGTGAATCCCTGCTCAGTTATATGGTGAACTAGACATCTACTGAGATTCCACTCAACTCTGAGACAGTGGATTTCATGACTTCCAGTATGACGTTCTTTCTACTGTAGAATGTTGCCTCCCACTACCATTAGGAGATGAAATATTATTTGATATTCATTAAAAATTTTTTTGAGTTTCAAATTCTCTCTCTCTACCTGCCCCTGTCCACCCATTGAAAAGGCAAGCAATAGAATAGCAATTATACCTGTGAGGTCATGCAAAATAAAATTTATTTATTTATTTTGAACATTTAAAAGAATAATTTCTCAATGGTAATATATTTAAATAATTTATTTTTAAATTTATTATTATTTAAAATATTATTTGAACAAATGACTGTGTACCTTAAAGGTATACAGAGTCTAAGTAATTAGCATTAGCCTTTCTATTAATGGTAAAATCTCTGGATTCTTAGATTTTTAAAACTCATTCTGATATAGCTAAAATAAAATAGGAAGTGGGATTTTTAATTATCCAGTTTATGGGAAACATTGTAAATGGTTGTGTGCATATATGTGTGTATATACATATGTATATATGTGTGTATATATATAGCATTAAAACATCCCAGTGAAAAATGGAAAAACTCAATCATTCCTCTTTGTGTACAAAATGCTAAATGTCCATGTGTGCACCAACATTCCAGGTGGTAGTTTTCATTTTATGTCAAAGCTTTGTTAAGTATGAAATAAAGACTGAATTATGAATGCAGAACAATCAGCTGATAGTTTACAAGTGGATCTGAGGCCTAGAGAGCTGCCTTTCTTGATAGGAACATATTAAGAGGATATCCATATGTTCATTCATTTCTTTGTGATTTTAACAATGGAAAATCTTGGGTGCCACACTGAACACCTGGTGCCCTTTAAAAAGCAAACAGATTTTCAAATGCATTAGGGAACTTCTCAATCTGTTTCAAGAAACAGTCACTTGCATTAGTTGCAATAATAATGATTTTTTTTTGAGAAGAAACCAAGGGTTTCTGGTATAAAAGCAGGCAAAATCTTCAGACCATAAACAATTGGTATATATTTTAGAAAAGAAAATCTTTGTTCATGCTTATAACTGACAGGATTCGTAAAGTGAATAATTTTTTAAGTCTAGTTATTTGTCATTAGTTTGCATTAGAACAGTGTTGGGAAAATTGAATGCATGGAATTAGATAGTCCCGCAATAATCAGTCAAAAGTGCATTTATTTACTATGTATAAATTACTATGTACTGTGCTAACCTCTGGGCATACAAAGCAAAAGCATAAGCTGCCCCTACCCTCAAATAATTTATATTCTAAAGAGGGTGATGACAAGTATATAAACAGGTCCATATGTGATATATATAGAGGAGATGAGAGGTAATTTAAGAGGAGAGGGCATTAGCAGTTGAGGAGACTAGAAAAGCTCTCTTGAAGTAGATGGCATTTGGGCATTTGAGTTGTCTTGAAGGAAACCAAAGCCTCTAAGAGGGAGAGGTGAGAAGGGAGAGCAATCAAAAGGTGGAGGCTAGTCAGTATAATGAGCCAAAGATGGGAGACAGAGTATGGTATATGAGGAACAGCAAGTATGCAAGTATGTGTGGATCCTAGATGCAGAGAAGTACTGTATGAGAAAACCAGTGAGACAGAATGTGGACAGTTTGTGAAGAGAAGAAGGATTTCTATCTTTCAGAATCATGGAAGTAAGTTCAGTGGAGTAAAAAGAGCAATAAGTTGAAAACTGGTTTCTGTTCTCAGCTCTACCATTAATTACTTGTGTGACCTTGATAAAATTCCCCCTGCCACAGTCTGTCTCCCTCTGTAAAATGTTTGGTTGAGGTTAGATGATCTCCAATCTTTTGTACCTTCCACAGAAGGCATTTTAGGTATCTACTTTAGGTCAAGAAGGACATGCTGGGAGCCATGCTGCCTCTTCTTTTTCCCTTCCTCACTTTGCATGGGGCACATTAGTGGTTGGGACAACTACTATTACATAGCTGGTCTGCCCTTCCTCCAGAAGCCAACTCTGGCTGTGCCTCGAAAGCAGGCTCAAAACCACTGAGCTGGGCATGTGCCCGGCAATACCAAAGACAAACAGGCATCTTTCACAATTTAGCCAAGGGCTAGCCCTGGGAATAGGGGTTAAGGTGCAGAAATTCAGGAGTTGTCCAAGTCTTTTATTAGGACAGTTGTCACTCATAGCCTGATTTTACAATAGGTTTCATAATGTATCTGACAAAGGGAAATAAGCAATTATAATTACATACAGTAACAGAAGGATTTAGTTTTTGCACATAGATGCCTAGGATAGCTTTAGGCATTGATTTTTCCTTCTCTCCTTGTGGACTAAGATGTTTTTTCCATTTATTATCAGAAACACTAAAACATCTTTTTCAAAAGAGGCTATTCCCAAGTATACTTACAGTTCAAATACTGAAACCCTAATTTCACTCTCAAATACCCCTAAGATTTATAATAATCATTCACTGTCCACTTAACCCTGTCATGATGGGAACAGTGTGCTTAATAAAGGAATAATCAAATGAAAACGAAAACTTTATTATCTCAATGAGGCAATCTTTTTTTTTCTTAAAAAAGTTGTATTATTGATTTCTGTCTTTATATTACAGTCATTGATCACAGGATTTTTCTAATCCTCACTCTAACCTCCAGATTAAATTCTCCCTTGCAATCAAAAAAAGGAGGACAAAATCCAATACAGTGACTGTCAAAAAAACAAAACAAAACTATATATTTTGTTCTTGTACTCCCCTCCCTCTCTATTGTAAAGAAAAAAAAATTACATTACATTAACTAAGTCTATATAAATATTAACTTTTATTATTGACTGTCCTCTGAAAATGTTACTGGTTTTTCAAGTGCTCAGAGTTTGACTTCCTCTTATTGAGATCTTTTTATTTACATTGCTGTGATCATTATGTATATTACTCTTTCGGTTCTATTTATTTTATTCTCCATCAAGTCACCCAAATCTTCTCACATTTCTCTGGATACCTCATCTTCATCAGCTCCATATACTACAGTTTCTCCAACTGTTTTCTGAATTCCTTCACCAACCTTCTAGTCTCTCAGTTTCATATGCTTGACATTATCTGCAATTCCTCACTCTTTCTCCCTCCACCTTGCCATTTCTACCAGCATAATATATCCTCATCACCTTTTGTCTAGATTATACTCTCCCTACCTCAAGTCTCTCTTCCACTCCGGTCCACCCTACACACAGCTGCCAAAGTGATTTTCTTTAAGTACAGATCTAGCAATGTGACTCTCCTACTCATTCAATTCTAGTGTCTTCATATTGCCTCTAAGATCAAATATAAACCATCTGTTTAGCTTTTAACACCCTTCACAACCTGATGCCAAACTATCTTTCCAGTTTCACTGGACATTTCTCCCTCTCCTGCACCTTTTTTCTGTATCTCACACATGAGACTCCATATTTCCATCTCTGTGCCTTTACACTACCTGACTCTGACAGGAGATAGCTAGGTAGCTCAGTGAGGCTAAGATCCAACAAGATATGGATCAATTCTCTGCTGCTTGTGCTAATTTTGGCCTGATAATTAAAAATAAGAAAACAGAGGTTCTCCACCAGCAAGACCATACCATCTCTATGTAGGACTATCACAGCAAATGGAGAAACTTCTAAATCAATGGATAAGCTCACTTATGTTGGCATTCATTTACCAGATATGTACACATAGATGATGAGATTGACACATGCATTGCCAGAGCTAGCTCAGTATTTGGGAGGCTCCAAAGGAAAATGTGGGAGTAAAAAGTATTAAGCTGCTTATCAAACTAAAGGTCTTCAGGGCCATTGTGCTGACCTTACGTTGTGTGTCTATAAAACGTAGACAGTACACCAGGACAATGCCAGGAAACTGAATTGCTTCCATTTGAATGTTCTTAGGAAGATTCTGAAGATTATCTGGCAAGATGAGGTACCAGACACTGAGTTCCTTCTTTTGAGCTAAACTGCCAATCATTCAAATTCTATTGTAGAGAGTGCAACTACAATGGACTGGCCATGCTGTCCAAAAACCAAACATATATTTCTCGAAAAGACTATTTTACACAAGGCAAACACTCACACAAAGGTCAAAAGAAGGATATGAGGGCACTCTACAAGTTCCTTTCAAGAACTTCAGTACTAATTGTGAGACATAGAAGACACTGGCACAGGACCCTCCAGAATTGCACACTTGCATCAAGGTAGATGCTGTGTTCTATAAGCAAAGCACAGAAATGTGAGATGTACAAATTTAGAGACATGTCCATCTCATTTGTTCTTATGGGCTATTTGTGCCCAATATGTGGGAGAGCCCTCCAAGCTTATATCGGTCTGATCAGCCGGTCAGAAACACTGTACATTGACTCCAACACAGTGGAGTCATTTTAATCTTCTTCAAGTATGAAAGAAAACAATCAGAAGGGGCACTAAGTTATGAAGGGCTTCAAATGCCAAACCGAGAATTTGGTATTTTATCCTGGAGGCAATAGGAAGCCACTACTGTTTATTGAATAGGCAGGGTGACATGACTAGACCTGATCTTTTGTTTCTGTTCAGTCATTTTTCAGTCATGTCTGACTCTTAGTGACCCCATTTGGGGTTTTCTTGGCAAAGATATTAGAATGATTTACCATTTCCTTCTGCAATTTAAAAGATGTAGATGAGAAAACTGAGGCAAACAGGGTTAAGTGACTTGCCCAGGGTTATATAGCTAATAAGTTTCTGAAGCTGGACTTGAACTCAGAAGAATGAGTCTTCATGAATTCAGGCCCAGTAATCTATCCATTATCCATATTATTTTTTGTCTAAAACCAGGCTCTAGTTTTATTTATTAGTTCAATGGATTTTTTTTTAAACTTTAAATTTTGTTAAGCTCTTTTTTGATTTTCAGGATTTTCTGTTTTGGTGCTTAATTGGGGATTTAAAATATATTGGTTTTCTATTTTTTTAGTTGTATGCCCAATTCATTGATTTGCTTTTTCCCATATTGATATGAGTTTAGAAATAATTTTTAAAAATTCCTTTAAGTACTACTTTGGCTATAGGCCTTATTGTCTTTTTTTCATTATTTTTATTTAATGAAATCAGTGATTGTTTCTATGACATATTCCTTGACCTACCTATTCTTTAAGATCATTATTAAGCTTTCAATTAATTTTTAATCTATACTTTAAAACTCCTTTATTGAATGTAACTTTTATTGCAACATTGTCAGAAAAATATATGTTTAACATTTCTATTTTTCTGTATTTGTGAATTTTTTATGTCCTATTACATTGTCAATTTTTGTGAAGAATCCATGTAGCTAAGAAGCAGATATATTACTTTCTATTCCTCAATATTTTCCAGAGATCTATTATATCTGACTTTTCTAAAATTTTATTCATCCCCTTAACTTCTTTCTTATTTTATGGTTGGATTTATCCAGATTTGAGAAAGATAAATTGAGGTCCTCAGTTATTATAGTTTGCTGTCTATTTCCTTATTTTTTTAAATTTATCTTTTAAGAGTTTAGATGTTATGTCACTTGGTGTTATGTCACTGAACATATGTTCAGTACTGATACTAATTAATTGTTTAGAGTACCTATTTAGTAAGATGAGTTTCCATGTTTTTCTCTTTTAGATCAGACATCATGATCGTCACCCCTACTTGCATAAGAGATTTTGCTTTAGCCCCTTATTTTAACTCCATGTGTATCTTTCTATTTTAAGTGTTTCATGTAAACAATATATTATTAGATTCAGGTTTCTTCCATTTACTGAGTGAATTCATGCCATGCACATTTTCACAGTTATGACTACTAACGCTGTATTTCCCTCTATCCTATTCTCTTTCCCTTGTTTAAGAATCTGGTTTGCTTCTGACCCATGCTATTTCATATTATCTTTCCTATCTTTCTCTTAACTACTTTCCTTCCTCCTTTCCTATAGAGTAAGATGACCTTTTGTACCTAACTGTATATATTTATTTTTTCCTTTCTTGAATCAGTTCAAACAACAGAGAGGTTTAAGTGATGTCTACTCCTTCCCACTATCCCTTCTATTTTTTAAAGTCTTCCTTTTGTGCCCCATTTATGTGAGATCATTTTCTATATTCTTTCTCCTTTCCCTTCTGTCATCTACAAGTACATTCTTCTTCCCCATCCTTCCATTCTTCTGTTGAGAGCACCTAAACATAATAGAATCATAGGCTCTCTAATGAAACTTATAAGACTCTTGGTGATGATAAAGTTGTGAAGGACTATATTATCAACTCCCTATATAATAATGTAAACAGTTTTTTTAGTTCCCTATGATTTCATCACTCATTTATCTATTCATGTTTCTCTTGAGTCCTATGTTTCAATATAATATTGAAATTATTTTAATATTTTATACCAGTCTTTTCATCAGAAATGCTTTAGAGTCCTTACTTTATTAAATATCCATTTTTCCCTTGGAATATTATATTCAGTTTTGCTGAGTAGGTTATTCTTGGTTGTAATCCTAATTTCTTCACCTTCTGGAATATCATATTACAAGTCATCTAGTTCTTCCTACACACAGCTGACAAAGTGATTTTCCTTAAGTACAGACCTGAACATGAGATTCCCCAATTCAATCAACTCCAGTGGCTTCCTATTGCCTCTAGGATAAAATAAAAACCCTTCTGCTTAGCTTTTATAGGCCTTATTGGATATTATTCTCTCTCCTGAATGGTAATTTTTCCCCAGCCAAAATGGTCTTCTCTTTATTCCTCACACAAAACACTACACCTTCGTCTCCTTGTCTTTACATTGGTCATCCCTTGTGCCTGGAATGTACTCTCTCCTTACTTCAGTTAGATAAGAGTCCCTCTTTTCCTTTAAGACGCTGATCAATCACCAGCTTCTAAATCACCCCAACTCCTAGTATTCTTCCTCTGAAACTACCTTGTATTTAACTATTTTGTATATATTTAAGTATTTGTGTGTGTGTGTATGTGTGTGTGTGTGTATACACACACACACATATATGACATAGCAAGTTAGGGATAGAGTTGAGATTACATACTAGATCTCAACTACACTATGGGCCTCACCAAAACTTAATTCAGGAGAGTAGCAGTGAAGTACAGAGAGGAGGAAGCCTACCCAAGAGAGAAAGCAAAGGAGAAATGACAGAGAAGGAAGTGAACTCATCCTTCATAGCATAGCCCAGATTGCCCATGATTCCAGAAGTTACTGAAACCTGGGCCATGTGAAACCCCATTTTTCAGAAAGCACTTGTGGAAAAAGGTTATTATGAATAGCATTTCTTCACAGGAGAATGTTCTTGTCACTGAGTGGAAGCATACAGAATTGTTAAAGAAGTAATACAACATTTATTCTGGATGATTAAACATTTCAAGGGATTAAAGGAACCAGAAAAAAGTCTAAATCTCACCAAATCTTTGCTCCCTTACAAATATTTGCCTTAAATAGCATTTTGAAACGCAACTATCTGAATGCCCGTGTTGCCTGTATCTTTGAAAGGTGTTAGAAAACAAATACAGGAATGTGACTGTTCTTCTTTATTTGGAAGCCCCAAGAAAAGCTCTAAGGAATCTTGAATTCTATTCCATTATATTACTGTTCCATCTGTGTAGTTCCTGATTTTATATGTATTTGATACATATGGGATAATATTTGATGGAAATCAAATATTAAACTCGCCATTTGGAAGTCAAAGACTTTCACAACCTGAGTGTATCCAACCTTTCCAGTCTTCTTACATCTTACTCCTGCTCCACTCCCTCCCTCACACACCACCTTGTATTCTGTAATCCAGTAATACTGGCCTCCTTGCTGTTCCTTCACAAGACATTCTTTCTCCTTGACTCTAGACATTTTCACTAACTCTCCTCCAATATCTGGAATTCTCTCCATCCTTTTTTTCTCCTGATTTTCCTGAATTCCTTCAAGTCCCAGCTATAATCCCAGCTTTTTCTACAAAATATCTTTTCTGTTCCGGTCAACCCTAACCCTAGTGCCTTCTTTTTGGTGATTCTCTTATGTTTATCAACTGTATAGCTTGTTTGTGCTTAGAAGCTTTCATATTGTTTCCCTCATTGTTAGACTTTGAGATCCTTGGCTATCTTTTGCCTTTCTTTGCATCCCCAGCCTTTAGTGGAGTGCTTGGAACATAGCAAGAATTCAATAAAGGATCATTGCCTCACACACACACACACACACACACACACACACACACACACACAGAGGTACATATCTCTGTGTGTGTGTGTGTGTGTGTGTGTGTGTGTGTGCATGTGCGTGTGTATCTTTAAGATGATTGGGAGCCATTGATGTTTATTGAATAAGGGGAGGTAACATGCTCAGACTTACACTTTAGGAAAATTGGTTTGAAAGCAAAGTGGATAATGGTCTGGACTGAAGAAAGATGTTAGGAAAGGAGACAAATCAGAAAGAGGCGGGAGTAGGTCCAAGTGTGAAGTGATGAAGGTCTGCACAAAAGTGGTGGCAATATCAAGAGAGAAAGGGGCATATACAAGAAGAGTTATGAAAGTAAAATCCATACTATCTGACAATTGTGTTTTCCCACCAGCTGTGCTCCTTGGACTTGGATTTTATCATCATTATGCTTACATAAAACCTCTTCACCATTAAATTCATCATCCTTTGAGGTTGCCTCAGTTTTGGTATTTAGACCTCTTCAGTACCATCAGCACTCTCTGCTCTTCTAATTGGAGGGCTGGAAGGGTGGAGCAAAGAAACCCCCCCAAAATTTCCATTTAAAGAGGGCTCACATTATCAAACTGTGCATACACAGCAGTGTTACTACTGGGCTCATATCCCAAAGAGATCTTAAAGAAGGGAAAGGGACCCACGTGTGCAAAAATGTTTGTGGCAGCCTTCTTTGTAGTGGCCGGAAACTGGAAACTGAGTAGATGCCCATCAGTTGGAGAATGGCTGAATAAATTGTGGTACATGAATGTTATGGAATATTATTGTTCTGTAAGAACCTGGAGAGACTTACCTGAAGTTATGCTAAGTGAAATGAACAGAAACAGGAGATTATGGTGCATGGCAAAAACAAGATTATGTGATAATAAACTCTGATGGATGTGGCTCTTTCCAACAATGAGACAAGACTGATTCCAGTTCCAATGGTCTTGTGATCAAAAAAGCCATCTACACTCAGAGAGAGGTCTGTGGGAACGGCGTGTGGTTCACAACATAGCATTTTCATACTTTCTGTTGTCATTTGCTTGCATTTTATTTTCTTTCTTATTTTTTCTGCTTTGATTTAATTTTTCTTGTGCAGAAAAATAATTGTATAAATATGTATGCATATATTGGATTTAACATATATTTCTAACATGTTTTAACATAAAAAATAAAAAATAAAGAGGGCTCACAGTCCAGCCAATTCCTCATTTCAAACCAGCTACACTACTTGGCCTGGAATTTACCATACCCCAAGTGCCTGCTATTTTTTTCCTACGTTCTCCCCTTTTCAGTTTCATTTGTTGTCATCCTCCATTAGACTAAGTTCTTTGAAGGTAGGAACTGTCTTTCTTATTTGTGTCACCAGCAGAGTGCTTGGCTCATGGTAGATGCTTGATAAATGTTTACTGCTGACTATACTTTAGGAAGATTACTATGATAGCTGAGTGGAAAATGGATAGGAGAGGGGAGAGACCAGCCACCAGACTATTGCAATAATACAGGAGTGAGATAATGAGAGTCTGCATCAGGTAGTGGTAATGTCAGAGGAGAAAAAGGGGTGTATACAAGAGATGTTACAGAGGTGAAATCAATAGGCCTTTGCAACATATTAGATATTGTGGGTGGGGAGGGAGAAAGAGTGAAGAGTTGAGGATGGCATCTAGGTTGTAAGCATGAGTGACTGGGAGCAAGGTGATGACCTTGAAAGTGATACAGATGTTTGGGAATGGGGAAGGTTTGGGAGAGGAAATAAGTTCAGTTTTGGACATATCTACTAGACATGTCTAAAGTTTCCTAGGCATCCAGTTTGGAATGTCTAATAGGCAGATGGACACGTACAACTAGAGGTTAGGGTTAGATAAATAGATCTGAGCATAGAGATAATTAAATATATGGGAGTCAATGATATCACTAATTTTTTAAAAAGTGAATTTTAATTTATGTTTTCTTTTTACATCATTATAGTTATCTTCAATATCTCTTCTCCTCTCAGAATCATTCCATAAAACAAATAGTATCTGTGTGTGTGTGTGTGTGTGTGTGTGTGTGTGTGGCAACTGAGGTTAAATGAGATGCCTGGAGTCACACAAATAGTATTTTTAAAGACAAAAAGGGGAGGAGAAGGAAAAAAAATCATCACAACAGATCAATGCATTTAAATAATCCTCAAAAATGTGCAATGCCTAAAATGTGTAGAATTCCCACCTCCAGAAAGAAGTATATTCAGAATGTGCTCTTATATCCCTTCATTTAAGTCAGGCTGAGATCACCAATACTAAATGAAATGTATAAAGGGAGAAGCAGGGAGGAAGGGAGGCTTAGGACAGAGTCTTGGGGGGTCACTCACCTTTAGTGGAGGTGACTCAGATGAAGATTCAGCAAAGGAGATGGAGAAGGAGCAGTTAGAAGGCAGGAGGAGAACCAGTATCCTGAAACCTGGCGAAAAGAGAGCGTCATGGAAAAGTGGGATGATGAACAGTGTTAAAGACTGCAAAAAGATTGAAAAAGAAGAAGATTGAAAAGGGGCATAGATTTGGCAAATAAATCAATGAAAACTTTGGAGAGAAGTTTTTCAGTTGAAGATGAAGTCAGAACTTGGACTATAGAGAGCTTTAAAACGTTAGTAAGAGGAAAGCAAATAGAAGTATCTGTTGTAGACTGTTGTAGACTGCCAGGAAAGGGAGAAGAGACATGGAACATTAGTCAGTGGTGATGGACCGATCAAGCAAGGGTTATTTGAAGGATGTGTTTATAGGCAGTAGGGAGAAGACCTGTAGATGAGAAGAGATTGAAAAAAAGGGAGAAAGTGGGGATGTATAAGTAGTCTGCTGTTGAATATAGAATGGAAAGCTATCAATTGCACATGGAGGGGGAATCTGCCCTGACAAGGATAAGGGCTACCTCTTTATTCAAGACAAGGCTGAAGAAGGTCATGGTGGCAGAAGTCAGCTAGGTGATGTGAGATGAAAAGTGGAGAAGAGGAGAGGTTTTCAGTGGAGAGGGTGGGGGGAGCTATGAATGGTATGAATAGAGATGAACAGATTTGGAAAACTTATGGTGAGTGGGAAACAGAATTATTTAGGTAGGTATAAAAGGATTGTTGTCCACACTGAAAAGTTTATGAAGTATGACTTTAGGGAGGACCCAGTTGTCATAATTTCATCATTTTCTCCAGCTTTGTTTAGCATGTGAATGGGAGCAAAAGCAGTGGATGGTGGGGATAATCCAAAGCTGAGCTTGGCAGCACAAGATCAGCAATACAAAAAAGGGACAAGAGACTCAAAGAAGATGACAATGTAAAGATGAGGGGTCAGAAAGAGTAGAGAGGAAAGTGTAGTTGCTGCAAGAATGATGGTCTGGGAAAGAACTAGGGACTTAAAGGACTGGAGATCACAGTGAGGATAAAGAATAGGGTAGAGGATGGAAAAGCTGAGGAAGAGGTGGTATGACAATAGATTTTGATCAAGTAAGAGTATTTCAGAGTTCGCATAAATGGAAGTGGTTCCTTTGTGAGGGTTGGCAAAAGCAAAAGTATAACCATCTTTGTGTACGGCTGTGGCGTGGAAGAGTATCTCCCGTAAAATGAGTAAATTCAGGAGCTCGGAGGTAAAGAGATTTGGGGGGTATGAAAATGGATGCTGATGGCTTCTAGTACAAGGAGCAGGACTCAGAGAGGAAAGAACACAGGTGCTGAACTCACTGAGAGAAGAAGGGGAGAATCCTGGGGGCTGGCTGACAATAGCTACCAGAATTTTCACCTGGTGGTATACATAGATTGAATAAACTTCAAATGAGGAGCAGTTATGGAGTGATGGTAAGCTTGTAATTAATAATGGGAGGAAGGAATATTCCAACTCTGCCACTTCAATCAGTGGGGGATTGGGTATAAGTTCAGTCAGTGCTAGAAAAGAAGGCTCGGTCATCGAGAGGGAATCAGCTCTTAGTGAGAGCCAAAAGGTGGAAGGAGTGGGAAAAGAAATGATTTAAGAGGAAATCAAGTTTGTTATCAATGGAATATGCATTCCAGTAGCTTCAAAGTTAGAAAGTGAGGGGGGTGGGAGTGGGGGTAGATTGGATTGAGAGGGATCGGGATAAGTGGAGAGAGAAATGGCTTTAAGTGATGATATCAGGGGAGTTTGAATACCCAGATAGGGACTGCATAGTTAGTAGAGAGTTTGTTAATCATTTAGGAAAGAGTTCAGGTAGGTTATCAATATTCTTAGGGGTTTGGCCTCAGGGTGAGATTCTTTCAGGGCCTTAGGCAGTTCAGGTCAAGGGCCAACTAGAGGAAACTAAAGGAAAAGTATTACTTCTGAAGACTGGAGACCAGGTGGGAGACCTTGCCCAATGAGGCCTTTCTCCTCTTCCTGCACAAGGCAAGAGACTAGGCAGGGGATTTGGCATAAAGGGAATAGCATTTTCCCCCTTACTGAAAAAGGCAGAGACTGGTATACAAAAGCTGTGTGAGGAATCTGTGTGTACACAGACAGACATACATACATACACACATACATACATACACATAGAGAGAAAAATGTATAAATACATAATTACTGTAAATATACAGTATATATATGGCATACACACATATACATATGTGTATATTATATATGTGTGCGTGCGTGTGTTACACTCAAAAGAATTTATCTAATTAATTCAGAAGTTCCCTCCAGTGGCGCAGATCAAATCACACCTACATCTGCCAACCTTGGGGTGACTCTTATCTCTATTGTCCCCCAAAAGGATCTTCTCTGTCCTTACCCATTTTTTCATCTCATCATGCAATTCCTTGATAATATTCTTTACTTTAGCTGTTTTTCAGTGTTTACCCTCTATATTGTGTTTCAGCCTGCTCACACCCAGCAATACAATATTTCATTTTTCTTGGTGTGAATTTTCATCTTTAGTTCTTCATAGGCAGTTGTTGATGCTTCAGGTCTCACTATAATACAGCAACACTGGGAAAATGTCAGTATTGAGAAGATGTGCTTTCTCTCTCTGACTTTTCAAGTCTGAATGGAGCTCATTATTCATTTGTGCTGTCTTAGATATACACACTGTTGGCCAAGTTCTATAGGGTATCCATCTAATATGTACTTGAAGATCTTTATTGACAAAGTTCTGAGTGAGAAAGCTATTATGCTATACATCTATTTTACCTTCCAATGAAGTTGCCAAATAATTTCATTGATATGGCTGTATTTCAACTCTGAAAAATAGTTAAAGTAACATTTTATTCTGTTATTTGTTGCCTTTGCTCTTTGGAACAGTTATTTTCAGTTCATCAAGGCATTTAGTACCAAGCCAGCTGTTCCCTCAAAGTTTGCAGGGGCACTATGGGAAGTTTTCAGTGGCAGAACCACTTCAACCAAAAGATATGATAAGTTGACTGGGAGAGATCCCATCTAGGAGGTAATGTGCTGTAGCAAATCACAACACGTGCTCCCCTCTCCAACATGTTTACCTGGAAGGAATGGGATGAAAATGAGTATCACAGTTAGCCAGAAGAGGAAAAGGTCATGAAAGAACAGCCAGGGGTGTGAGAGAGGAGAGAAAACAAAAGAAGGAAGAGGTAGGTTCACTGGCTTTGCCTTGCTGACAGGGAAAATTTAAGGATTGAATAAATTTATGTGAACCTCAGATCTATTTTAGTACCATCTAAAGGAACCATTGGCTTCTGACCATGTCACTTATCTGCTCAATAAACTAGAGTGGCTCCATATATCTCTAGGATCAAAGATAAAAATCCTCTCTTTGGATTTAAAAGCCCCTTAAAACCGGGTCCAAACCCACCTTTCCAGCCTCATTAACCATTTATCCTCTTCACATATATTATGACCCAAGCAAAGTGGCCTTATTGCTCATACAAGGCATTCCACCTCTTATCTTGATGCTGTCTCCCCTGTCTGAAATTCGCTTCATCTTCATCTCTGCCTCTTATGATTTCCTAGTTTCCTTTAAGGCTCAGATCAAGTTGTGGAGCTTTGATAGAAGCTCTTTCTTTATCTCACAACTACTAACACCACCACTACTACAACAGCTACTACTAGTAGTACTTATTATTATTACAATTATAGGTAGCATTTATATAGCACTTTAAAGTTTGTAAAACACTTTATACAAATTATTTCATTTGATTATGACAACAACCTGATGAGGTAGATATTATTATCTCCTTTTTACAAATGATAAAATTGAGGCTAAAAGTTATTAAGAGACTTGGCCAGAGTCAATAGTTAATGACTGAGTGAGGCACAATTTGAACTCATGTCTGCTTGTCGCCAAGTCTATTACTCTCTTCACTTGCCACTTGGCTGCTTTTAAATTATATTGGATCAATTTTACATAATTCTAAATCTTCAGTGGTCCTCAAACTTTTTAAATAGGGGGCCAGTTCACTGTCCCTCAGACTGTTGGAGGGCCAACACAAAAGCTCACACTCTGTCTCTACCCTTCAGCTCCTTTGCCATAACCCCACGACAGCATAAACGTCCTCAGCAGGCGCATCTGGCTTACGGGCCTTAGTTTGAGAACCCCTGCTTTAGATTATCTCCTCCAGCAAGACTGTAAGCTCCTTGAGAGCAAAGAGCGCTTCACTTTGGCCTTTGTATTGCCAGCAACTAGCCCAGTACCTGGTATATAATAGGTGCTTACTAAATGCTTGTTGACTGAACACTTACCTGTACCAGCTGGATGACTGCTATAAGTGGCTTCCAAAGCTATGGGCCCTGGAACAATCACCCCAATTCTTCCTATCTCAGAGATCATCCTGCTTCTGACCACCATTCTACTGCCACCACTGGGGCCATCACAGAGATTTGCAAAAGTCCAATGGAATGAACTGTAAACTCAAAGTCAGAAAACATAGGGTCAAGTCCCATCACTGCCTTTGACTATTCACGTCACCTTAGCCAAATCACGTAAATTCTCAACCTCAGTTTCCTCAGCCATAAAATGTGGGAGTTGGATGAGATGATATCTCTAATCATATTTGTGAAGAGCTAGAATCAGTTTGACCTCTTTATCTATACTTAGATAAGGTCTTTGGTTAACTCCTAGCTCTATTTTACTTGCTAGCCATTTGACCTTACACAGGCCATCCCCCTTCTTGGGTCTCAGTGCCCTCCTTTTAAAATGGGGGATATATTTAAGGTCCATTCTACTTCTGAATTCTGAGAACTTTTAGCAGAATGAGATAGAATTGCATCTTTCTGTTTGTTGTATCAAGGAGAACGATTACTTATCTCCAGTCTGGCTAACCTTGGCTAGAACTGACTTTCAGACTGATCTAGCAATCAGAGGAGCTCTTGTTTTGGTCTATGGAGGTACTCCATCCCCAGCACAGAAAGCACCAGTGCTCAGAGAAGAAAACTTCCTGTGATTGAGTTCCTAAGACAGCTCCCACCCCATAGAGCAGGCCTCTGCCCACAAATGACTTGTACACATAGATGTGAGAGAACAATTCAGAGCAATGCAGTCTTTGAGGTAAGAGTCCAGGATAATACTATGTTAAACTCTAGAAAGATTTCCAGCTGTCACAGGGTTGTCTCCCTGGGCACTAAAACAAAGTCTCTTGGGAATTTTTCATTATTTCTCAAACCTGGTTTCATCCATCTAGAGATACAAAGAAAAAAAAGGATTTTACATTCTGTCATGGGAAAAAAAACTTGTAGTCATATAAATAGACACAAAATACAAATTAAATACAAGAGAATTTTGGATATAGGCTTTGACAGCTGGGAAAAATGGAAGGATGAATCTAAAATAAATTTCAAAGGAAGAGTACTTTGTACCTGAATGGGAGAGATAGAAGCATATGGATAAAGGCCAAGGAGAAGGAAGAATAGACACAGATAAATAAATAAATAAATAAATAAACAGACAAATCAATCAATCAATCCTGAAGAAATTGGGAAGGGAGATAGACTGAGGAAAAGTTGATGAATACTATTTGGGCATGTTGAGATTGAAGTGGGACATCGGAAAGGTAGAACTAGAGATGACTGCAGAAATGTTCAAACCCAGTCTAGGCCCTTATGCACCTTTGCCAAAGATTACCTCCAACAGTGACTGAGACAGCCGTAAATTATCTTATGAAAGAACAATTACAAAGCAATAAGTGCCCCTACTCATTTCCTTGCCCCTTGTGTAAATACTCTGCAAGTCACACTCTTATATCAACAGCCTTATCAACTGAATGAATGAATGATAAAGCATGCATATTATGTGCTAGACACTGAGGACATACAAGAAAGCAAGTGTCAGTACCCTCAAAGAACTTACATTCTCTTGGGGGAAATAGCACATGAAAAGGAGAAACAAAGGGGAGAGTGAGTAATAAATAGATGCAGTGGCATGGTTTGGAAATAGCCAGGACATTATGGTTTTGAGAAAGATAACATAGAATTCACACCTATCAAAGCCTAGGATGGTCTTAAGATTAAAGTCCAAGGTTCTAATGCGAAAGATATGAGTGAGTTGGGGAGGATAAGGATGATGGTCCGAGTATAGGGATATAACCAATGAAATGCATAATCTAACAAGGAAGTGGGACGTTCAGGTAGTGGAAGCAAAGACTGATAAAAGAACCCCAAATATTCATTGGTACCTACAAAATGTTTTTTAAAAGTGCCTCTAGGATTTTCTGTGAATGGACCAAAACTTCACAAGATGAGAAAGTAAGGATGGGTTGTAATTTGCACTGATGCAGGAAATCCTTATAACAATGAGATCATGGATCCCTCAAAGCATTGAAGTTTATAAAAGAGATCTTTTGCCCTGGCTCCCCTGCAGGAATATTCACCAGTATCTTTAGAACCCAAAGGAAATTAAAGTAGGGCCTAGATCTAGTGTGACTAATGTTCATGCAGAAAATGGGAGAAGAAAGCCCAGTTGTATATAGCAATAACAGTAAGTTCACACTAATCTGTCAATTATTTTGCCACAGTATTTTAGAGTGTAATTGACAGCTTATATTCTGCTTCACTCTACCATTTGTTTACTACTGTACATCATATAAACTAGGAAGCATAATGCCATCTGTTGAGTAATTATCAGTAATAAGCATTGAGTACCATGCATTTGTTGTCTATAACTAAAGAATCTAATTGTTTTTATGTTTGAATGAATGTAGCCTTATAAGCTTTATGAGAAGGAGAATATATTTTAAGTATCTTACAGGGAAGACAGTAAGCATCCTGGGATACATATGGAAGAGAAGACTCTAGTGCTGATTTGTCATTATGCTGAGTGACACAGTCACTTGCCTTCTATGTGTCTCACTTTCCTGTGCTGTTAAATATGGACTTTCAGATATGAAATCTTGTGAGTCAATGAACAGAGGTTCCTGAAGCATGCTTTTGGTCTACTGTGGTACATCTGCCTGACTCTAGCAAGAGGGGCCATCTCTGCAATACCCATTAGCATCCATTTCAATAAATTCCTTCTGTAGTTGCTGCCAATATTTCTGTCATAAATAGATGCACATAAAGAGCTTTTAGCTTAAAATTTTACCAAGTGGGTCAACTTTTTTGACCATTTGCTTTTCTAACTTGATGATAAAAAATAAGCAGGGTGGGAACATAGCCCAAAGGCTTTTATTTACTTATCATCTGCTAGCAAATGGGAAAGTTGTGTAACAAAATGACAGCATTTCCGATCAAAACTTCTCTGTTCTGGGGATGATTTCCCCTCTTGACATTACACACTTCATCTAATGGACTAGCTCTGCCTGCTCCTCATTTGCCCGATAAAATATGCTGCTGAAAAAACAAGAAACAGATCATTGCTCAACAGCAATTTTGTACTTCCTTGGATTTAGTGCACCCACAATAATAGGGGCCAATTGATGGATGGCCATGTAGTTCTGCATTGTACACTGGGAGTTTATGTCCATCTTCACATCTAACTCTTGCTCCATCAACCAGGCCAGAATGTATCAAAGCTGAAGCTTGGGAGATTTTCCTGTGCCCCAGTAGCTCTCGTTAATTATTAGGCCCAGATAATTAAAATAATGCAGTTGCTCCTAGGCAAATCCAGCAACCGGGAGGCTTAGCAGATTTGTGTCTGTCTGTTGCCATAGCTTTGTCTGTGGTATTCAAAGAAAGGCAGTTAGCAATCATTACTCTTTCCCCTCCAGAGCCAAGCCAACAGATTGCAAAACAAAAATAAGGCTAATACCAGTGATTCACTTTCTGTCACTAGGCTCTTTAACCTTTTAGCTCTGAAGCTCGACACCGTCATAGCTGTGTCCACGTCAGTGCAGAGGGAGTATGTACGGAGCATATTGCTCTAAGAAGCAAAGCTGAATTATCCAAGTGCATCTTGACATTTTACCATTTATTCTCTCCCAGGCATTGACATCAGTCATGACAAGTTGAAACACAGCTAATCCCAGTGTCTGTGGGGATGGTTTCTTTATTACCCCTGAAAAGAGGAGAAAATGGAGGAAATACAATAAAATCCAAATGGTTAATGATAATTAGCTTACCTTGCATTTCCCATTTAAAAAAATACTACAGAAAAAAAGAAATTCCTATATTGTTAAAGTCTGCCTATTTCACTCCATTTTGAACACATCTGCTGCTAAGAAAACTATTCTAATAAATAGGTTCGTGAATTATTTGAACCTAACTATAAAGAATAATACTAATAATAACTGATATTTATGAAGAGCTTTAAGGTTTGTGAAATACTTTACTTACACCATCAAATGTAAACCTTGTAACAACCCTATCAGGTAGATAAAAAAGGTATTATTATCCCCATTTTATAGATGAGAAAACTAAGACTCAGAAGACCGAAATGATTTACCTAAGTTTACATAGCTACGAAGTATAAGAGCTAGGATTTGAATCCAAATATCTTCAGATTCCAAATTTATTACCAAGTAAAAATGATAAGAATTTCTTACATATTTATAATATTTTACAGCTTACAAACTGTTCCACATCATAGAATGGAAAGAGCCTTGGACTACAATTCTAGCTCTACCACTCACCTACTGTATAATCTTGGGTATGTCTCTCAGAGTATGGAATTAGCCTGTATTTATTTTATGTACACTGTGTACATGTTATCTCATGACTGTGTGTTTTCTATCTTGACAGAATATAAGCTATATAATGGCAAGTGCTTTTTAATTTTGTCTTCAATTGTGTCTTTATATCCCCAAGAAATTACAGCAATATCTGTAACAAACAAAATAAACATTAATTGATTAAACCTTAAGTTTTTTTTTTTTTTACTATAAATAAGGATGAAAATACTTATGCCATCTGTTTCATAGGGATGTTGTGAAGTTCAAGTCGGTCTAACACTCAAAATCATTTTTTCCATCTAAAAATAATTTTATTGATGTTTTCTGTTGCTTACATTACCCTAGTATAGTATGATTCAATCTGCATTTAGATTCTTTCTCTGAATGTGGATGGTGTTTTCCATCACAGGCCCAAAAGTAATGTCTTTTAATTCCTGATACAATTCTTTTGCCACACTATTCATACTGTTTATTGAAACAGAGGTTAATTTTTAAAAACCATTTTGAATTTCTATATCTAGGTATATAATGTGATAATTTAAAACTCTTGTGTTATAAATTCGGCTCACACTATTCACTGATATAGCTACAGAGAGGAGGTATAGAGTTGAGTGACCTCCATAGAACAGACCAGGCAAATTGCCTTAATACTGGGTAGAATCTGCATGGAAAACAGAACTTTTGGGTATACTCAACATATACCAGTACTAAAAATGCTCTATTTTGAGAAGGTGTGACAAAGATTTCCCCAATCTCTGTGCGAATAGGGCTAACAGTTTCTTATGATACTTGTTGAAGATATTAAAGTATTATTCTACAGTTTTAGCAAACCCTTGAGTTAGCACATTTATTTCCATGATAAAGATCTATATTTTCATCCTGAGGATTAAAGGTTCTCTATTACAGGCGGCAAACAATAGGAAATGCAGCTTAGTAGAAAAGACTGGGACAGCTGTAGCAAGGTCTGGAGGGGTAACAGAAAGGAATCAAAAAATCAGAGTTGGGACAGGAGTACCTGGTAAGTCATCCTTGTGTACAAAAATCACTTCATCTCTCTAAGCCTCCATTACCTCATCTGCAAAATGATGGGGTTGAGCTAGACGAACTCAAAAGTCTTCCATCTCTATGATATATGGTCCAAAGAAGCAATGACATCAGGATTAGCTGTGTCAGAACGAGGTAAACAGACTAGAGATAGGCAGGTATGATAGAAAGGTGTCTCAGGTAGTTCTTGCTCTTCCTGCCTTTATTTGCCCTTTTTTACCTCCTCAGAGTGAGAGGACAGTGCCCTTTTTGGGCTTTGGCAGCAACTTCTTCCTTTCTGATCTTTCTCTACCCACAATGTAATACCCAGTATTCAGACTTGATAACAGTCAGTGATAGTCAACCCTTGATAAAGACTGATCTAAATCCCAGCTTCTTAAACTGTGGGTTTATGGGATCTCATAACTGAATGTGGGGGCCCCCCCACAAAATTATGACTTATTATTAGTAAATTTTTCATTTGTATCCTGTTTTACATACCTATACATACCCAGGGTTACATAGAAATTTCATGGGTGAAAAATGGTTGGTGTGAAAAAAATTTCAGAAGCCTTGATCTAGAGAACTGAAAAGGAAAACAACCAAAAACAACCAGATAAGAAGTGACCTTGACAGATTGGCACTGAACTAAATCTAGCAAAATAAAATTCAACAGAACTAAGTGTAAAGTCTTAGACCTGGGTTCAAAAATGAAGGGAGAGACATGGCTAGACTATAGCTTGTCTAGAAAAAATCTAGAGGTGGTAGTAGACTGAAAGTTCAATATGAGCCAGCAGTATGATGTGGAAGCCCCCAAAGCTAACACTATCCTGGGCTGCATTAAGACAGGCCCAGCTTCCAGGAAGGAAATGTAGTCTCTATGTACCCTGCCCTACTCTGTTCAAAACATATCTGGAGAATTTTGTTTAGTCCAAGGCACCTCAGTTTAGCAATAACATTGATACACTGGAGATCATACAGAAAAGGACAACCACAGCTTTAGAACTTTAAGGGCTTTAGTCTGTATCATATGGAGATTAGTGGAAAGAATTAGGTATGTTTAGCCAAGAAAAGAGAAGATTTAGAGGTGACCTGATTTATTCTCTTTGGTTCTAATGCTGCTTTTCTACTCCTTCTCTTAGGATCCCTAGCTTCCTTCAAAGTACAGCAGGCATCCAGAGAGTGAACCAAGAGCAATGGGTGGAAGTTGCAAAGATGTCAGTTTGAACTTGATATCAAGAGAAACTTCCTAACAAGAGAGCTGCCCCAAAGTGGAATGGGATACTTCAAGAGGTCCCACTGTAGGAAAGGCTAGGCCATCAAGGTATCAGCTCTGTTATATAGTAAAGATTCCTTACAGCTATGAATGGACTCTGAGGTCCCTTCCGACTCTAAATTCTAAAATTATGTGATTCAGAGAGAACTTTAGTTCTCAACATTGCTTTTCCAGGGTATAGGTAATGTCAGAATTCCTGTATCAAAACCAAGGAGTCATTTAAATTCAGAATGTTGGTGAGTCAGCCAGGCTTAAAGCAATGAGTCAATACTAGGGCATGAGAAACACCACCAGAGTTGCAGCAAGACTAGTATTTTGGTTCTAACTGTAGGCTAGAAAGCTAAAGCTTCTCATGAAAAAGTCTGAAGAGTCTCCCTACTTCAGATCTCTCTTCTCTCCAATATATAGCTACCAAACTAAGATAGATATAGATATATACACACAAATATGTATGTGTATATGTGTATGTATACATACACACACATACACACACCCACATCTGATCATGTCTTTCCCCTACTTAAATATTTTTCTTGGCTTCCTAGTGCCTCTAGGATAAAATATAAAATCCTGAGTCTGACTCATTAAAACCCTCCATAATGTGGCTCCCATCTACTTTTCCAGTCTTCTTTCTGCTTCCTATCCTTCACTCTCTTTTCCAGTTCATTTGGACTACTTCCTCTTGAAATTAGCTTGCCTGGCATTTAGGAGATGTTTAATATGTGCTTGCTGACTGACAACTTTGTATATTCTTTGTATTTCCTTCTGAGCGTAGAGGGCATATCCCTCCCAGTAGGATCTGAAATCTCTAAGAGGAAAGAATCTTTTGTTTTTGCCCATGTATATTTAGTGGCTTAAACATGGTAGGGGCTCAGTAAACCTTTGTTATACTGAATAACCCTGGAAGTCAGGAAGTTCCAGTTCTTCACATAGTAGATGTGCCTTGTGGCTGAGCTTCTTATGGTCAGGAGGGACAGTACAGAAGTGATAATTTGCTAAGTGTCTGCCCTAAGCTTAGGATGTATTTGGGGAATACTAACTACTGGCCTTGAGAGATCGATAGGATAAGTTATAGAACTATAATTAGGGACTTCTCACATCAAATCAAGTCACCATTTCTGTTAGAACATCAAGTAATTTCTAAATCCCTGAAAATATATAAGGAAATTGACACATGTTCATAAGTATGGACAACAGTTGATATGTCAAGTTGTTTATAAGTCCCATCTTGGTGATCCTATTGGGTTTTTTTTTAAGTACCTGATTGTATTTAATGAAACAGGCTGAATTCACTGTATTAGACTTTTCCTTTTTCTGATTTTGTAATCCTCAGACACATATTCAAATGCCACTCTTTTTATTCTCTCATTATAACTAGATTTACCACTGCATATATGATATTGAAAAATGTGGCAAATAGCCAATTAGGTAGATGAGTCTAGGGGTGCACTTTTCTTCCATGGTGAAAAAGCATTTGACTGCAGTGAGAGGCTTTTGTCTGTTTCAAAGGTTTAACAAGTTTGGATCACCAATAATTTTCTTCCTTGGTTAAAACTTCTTTAATTCTAGAATGGTCTTTCAGCCAGCTTCTCAATCTAATAGTTTCCCCCAAACCAGAGCATCTCAAGGATTTATACTATCTTATTTCCCTGTATATACATAAGAGAACAATGAGCAAAGGATAAAATCATTTGCAATCCGGGGGGAAACTGGATAATTCACAGGTTATGGTTAAAGACTAACAATATATTTATTGATCCTTCTGAAAGATTTTTTTTTTCATGGTGGCCCGATTTTTCTCAGTAATTGATTAGCATTTTTTATCTCAGGGTACAAGGTGACAGTGATACTGCCTCTGATTTATTCCTCTGCTTCAGGATTGGTTCCAAGATTTCTTTTTTCTCTTGGTGTCTCAAGAGAACAGTTTCTCATAATGCTGAGAGAAGATGAAGAGTTCAAGCATTTTCAGTTTAAAAAATGGCTAGGATGTTTACCTCCCTTATTAACAAAATCCACAGTGATGCAATCCATTAGGATCAACCACAGCAGACCCTGTGGATAAAAGTGAAAACTTTGAAAATAAACATAATGTCCCAAATAAATCATGTTTGTGACTACCTAGGGAAAATTCTGAATCAGCACATTTTCTACCATCCACTTATTTAAAGAGAAACAAACTCAATACAAAGACAGAGCCATAGAATGTTTGCATTTTGGGGCCCCAACTACCTCCATGTTATAAAGAGTCTATTTAACACCTGAATTTGTGGTTTGTTTCCCAGTGACTATAGATTGACTGAATGCCTCACGTGGCAAATCTATGCTCACCATTTCCATCCCTGTCCAAACAAGACCACTGGCTTGTCCCTTTGAATCTGTCTGTGGTCTCTTGTTTAGTCCCTTACAGTTTGAAAGGATTAGTCTGTTAGCTCAATTATCCATCTACTGCCAGGTTTCCTTGTTAGACCAGAGAGTAACAAAAATGGAACCAATTAAAATTAAATTGTTCATGAAATCTAGAGTTAGAAGAGATCCTATGAGTCAGCTAGTCCAAACCCCTTATTTTACAGATAAGGAAGCAAAATAGTCACATGGATAGGATATTGCAAAGCCAGGGTTCAAGATCAGATCTTTTGATTCTAAAGCTTTTGCTCTTACTATATGTATTATGCTGCCTGCACACAATTAAAGTCAAATATAAATGAATAACGTTTTATTCAGTTCTAACATTTTGCTCAGTTCCTTGATATCAAGCACGTTAGGAGATGGCTTTTAAAGCATGTATGGTACAAAGACAACCTAGCCATTGTTTCTCATTCGGAACATTTATTCAGCTGAACTGAGATATTGTGAATTGAAAACTCTTAAGACCAAACAACCCTTACCTATAAATCTACCATCAAAGTCAAGGGTTTATATTGGGATTCTCTAGTGTCATTAAGTCTGGCAACTATGCTATCCAGGTGTTTCCTAGTTGTTTCATTGTGTGGATAAAAAAAACCATCATGTGCCCCTTAAATCTCTTTTCCAAGTTAAACATCCCCCACCTCCCACTAATAATAACATTTCACTATTGTAAAACTATCAAATGATATGCAAAGTATTTTCAGATACCACACCTTATAAAGTAAGCAGGGAACAATAGGAAGCAATTGCCATCTTACCAGCTCCAATAGTGAGATGTGGAGACCTCAATGCTCATAACTGTCATGTCATCTGACTAGATTAAATTCAACAAACAGTTATTAAGACCCTACTACATTCTAAGCTTAGAATACAAAGACTTCAAGCATTTTGAATGCAAGGATCCTATTTTCTAATTCTGTTATTTTTCTTCTCTTCCATTTCCCTCCCTAAAGACTTCTCCATCAGTCAATGGCATAAGAACAGAAATGGTTGCTAATTAATTGTATCATGCAAAGCTACATTTGGGTTTCGTATAATTCGATCATACACTATCAGATTTAAAACATATAAACTCATTGTGAATATCTAAGCACATGGAACAGCAAAATTTCTAAGAGAATAAATAATTGAGCAATTTAAATATAAGCATTCCATGTATAAATACCTTTTATTTCTCAATTGTATTTGGGTAGCAACTACTATATTTGCTCATTCTACTTCTATTGCTGGCTTCCATATTTGTATTCTGTGTGTTTGACCCAAATGTTCACTTGTTTAAATAGTCTCTGGAAAAATACATATATTAAAAATACTCTCTTGTAGAAATATAACTGCCATCCTTGTTATTAATAATAGCAGCTCACATTCATCTAGCACTTCATAGTTGCCAAGTGCTTTTATGTGCATCATCTCATTTGATCCTTACAACAGCCCTGTGAGATAGTCAGTGAGAATATGATACTTTGACATATATAGATATCTATGTTCAGCATGCTGTCTCTATTTTAATGTTTGTTTGTGGCAGGATTAACAACAGAAAAGGTCATATTTATTTGTGAGTATAAATAAATCAATTATCTTTCTAGCTACTGCCTCTATTTTAATTTGGAGGATGATGCCCAGAGAAGCTTTTACAGGCTCCATGAAGCTAGGACACGTGCCTCCGTCTTTGTATGGCCCTGTGCTATACCTAGTACACAATAATGGCTTGATAAATGTTTGCTGGTATTTTTAGAAATTAGCACTACCTGTGTGCACAAATTGAAATGAAAATGGTTGACATGAAATTTATAAACTATTATGCCAACCTCTTCATGCTCTTGTTTTACATCCAATAAAAGAAAAAAAAATTCATAGTTTTTCTGTATGTAAGTGAGTCAGGAATTTATTTTTGCTATAGCTCTTCACAATGGAGCTAACAAAAATTTGTGAATTTTTGTTTGGTTTTTTTCCCCTTTTAATCTGAGTTTTCTTACACAACATGGGACAAATATGGAAATATGTTTAAAAGAATTGCACATATTTAACTATATCAGGCTGCTTCCTGTCTTGGGAAAGGGGAGATAAAAGAGGGAAGGAGAAAAATCTGAAACGAAAAAGTCTGACAAAAATTAATATTATAAACTATCTTTACATGTATTTGGAAAAATTAAAAAAAACCTATTAGAAAATAAAAAGAAATTGGGGAAAAAAAGATTTGTGAAAACTCAAAAGTATAAAGCAGATCTCATGAGTTCTTTCCACCTGAAATTTTTTGAAACCAAATTCTTCCATGCCTTTCAATGCATCACCATAAAAATCATGTTGTGAATCCAAACAATTTGTGCTGGAGTTGTTTTTCAGTCATATCCAACTCTTCATGACCCCATTTGAAGTTTTCTTGGCAAGGATATTGAAGTGGTTTACCATTTCCTTTTCCAGATCATTTTACAGATGAGCAAACAGGCAAATAGGATGCAATGACTTACCCAGGATCATGCAGATAAGAAGTGTCCATATTTGAACTAACAAAGAAAAGCCTTTCTAATTGCAGGCCCGGTACTCTATCCACTGTATCACCTGGCTGCCCCAAGATTCGAAATAATGCTTAACTTGAATTAAGGCAAGAGCTTTATGTGCTCAAAATGAATTGTTGAGAGGGAACAGGGAGTAGTAGTCAGAAAGCTGGTCTTGAAGTCAGATAGAGATAGATGGGTTCATGTTCTACCTGTGACACAAATATAGTGGCTGTGGGAACCTAAGCAAATCAGTTACCTGAGTGCTCCAGACAACTCTAAAACTGCAAAGGGCAGTAATGATTTGCATAGTTAAAGGATGTTCTTCCCTGGGAGTTCCCTATTATTAATGAAATTACAGATCTGCTAAACACACATACACACACACATCACTGATGATGTGGCCTGAAGATCACATTTTTGTATGTTTACTATTTGGATCATCTAAATGAATATAAATTGCATGCCTGAATGTACTGATTGCTTCTTTTTTAGACTCATGAAAAATACAATCAGAAGTTGCACTAATGAGCTCTAGAACTAATGAATTCTAGAAAGGTTCCTTTGAACAGATAATAATACAACTTCTTCAAAGACACATATTAGAACTCATATCACAGCTCCTCCACACTGCATATGGTCTACATGGTAATAGTTTTAAGGTTTACAAAACCCATTATACGGAGGATCTCATCTGATCCTTGAAACAACCCTATTTTATACTTCCTTTAACACATAAGTATACAAGCTCTCAAAGGCGAAATGGCCTGCCTCAGGTTTTTCTGACTGGAGAGTCAAGGTTCCCGTGAGCTGCCTCAAGAGTTACTGTGGCTGAAAAAATTCATTCCAATCTGTGCAATCTTCTTGTGCTGAGTGTCTCCAAACTTAGCTTAGCTTACCTCAGACTAAAGACACATAGTCCATCTCTCAGAACGTTTCCAATTTGGTAGACAGGAGAAGCCTTTATTAAGTACTTAGTATGTACCTAGTGCCACACGGAATATTAGGGATACAAATCCAAGCAAAAAAGACAGTTCCTACCCTCAAGAGCTTATATTCTAATGGAGTAAATAAACATCTAAGAAGGTACTGGAAGGGTAAAGGAGAAGATAGATTAAGGCTGCTGGGGAGATAAAAAAGTCTAGAGAGTCAAGAGTGGAGCCAGGATAAGATGACAGAAAAAGATAATGATAAATGTTGGAGGGGATGTGGGAAAACTGGGACATTAATACATTGTTGGTGAAACTGTGAACTGATTTAACCATTCTGGAGAGCAATTTGGAACTATCAAACTGTGCATAGCCTTTGATCCAGTGTTTCTACTGGGCTTATATTCCAAAGAGATCTTAAAGGAGGGAAAGGAACCTGTAGTGCAAGAATGTTTGTGGCAGCCCTCTTTGTTGTGGCAAGAAACTGGAAACTGAATGGATGCCCATCAATTGGAGAATGGTTAAATGAGTTGTGGTATATTAATATTATGGAATATTATTGTTCTGTAAGAAATGACCAGCAGGATGATTTCTTGGAGAGACTTACATGAACTGATGCTAAGTGAAGTAGGTAGAACCAAGAGAACATTGTACATCGCAACAATAAGATTATATAATGATCAACTGTGATGGACATGGTTCTTTTCAACAATGAGGTGATTCAGGTCAATTCCAATAGGCTTGTGGTGGCGAGAGCCTTCTGCATCTAGGAGGACTATGGGGACTGAATGTGGATCACAACATAATATTTTCACCTTTTTTTGACTGAATGTGGATCACAACATAATATTTTCACCTTTTTTTCTTCTTTGCTTCCTTGTTTTTTTCTTTCTCTCTGTCCTTTTTGATCTGATTTTTCTTGTGCACCATGATATATTGGGACATATGTATAGAAAATTGCACATGTTTAACCTATACTGGATTATCTACTGTCTAGGGGAGGGGAGGAGAGAGGGAGAAAAATTTGGAACACAAGGTTTTGCAAGGGTGAATGAAAGACCATAGGATAGTGTCACATACATGGTGAAAAGGCTGCTGAGAAGGTAAAAAAGTCCAGAGAGTTAAGAATAGAGGCTGGAGTGGAAACTTGCCAGAGGTTGCATACTGCTAACAGAATTTTCAAGGAACCAGAGTCACTTCCACACTCTAATGATGTATCAGAGGACTCATATCTGTGAGAGCACTTTCCTCATTTCAAGTTTGGTTGGTCCTTTGGAGCATGAATTAAGAATTCCATGATGAAGGTTGAAATTCAATTATTATTAACTCCATTTTATAGCTGAGGAAACTGAGGCTCAGAGAAGTAAAATGATTTGCTCAGGGTCACACAGCTAGAAAGTATCTGTCAGAACTTGACCTCAGGTCCCTCTCATTCTAATTTTGTCTGGACTCTTTTCACAACACTAGATTGTGTTATTCTTTACAAGATATTTTTTCCTTTCATTATTCACAATGATTTCATCACCTAATCCAAAATTTGTGCCATAAAAGACCAGCCAAAGTTATGCAGGAGAAGCAAAAATGATCACCTCAATTCCATAATTAAATTAAGAAGGACTACTAGCTGATGACTTGTCTTTCCTTCCAAATATTGCAACTGAAACGTAATAAGTACATGCCAATATTTAAAGGTTAATGTTGTGTCAAAAAATGAGCTATCACTGAGCTCTAGCATTCCCTAATTCCCACTTTAGAAAATGCTGATTAGGTTGGCTCGGTTTATAATACAGCAACCTTGGACTCTCCTTCCTTCCTTTGTCCTTTTCTTCACAATTCTTTCTTCTTTTGCTCCTTTTTTTCAAAGAAACAATCCTCAAAGATGCTCTTTGAGGATAAGCTCCTGATGTACTCATTATCTCATCTCCACTGCAGATGCCTCTTTTCAATTGGACTTTAGGCCATGATGTTTGTGATGATTATTACCCTGCCTTCTTAAATGGTAGGTCCCATTTCTAGCTTCAACAGCTTCCTCTTGAAATTATTTGTTAGGATTTACAGAATCTTTTGAGATTCTCTGACCTTATCTATTCTGAGAGAAAGGACCCACTATGAAAACTCTAAAATGCTTTGTCTCTTAAGGAGACCTTCATGTGCAGATAGAGATTCAAAATGATGCAAAGTAGAAATATTTTAGGCTTCTTGTCAAATGGCTCTCTGTGTACCTGTGAACAGCCAGGCCAGAATAAAGTTGATGTGACTGAAGGCCAGTGTCTTAACAAGATCACTACCCAAATCTCATATGTGTGTAGACAACTAACTCTAGGCAGAGTAGACTAGTCTACTATAAATGGTCTTGATATTTAAATGATGAACTTGAGAGCAGAGTAGAAAAGAAAGGTAGGTATTCTGCTAACCAGAGATCGAGGTTTACTTAGATATTCCCACTTTCAGATATGATCTTAATAGGACTATGTAGAGCCAGTAAGCAAGGTCACAAGATATTAAATTTCTTAATTGGATTTCTTTATCCCTTTTAACAGGCCACAGTACTGGGAACATTCTAAGAAAAAAAAATTGAATTGCCCAAATCATTTTAATTTGCATAATGAAAAATAATAGTACTTGAGGGTAGTTTGGTACATTGAGATGAAGCATCACTAAAAATTATTATTAAAAGGAAAATCTTCAACCTAGGGCTACTCTAACATTTTGACCATCAGGTAAGATGAAATAAAGTGGCTTCTAGAAGTATCTTCTAATTGACTGCCTTGAGTCAGGAGTATGTTGTTAGTTTCTTCTTCTTAGGAAACTAGACATCCTTATCTTTTAAAAACCCGTATTAAACACCTAATGGTGGCGCTCTGTGCTTCGAGTTATACAAAAGGAATTTCAAAAAGAAGCTGTTCTTGGTCTCTTGGTGCTTGCAATTCAAGACAACAGCATGTAAAGGTACTGTTTCTTGAAGTAACTTTACACACAGGTTTATTCTCCATAAGATCACTGTAGAATGAAAGTTGGACTGGGAACTGTAAAGTTGCTTGGTGGTGCTCCCATTTTCTGTGCTACTTCCAGACAGCAACCCTGCCCCCTTCACCATAGTATGATCCTTTGAGCAGCTAAAACCTTCATGTTCCTCTCCCTGCTTCTATCAAAACCTGCTGTTGAGAAAGGATTTATATTAGTCATTTATAACTTATTTTGAATTTAAATGACCATTGCCTAACCCAGAGGTATTTGTATTTAAGCCTTATCTCTATTTACTGAATGAAGACGTTTATCTCCTGTGAAAAGGATTTTAATAGGCAGAGAAGCAGAAGCACCTTCTCATTTTTAACAGAAGTTGTGATGTTAAAAAAATAACTGGAATATCTTGAATTTTTCATAGAAATTCCAGCTGACCTGAAAGGCTTTTAGGCTGCATATATAAGTTTTAAAGGGAAAGAAATACCTGATCTTATGGGAAAACTTCAATTACCTAGCTATTACCTTTGCTTGGCTGGTTTCTGTGCTGAGTGTGTTGGGGGGAGGGTGGTGATTGAGGGACAGAACAGGCCAGGAGGTGCCAGGCATGGAAGCTAGACTGGAGCATCCAATCCGAGCTGAGAGGCAACAGGCAAAGTCTAGGGTCTTATTACAATGGTCAAGGTTGGCATTCAGAGGGCCAACCTGCACAGGAAGGAAAAGGCAGCAGTGTGGTCAGCATAATCAGTGCCCACAGGTACAAATGGGCCAAGGAGATACAAGCAGGAATGCAGGTGAATGTTCAGGAGCAGGTCAGGATTCAGCATTCAAGGCAGACAAAATGAAGTTCAGACCAGGAACAGCATCTTCAGACTCAGAATAGGTAAAGGGTTCACACAAAAGCATTCCAGGACAAAGGAGGTCTGCACTCTAGCCTAATTTTAAACAGCATTTTGAAGAAGGATGGACAGCTCCAAGGTGTGGTCACACACCTTGGTCTGCTTTATGAGACCTAGTGACTGTAGCAAGAGAGCTAGACCCTTTGGGAAGCTGTATGGCATAAGGGAAAGCTTTCAGAGTTTGAAACTTACTGACATTTATTTACTAGCTATATGACCACTCAGCCTCAATTTCCTCACCTGGAATACTGGAATCGTATTACTCAGAGGGTTGTTGTGGTGTACCTTGTAAACTTAGAAGCACTACATAAATAGGAATTATTATTAATTGCAGAGAAAGGACTGCTTTCCCCTCTTTCTTGGGATACTATGACCTCTTAGAAGACAGACACATACATAAAATTTCCTGCAGTTTAAACCTGCTAGTTGTTTTTTGCACCTTTCCTCAATCACATTTTCAGATGGGTTTGCATTTTGGATAGTGTCCTCAATCAACATGGCATAGTAGAAAAAGAACTCTGGCTTTAGAGACAAAAGACAAAATTTGGGTTTGAGTCACAGCTCTAATACTTGTTACCTTGTGACTCTGGGTAACTCCCTTCACCTTTTGGGGGGAGGGGGGGCTCAGTTTTATTATATTCAAAATAGGCTTGATAATAAAACTTAGCCCACCTAGCTAGCTCCCAATGCTATTGTAGGAAAATATTTTGGAAAAATGCTAAAGAAATGGGAGTTATTTTCAGCCACATCAGATTCTTTATAACCCCATATTGGGGGGTTTTCTTGGCAAAGAAGTAGTTTGCCATTTCCTTCTCCAGCTCACAGGGTTAAGTGACTTTCCCAGAGTCACACAGCTAATAAGAATCTGAGGTCAAATTTCAATTTACAAAGAGAAGTCTTCCTGACACCAGCCCCAGCACTAGCCACTGCCACTTAGTTGTCTCAACCTCAACCACAACAAGAAATGTGAGTTATAATCATCTCAAATATAAGATGATATTCTGTGTACAGATACAACACCTTCCTGAAGCCATGTCCCGGCAGTTGGGCTTAAAGTGCTCTCCTGACTGTGTGTGTATATATTGGCTGTAGCCTTTTGTCCTTCTAGATGCCAGCATAAATGATTAAACCAATAACAGCAAGAAAGTGAAGTATATAGATAGAGCAGAGCCAGGAAAAGTGAGATCTGCCTATATTAGCTCCCCAAGTATTACGCTTCTTTGTTATAGGCCCATTTGGGTCTAGCTACTGAGGAGTATAAAAGAGAAGCACATAACATTGATATTTTCATACTTAAAGGCCTTAATGCCTGCTTGGGGAGACAAGGCTGACTGACACAAGCATTAAAAGGCTAGAGAATTAAGTACTAAATTGCATGGTTCTGACTCAGAGCAGTAAGTGTTGGGAAAGAGGGAGCTCAGTGTGGGCCAGAGTCATCAGGGAAGGCAATTCATTTCAGGCTTTAAATGAAGAGGTGACTTTTCAGGCTTAAAGCAAAATACATGAAAAATAAAGCTTTTTTTTTTTTTACTTTGAGTTCTTGACTGGGTCCCTCATTTTGCTTCCCAGCACTTTGTAAAATGAAAGTTAACTCTTACACCCAACATTTAAAACATTTGTTTATAATTGAGCTAGGACTCCACCCTTCCCATGAAACCCATTAAAAAAGTATATCTAACTCACAAAGTGAAAAGATAAAATAGTCTTCAATATTAACATAAAGCAATCCCCTTACAAATAATTCACTATTCAATTTGATATTAGTTGCTGTTTCTCAAGACATGGCTTGCAAATATATTGCTCATTAAATAGTGGGTTATCCAATAGTAGGACAATTTGTACTAAATGTGCGTTCCATGGAAAAGATTAAATTGCAGACCTATATTTCAGGTTCAAGGAAAAAATGCTTCAAATAGAATACATAATATAAATCAATTTATAGTGTCTGGCTTATTGTAACTATTTCTGTTTTTTCGAAACTTTTCTATTTCATGTTTTCCTATCCACAAACTTATATTCCCTCTTGTAGGCCCAATGCGGTCAAAGTATGTTCAACATTTTAAAAACTGTCACTGATGTTACATTTCAGAACCTAATTCCAGTTGGAGAGTTTTCCAATATAGCTGCTTAGATCTTTGAGACAAAATACTGCAATATCACTTTTAAATCTGTTCTGTTGTATGAAAGAAAGTATCTTTGGCAGATTATGTTAGTGATATTTTATGGTGCTGCATCCCCAGCAATATTTCTGATATTAAAAAAGAATCTTATATCCCTTTTAGAACAGATAAGAGATATTCCAATGTCAGAAAATAATTACTGCTTTGAAATACAGTTTCAATAATTTGCCAACTGATCTGCACATAGTAGGCTTAGTAACATCTTACTGAACTGAAAACAGAATTGAACTCAACAGCACAAAATTGAACTTAACAGTAATCACCAAACATGATACATATTAAAATATGATCTAGAAATATAAAAAAATGAATGTTAACATATCAATGGCCTTAGCAGCTATAATGATGTAAGGGACATTAGAAAAGTGACATTTATTTCTATAGATAAAAAAAATTCCTACAAAAAATAGGGATTTTGGAGGGAGGGAAAGAAGATATAAATTTTATTTAGTATTGTCATGTTACTTCTTTGCTAGCAAAAAAAAAAGTATATTATTTTAAAGGATCATGGAATTTAAAACTGGAAGAAATCTTAGTGCTCTAGTTAATTGATCAAATATTTATTAAATGCCTATTCATGTGTAAAGTACTATGCTAGGTGCTAGAGATTCAAAGATAAAAATCAAGTAGTCCTCACTCCCAACAAGTTTACATTCTACTGAAAATACAACATGTACTTAAGCAAATAGGTACAAGAGAGTAGGAGAAGGAGGGGGTGCTAAAAACTGAGAAGAAGCAGTTTCAGATAGGAAGTGACACTTGAGCTGAGTCTTTAAGGAAGCTAGAAATTCCAAGAAGCAAGAGTGCATTATGGGGATGATGGGTAGAAAAGAGAGAGTATGTTAAGTTCAAAGAACAGATAGTAGGACAAATCTGCTGGAATGAAGCATGTGAAGGAGATTAATATGAAGTAAGTCTTGAAAGGCAAGGTATTTCAACTTCTTCTTTTAAAAAAAGGCACTGGGGATCAGTGAGACTATTTGATATTATCTTAGAGGTCTCAAAAGGAGTGTTCCATGATCTGTCCTTGGCATTCCAAATTAGTATCAATGACTTAAATGAAGGCAGAGATGACATACTTATCAAATAGCAGATGTCATGAAGCACTAAAGGAATAGATAATGCATTGGATGATATATTACAGATCCAAAATCTGATCACCACATGCTAAAACAATTGGTATATTAAATAAATTGAATAAAATTTAAAGGGAATAAATTTAGAATTTTACCCTCAGGGTCCAAAAATTAACTTCATAAATATAGAATGGGGAAAGAATGACTAAGCTAGGGTTTTCATGAAAAAGACTGGGGATTTTAGAGAACTGCAAACTCAATATAAGATGGTAGTATGACATGGCAGCTGAAAAAGCAAATACAAGTCAAGGCCACATTAAGAGTGAGATAGCCCAAAAAAGGGAAGTAATAGCTTCGTTACTACCTGACACTGTCAGACTTTATTTAGAATGGTTTTTTTTCAGGTCTGGTCACCACATTTTAGGAAAGACATAGACAAGTTAAAGGGTATCTGTAAGAATGGACTGAAGGGGGTTCAGTGAGTAGAACCAGGAGAATACTGTATATAGCAATACCAAGATTATGCGATGATCAATTCTGATGGATGTGGCTCTTTTCAACAACAAGGTGATTCAGGCCAATTCCAATGATCTTGTGATGGAGAGAGCCATCTGCACCCAGAGAGAAGACTGTGCGGACTGAGTGAGGATCACAACATAGAATTTTCACCTTTGTTTTTGTTTTCTTTCTCATTGTTTCCCCTTTTGATCTGATTTTTCTTATGCAGCATGATAATTGTAGAAATATGTATAGAAGAATTGCACATGTTTAACATATTGGATTATTTGCTATCTTGGGGAGGGAGTGGGAAGAAAGGAGGAAGAAAAAATTGGAACACAAGATTTTGCAAGGGTGAATGTTAAAAATTTTCTATGCATGTGTTTTAAAAATAAAAACCTTAAAAAAGAGCATCTGTAAGAAAGCAATAAAGATGGATAATGAGAGAAACATGGAGTCTAGGACATACAAGGATTCGGTAAAGACAAAACTTAGAAGAGACATGGTAACTATCCTCAAGTATGTGAAAAGCTGTCATGAGAAAGAAGGATTCAATTTGTTTTGCTTGGTAGAAGAAGGCAAAAGCAGGAACAATGAGTTGAAGTTGAAAAGAGGCAGAATTCTGTTCCCTGGATGAAGAGACTTTCTAACAACTAGTAGAAGAATAGGCTGCCTCATGAGGTAGTAGGTTCTTACTTATTGGAGGCCCTCCAGCAGAGGTTAGACAGCCAAGGCCTCTTGATCCGGTTAGATGAACTAAGTAACTTCTGGGGTCCCCTCCCACTCTCAAGATTTAAGATTCAGTGATTTGCCAAAGTGACAGGTAATGAATAGCAGAACTTAGGTTCAAAACTCAGTCCTCTCACTGCAAATCCAGTGTACTTTTTACTGTAATATTCAAGATTTCTCAGGGTGCTTGTATTTTTAACTCATAGATCATTCGTAAAGAGTATTTTGGCAAAAATTTTTAAAAATCATAATTCTGCAACTAAATCCTCAGAGTCTATTTCCAGATGTGGCTTGCCTCAGAGGCAACATGATTATGGTTCGGGTCTATTGAATAACCTCTGTGGGATAGTCCTAAGAGGAAGCATGGCATAATAAAATAACCATTGGCTTATTTTATTTATTTATTCATCCATCCATCCATCCATCCATCCATTCATTCATTTGTTTTTTTATTTGTTTATTTATTTATTTTCCCAGATCTAGGTTACCTGAGTAACCTTTGGTCAACTAATTTTTCCTCCTCTCACGCTTCTATTTCCTCAATATATGGAAGGGGAAGGGGAGACTAGATGTTGTCTTACATCCTTTTTGATCTGAAGCTATGATCCTATGATTTCCATTTGTTAAGAACCTCAGAACAGTTAACAACTGTCAAAATCTCAATGCTTTGCTTTCTTAGTTCCAGAAGGAGAAGGAAAAATTTATATCTAAAGCAAGATGTTGAATTTCCTAGAACTAATTTAGTTGTCTGATTAGCCTTATTAAGGGGCAACATCCAAAGTAATATCAAACTGAGATTAAAACTTTCAAAAGCTGTGACAAACCACAGGGTTTAGAGTGAAAGGATTTGGGTTTGAGACCAAGCTTTGCTGTTTATGTGCTTAGGCAAGTGACTTCCCCTCTGGGGATCTCAGTTCTCTCATCTGTAAAACAGTGAGATGAGATTTATTGAGGGCTGATTCTAGCCCTAAATTTTCTGATCCTATTAGTCAGTCCATCCACCTGATTTCCAACTAGTTTCATTCTCAGTAGAATGGAAGCTAATAAACAAGCAAACAAAAGAAACTGAGAGCAAAAGACTGTTTTTGTTTTGGTTTGGTTTGGTACAGTGCTTTGTACATAGTAGGGGCTTTTTAAATGTCTGTTGAAGTGAACTAAATTAAAAGTATTGCCAGGAAAAGATAATGATAAATGTTGAAGGGGATGTGGGAAAACTAGAAGGAACACTAGTTGGTGGAGCTGTGAACTGATCCAATCATTCTGGAGAGCAATTTAGAACTATGCCCAAAGGGCATCACACTGTGCATACTCTTTGACCCAGCAGTGCCAAAACTGGGTCTGTATCCCAAGGAAAGCATAAAGAAGGGAAAAGGACCCACATGTGCAAAAATGTTTATAGCAGTTCTTTTTGTGGTAGCAAAGAATTGAAAAATGGGAGAAAATGGGGAATTGGCTGAAAAGTTGTGATGTATGAAGGTAATGGAATAATATTGTTCTATACAAAATGAAGAACAAGATGATTTTAGAAAGGCCTGGAGAGATTTATAAGAACTGATGCTGAGTGAAACAAGTAGAACCAGAAATACATTGTGTACAGTAACAGCAAGATTGTGTGATAATCAACTATGAAAGACTTGGTTTTCAGTGATTCAGTGATCCAAGGCAATCCAATAAACTTTGGATAGAAAATGCCAATTGCATCTAGAAAGAGAACTAGAAAGATTGAATGCAAATCAACACATGCTATATTCATTTCTTTTTTTTTTTCCTCCTGTGGTTTTTTTCCTCTTTTGTTCTGATTTTTTTTTCTCAACATGATTCATAAAGAAGTGTGTATTAGAAAAGTTAACATGCATGTATAACCAGAAAAAATCTTTAAAAAAAGAATTAAAAGTATTGCTATATAATTGAAATTCTCATTGCACATACATATATAGATATGTTATTTACTTTGCAGATCCGGAGGCAGGATTTATAAGTGAAGTGTGAGGAAATTTCTGAGGCTGAAATCTAAACCCCTGAAGAGAGCACAGGGTAACTGAAATTGCTAGCAGAACGGTGTTGCTCGTCATGGGTATAAATGAAAAGCTTCCCTGGTTACTGAAGGGGGTTAAAAATGCCATTAGAGTCAGTAACTGATAAACACTCTATCTTTTATATAGGACTTTAAGTCTGAATCTACTGGCACCATGTGAGAGTGAGAATGTGAGAAAGTGTGGCCTGCTGCTATGAGAGTAGGAAAAGATTGGAAATTGAATTTCCTTCTGCAGACCTTTGCTCTGCATTGACCACTGTAATAAGTCCTGTGGCAGCAGCGATTTCATTGGGAGCCAGCCTTGAAAAATCATATCTGCAAAGGTGGAGCCAGAGACTTCTCTTTAGTCCCCCAGCCCAGGACATCTTCCTGGGGTGAGACGGGCAGGGTAGAGGAAAATGCCATTCCTTTATGTGATGGATACTCTTAAGTGAAGCCTTTCTTTTATTTGTACCCTGAGACACTCGCTTTGCCTTTTGAATTATACCCAGAGCTGCCAAATGCCTTAGAGAGTTTCAGGTGCCATAAAAATGCATAACATATAACCACAAAGTATCTTCTTTCAGGATTAGATTTGCCAAGCCAAGAGTTGTTTAAATGTGTACAAATGAGATACTGGAAAGCTTGCCAGCAGATGGCACATCACCTCATTACTTAACACAGTAAGAAAGTCTCACTAGATTGCAAACTGGTAAATCAACACAATGTTGTCAAGTCGGGATGTTAGAATTAAATGGGTGATGGTGTTTTCCCCCAGGCGTGGCCGGTGTAATCAAGGGCTCTTTAGAAAATGCAATGAATATGAAGAAAACTATAATTTTAATGATTTAAGTGTAACTTAAAATGTCAAAACCACATCCTTTCCAAAGACAAGCACCATTGAAGTAATTTGCAATGTGGTCCTCACCACTACCAGTTAGAATATCTGGTCATCTCTATTTTCCACTAGGTTGTCATATTACACATATAATGTTCATAAGATCAAGGAAACATAGAACATGGTCTTAATATAAAAGCTTGGAAAGCTTCAACAATAGAAGATGTATTCTGTCTAAATTTGAAACTAACATTCCCTAATTATTTAAGACAGTCAGGAACAAAGAATGTTAGAGCCTTTGAAGTCATATAGTTCAATCCCCACATTGTGTACATATGAGGCCCAGGGAGGAAAAAAGGTTTGACAAAAGTAATACACAGTGGCAGGCCCAGAGCCAGAATCTAAAACTTCCCCTGCCCCATTAAGGTTTGAACACAGGGTACTAAATCAGAATATAGTTTTGTTAGGGGCCATCCAAATAGGAGATGAGCTTGAAGACTCAACATTAACTTTGCAAAAGACCCCAAGTGGGTCAGATCAGCAACCACGGGTTCGATCGTCATCTCTACTTAGAGGACTCCATCTATATATCCAGACCAAACCTCTCTCCTGACCATGAGTGCTGTGTGTCTAGATGCCTGCTCAACATCTCTAGCTGGATGTCCACATCTCTTCTCTTCTCTTTCCAAATTTGGCCCTCCCACAAAGTGCTCCATTCCTAGTGAGGGTACTATCACCATTCCTGTGGCTAAGATTTTCATTCTCAGTTAACCCTGATTTCCTCTTCTTCTATCCCACTCCTACACAGTTGGCAACCAAATTTTGTTGTTATTATGTCTACAACATTTTTTCCTATTTATCTGCCTACTCATTTCTCTACTTACACGAACACCACCCTTGTTCAGTATCTTCTCACTTTTCACTTGGACTATTTAAACAGTCTCCTTATTAAGCTTCCTATCACCAGTCTTTTGTATCTTACATTCATTATCCATGTGGTTGCCAAATATTCGTAAGACAAAGATCTGACTAATACCCATTACTCAAAAATCTTCAGTGGTTCTCTACTGCTTGCATAAGACAATACAAGCTTTTCAGCTTGGCATTTGAAGTTCTACATAAACTAGCTCCCTTTCCAGACATTTCCCATTATTCTTCTTCACAAAGTCAAACGAGTCACTAACTGCTCCTTGAATCTGACATTGCATTCCTCATCTCCATGGCTTTTCACAGACTGTCTCTCATGTTGGGAAGGCACATCAGCTTCACTTCTGCATCCTAGATTCTCTAGGATTCTAGATTCTCTAGTTTCCTTCAACACTCAAATCAAGTGTCACTTCCTATAGGAAGTCTTTCTTGATTCCTTCAAGTTGTTGCAGTTCTGTCCTTGATCAAAGTTCTCTTGTATTTCTTTATCTAAGTAGAATTGGATCAATCAACAAGCACTTAATAAGTACCTACTTTGTGCCAGGTATTGTGCTAGATGCTAAGTGTATAAAGACAAAGCAAAATAGCTTTTAAAACATTTTAAAATATCTTCAAGGAGCTGACATTCTAGTGGGGGAGATAACACACACATGTACATATGTACAGGAAACATATAAAACAGATACTAGATAACTTTGGTTGAGAGGAGAGGTTATGGCATTAGCAGCCAAGAGGACCAGAAAAGGCTTCGTATAGAAGATAATGCTTTCGTGTAGTCATGGAGGCCAGGGATTCCAAGTGGTAGAAGAGAGAAGGGAGTGTATTCCTAGCATGGGGGACATTCTGTGCAAAAGGCACAGAGGTGGGAAATAAAGTTGCATATAAGGAACAATAAGACTAGGTTGGCTGGACTTGTGAAGGCACTGTTATCAAACAAAAGATTTTCTATTTGATCATAGAGTTAACTGGTGTTTGTTGAACAAAAAGGGGGTGACATGGTCAGAACAGCACTTTGGGAAACTCACTTTAACAGCTGTCGAGATGGATTGGATTGAGGAAAGGCTTGAGTAAGCAAATAGAATTAGCAGACTCTTGCATAGAACGATGAAGGCTTAAACTACAGTCTAACACCACACTCAAAAGAATGGAAACTTGAGGCATGTAGTCCTTGTTATTTTTTAACTCTACTATTCTTACTACTAATCTGTTACTAATAAATGTTTGCTAAATTGAACTGAAGTAAATCTTCCAGAGTGTTCAAAGTCTTGTCCAGTCTCCATGCATTAATCAATACCAACTATCCTGAATTTTCCTTTCCCCATCTGATTCTGTAGAGCAAGGTTTTATATCCTCAACCTTATCTGAAGGCTCCTTGAGGCCTGAGATACCATTGGTACAACTATATAGCATGTAAATATTTACTGGATGAATGAACACTAGCTTCAGAACAGAACAATAAAAATCTTGCTTAGAGCCAGGCCAGTCTTAAGGAAATATCAAGCTCCCTCGCTCTTAGAACTTTCAGTCACTAATCTCTAGAACCCAAACTTGTTCTACTGGATATCAACTCTTTGAACCGATTATGTCACACTCAAATAGGAACAGAGGCCACTAAACTGTACATAAATGTAATGTTCTGTTTTTCTAAGTCATAGTCGTTCTCTGAGTGCAGATCTCTTGGGGAGCTTCTGGAGGCAGCCTTGGTTTCAGTTCAGTTCAATAATCCCAAAATGCAGTCAGGAGTTAAAGTCCTTTATTGTCTCTTTCCAAATCTTACTCCTTGCCAGGCAATATATTGACTTAGAAAACCATAAGTTAATATTACCTACATTCCATCATATTTTTATTTTGCTAAATATTTCCCAATTGCATTTTAATCTGACTTGAGCTGCAGCTAGAGTACTGCAGGCTGCAATGCTGCATAAATGACACCTCCTTCTAGATTACTAGATTTCCTAGACAGATGATTCTCCTAGACTTCCCATACCTCAGCTTCCAAAATCTCAGTCTTTTGACTTTGTCTTCTATATCCAATAGACAGATTCATGCTTCTACCAGTCTTGCATTTAGACCATTAACCAAATCTCCTATTTAACTGACACTACGAGATGGAGTCCCAAGTCTGCATTCTGGCCATAAAGAAAATAGATTTGGGAAATTTTTGTGGATTCTATGAAGGATTTAAAATTATCTTTTGTGACAATTAATTTTATTCCCTTCCTACTACATCTACATCTAAAGGACTCTAGTTATTTAGCCCTTATTAACAAGTTTAGTCATAACCTATGCCTTAGGAATAATCTAGTCTTTAAGCAGAGAATATATAGAAATCTTTAGAAAGCAGCTCAGATGACTCATCTTCCTCTCTCTGCGTTGACCTTGTCCCTGACTATAGCAATGTGACTCTAACTTTATCCATTATAACTAAGCCCCTAATATCCCTGTATCAGAGCCCAATTTCATTTTCCAGTGCCCACATCTTTCTCTCTTGCTACTTTGCCCTGTTCTCTATCCCCAACCCCTCTGAGATACCTTGTTCTTGCCAGTCCTGTAAGTAAACCTACTACTACCAATTGCCAGATCTCTTGACATTGCCTGCCATCTTTGGCAAGTAGTTAGTTTCAAGAACTATTTATCCAAAACTGACTACTAATTTTACCCTCCTGATTTTTTTTAAATTTCTTAATCAAAAAGGCCTCATTTCTAAAATATACAGAGAATTGACTCAAATTTATAAGAAATCAAACCATTCTCCAATTGATAAATGGTCAAAGGATATGAACAATTTTCAGATGAAAAAATTGAAAGTATTTCTAGTGATATAAAAAGGTGTTCCAAATCACTATTCAGCAGAGAAATGCAAATTAAGACAACTCATGAGATACCACCATACACCTCTCAGATTGACTAAGATGACAGGAAAAGATAAGACGAATGTTGTGGGGGATAAGGGAGAACTGGGACACTGATACATTGTTGGTGGAGCTGTGAACAGATCCAAACATTCTGGAGAGTAATTTGAAACTATGCTCAAAAAAGTTATTGAACTGTACATACCCTTTGACCCAGCAGTGTTAATACTAGGCTTATATCCCAAAGAGATCTTAAAGGAGGGAAAGGGACCCACATGTACAAAAATGTTTGGGGCAGCCCTTTTTGTAGCGGCAAGGAACTGGAAACTGAAAGGATGCCCATCACTTGGAGAATGGCTGAATAAATTATGGTATATCAAAGTGATGGAATATTATTATTCTGTAAGAAACGACCAACAGGATGAATACAGAGAAGACTGGAGAGACTGACATGAACTGATGCTGAGTGAAATGAGCAGAACCAGGAGATCATTATACACAGAAATAACAAGACTATACAATGGTCAACTCTGATGGACGTAGCTCTCTTCAACAATGAGATGATTCAAACCAGTTCCAATTATTCAGTAATTAAGAGAACCATCTACACCCAAAGAGAGGACTATGGGAACTGAGTATGGACCACAACATAGCATTTTCACTCTCTCTGTTGCTTGCTTGCATTTTTGTTTTTCTTTCCAGGTTTTTTTTTCTTTCTAGATCCTATTTTTCTTGTGCAGTAAAATAACTGTATAAATATGTATAAATATATTAGATTTAACATATATTTTGACATATTTAACATATATTAGACTACCTGCCACCTAGGGGAAGGGGGGAGGGGAAGGAGGGAAAAATTTGGAACAGAAGGTTTTGCAAGGGTCAATGTTGAAAAATTACCCATGCATATGTTTTGTAAATAAAAAGCTATGATAAAATAAAACAAAAGAAAAAAAGAAAAAAATTCTTAGTCAAACTCTTTGATGTGCATTACAAAATTTAAGCAAATATGCAAATGTGGGTCTTGCCTTCAAGCCAGTTTGGGGGTACTTAAAACACTAGATACATAAAACATTTTGTTTTATGTGACAATTAACCCATAAGGAGAGGAGAATTTCAGATACTGTTTTATTTGTAGGCAAGATTAGGATCTCCTTGCTGATAGGATAAGGCTTTAGGGTCCAGAAGAGCAAGAAAGGTAAGGAGAAATGGACCAAAAATACCAGAAAACTTCAAGGAGTACAGAGTTCTTAGTGGTACTAGAAGAAGTTTAATTTTTTTTTCTCAATTACATGTAAAATTGTTTAAACATTTGGTTTTTTTTATTTTGAGTTCAAAATGCTCTCCTTTTCTCCCTCTCCTCCCCTCATTGAGAAGGCAAGCATTCTGGATGTCCATCAATTGGAGAATGGTTGGGTAAATTATGGTATATGAAGGTTATGGAATATTATTGTTCTGTAAGAAATGATCAACAGGAGGAATACAGAGAGGTTTGGAGAGATTTACATGAACTAATGCTGAGTGAAATGAACAGAAGCAGAAGATCACTATACACTTCAACAACAATGCTGTATGAGGATGTATTCTGATGGAAGTGGAGATCTTCAACATAAAGAAGATCCAACTCACTTCCAGTTGATCAATGATGGACAGAAACAATTACACCCAGAGAAGGAACACTGGGAAGTGAATGTAAATTGTTAGCACTGCTGTCTGTCTACCCAGGTTACTTATACTTTCGGAATCTAATACTTAACGGGCAACAAGAAAATTGGATTTACACACATATATTGTATCTAGGTTATGCTGTAACATATGTAAAATGTATGGGATTGCCTGTCATCGGGGGGAGGGAGGGGAGGGAGGGAGAAAGGGCAAAATTTGGAAAAATGAATACAAGGGATAATGTTATAAAAAATTACTCATGCATATATACTGTCAAAAATTTTATAATTATAAAATTTAAAAAAAGACAAACAAAATAAAATGGGGGGGAAGAGAAAGCAAACATTCTGATATGTTATACTTGTCATATAAAATGTATTTCTATATTAATTATGCTGTAAAGAAAACACAGACCAAAATTTTTTTTATAAAGCAAGAAAAATAAAGAAAGCAAAAAAGCATGCTTTGATCTGTACTCAAACTTTATCAGTTCTTTCTCTGGAGATGGATAGCATTTTTCATCATGAGTCCTTTCAAATTGTCTTGGATTACTGTATTGCTGAGAAGAGCTAAGTCTATCATAATTGATCATCATACAATGTTGTTGTTACTGTGTATAGTGTCCTGCTGGTTCTAATCACTTTATTTTGCATCAATTCATCTAAGTCTTTCCAGGTTTTTCCAAAAGCATCTTGCTCTTCATTTCTTATAGCAAAATAATATTCCATCATAATCAAATACTACAAGTTGCTCAGCCATTCCCTAGTTGATGGGCATCTCTTCAATTTGCAATTCCCAAAAGAATTGCTATAAATGTTTTTCTACAAAGAGATCCTTTTCCTTTCTTAAAAATCTCTTTGGGATATCAACTTGGTAATGCTATTGCTGGGTCAAAGTCTTTATTATTTTGTAGTCTTTTGGGAATAGTTCAAATTACTCTTCAAAATGGTTGGATCAGTTTATAACTCCACCAGTGGTTCATTAGTGTCCCAATTTTCCTTCACTCCCTCTAACATTTGTCATTTTCTTTTTCTGTCATATTATCCAATCTGATGGCCATGAGCTGGTACCTCAAAGTTGTTTTAATTTGCATTTCTCTACTCAATAGTGATTTAGAACATTTTTTTCATATGATTATAGAGAACTTTGATTTCCTTGTCTGAAAAGTGTCTGTTCATATTCTTTGGCCATTTATTTATTAGGGGATTATTTGTATTCTTTTTTTTTCAAGTTTTATTGAATGTCTTCTTATTTTAAAATTAAACCTTTTTATTTTCAAAATATACACATGGATAATTTTCGACATTCACCCCTAACAAAACCCTGTGCTCTAATTTTTCCCTCCCTTCTCCCCACTCTCTCCAGAAGTAGGCAAGTGATCCAATATGTTAAACATGTCCAATTCCTCTATACATATTTCCACAAATATGCTGCACAAGAAAAATCAGATTAAAAAGGAAAAAAATGAAAAAGAAAACAAAATACAAGCAAACAACAACAAAAAGAGTGAAAATCCTATGCTGTGGTCCACAATCAGTTCCCACTGTCCCCTCTCTGGGTGCAGTTAGCTCTCTTCGTCACAAGACCTTTGGAACTACTCTTGAATCACCTCATTGTCAATGAGAGCCATGTTATAAATTTGATTCAGTTCTCTATATACTTGAGAAATGAGGCCTTTATCATAGAAACTTGCTGTAAAAATTTCAGAAAAAAGTTTGAAAAACTAACTCCTTAAGATCAATAGAGGAAATAATACATCGTCAGGAATTCTATTGGATGGGTTTCAGGATCTCTATGAAGTATCTGCAAACCCCAAAGACTTGGATCTCCTATGGGGTACTGGTGTTGGGTCCTGAGAATGTCTTCCTTTTTTTTAATTATCCCAATTAATGATCCTGACTTGTATGAAGCACTGTTTAGTCCATTCTTCTGCCTTAAGCCCTTTGGCACCTAGGCCACCTAAGGCTTATCTTTCTTAGTAGGTGATAAAGATGAGAGAAAAGTTAGATATGTTGCTCATGAATCCCATGTGGAAGGATTGGAGTGGGAAGATGACAGAATTAAAGATTTCTTGCTAGAAGGGACCTTATAGGCCTTTTAATCTTCCTTTTACAGATGATAAACCCAAGGCCCACAGGGTTTAAGTGATTTGCTTAAGGTTATATAGGTAGTAGAATTTGGATTCAAGCCAGAATCCCTTTCTCCAAACTCAGAATTTGAGGGATTGTACAGGAAACATCAGCCTTGGATCATATAAGTATAAGTGGGATATCATTAAATGTCACATTAAATTTGTTATATAATTTCATTATAACACTAAACTTTGTTTATAAATTTTAAATCTTTGTATTTCAACAGATTACATTTGGAGGCTGGAGAATGAACTTGAACTCCTTAGATCCTTTACAATCCTATGATTTTATTTTGCCATGCAATAAGTTTTTTTAAAATTCATCTTTTTATGTTGAGCTTAACAACCCATCAAATTAAATTAGTATTTCTATATGCAGAAATATACAGAAAAACAAAATATACAAAAAACAACAACCAAAAAAAACAGAAAGAGGACTATACATAAAACTGACTCTTCCTTTTAAGTATATCATGAATTCAACTTGTAACTGTCAAAGCTGTCTTGCTTATGTATATTTTCTTCTAACCTTCATTACATTCTCTCCTATGCATTTTTCCAAAAATGTTTCAAAGAGTAAAATTTTTACTTTCTTAATTTTTCCAATTGCTTTAAAAAAATAATAACATGACCAATATGGAAACATGTCCCACAAGTACAATTGACATTATAGTACTCAATGGGTGGGGGAGGGGCAGAAAGAGGGAAATATTTCAGAATTCAAAATTTTTCAAAAATGAAGTTAAAAACAATATTTAAAAAAAAAAGTTTTAATGACCCTATTTTCTTTCTTTCCTTTTTTGGGGGGGCAGGGGCAATCCTATTACTGGCCCCTTGGTCCCAGATGAAAAAAGGACCCCAAAATTGAAAAAGAAAAACCAAAATCCTTGTAATAAATATGCCTACTCAAGCAAAACAAATTCCCACACAAGCCAAAATATATGCTTTGTTTTGTATCTTGGATGCATTTTCCCTCTGACAGGAGGTGAACAACAATTTATAACTACATTAATGATCTAGAGAAATACTAGATCATTAAATCAGAGTACTTATGGTTTTCTTTTTTTTTCCTTTCAAAAGTGTTTTTCTTTACAATATTTTTATTGCATACATTATTTTCCTGGTCTTTTCACTTTATTTTATATCAGTTCAGAAAGTCTTCCTAGATTTCTCTGAAACTGTACCTTAAGTTATTTCTTATAGAGAAATGATATACCATTATATTCCTTTCAAAAATTCTCCAATATTTATAACTTTCTTTTTTTTTTGCCATTTTGCCAGTCTGATGGGTATGATGTAGCACCTAAGCTATTTTACTTTGCATTTTTTCTCATTATAAGTGACTTAGAATATTTTTTTCCTATAGCTATGAGAATTTTCTTCCTTTGAGACCTGGATCTTTTGTCTTCTTATCTACTGAGCAATAGTTCTTTTCCTCATAAATCTGAATCAATTACATACATATCTTAGAGAAAATAATTTATTTTTTTTATCAGAGAAAATAATTCTCATTTTAAAACTATTGATCCACAGATCTAAAAAGTAATTTCTTCCTCAGTTCTATAATTTGAAATGGCATTGGACAATACACTTTGGTCCAAAGATTCCATTGGTAGGCATATACCCCCAGAAGGTCAATGACAAAAAGAAAGACCTAATATATATTAAAATATTTATGGCAATACTTGTAGCAGCAAAGAGCCTGAAAAGTACTAAATGTCCATCTATTGTGCAATGGCTAAACAAGTCTGGGTTCATGGACAGAATGAAATATTGCCATGGTGTAAGAAATTATGAATATGATGAAAGCATTGTGAGACATGAATTGAGAAGGAAATGGCAAACCACTTCAGTATCTTTGCCAAGAAAATCCCATATGAGGTCATGACGAGTCAGACTGAACAACAACAGACTTATGAATTGATTAAAAGTAAAGTAAGTAGAGCCAGGGAAATAATACATACAAAGGCTACAACAATATAAAAGGAAAGAGCAACAAAATTATCAAAACTGAATGGGGCAAAATTATAATGACATAGCTAGATGCCAAAGGAGAGATATGCTTGAGAAGTCATCTCCCCTTGTACTACTTTGCTGAGAAAAAAGACTATGAATATGGAATATTACATATAACATTAGACTTTCTTTTGTTACATTGACTAGTTTTGCTAAATTGTTTTTCCCTTTTCTTAAAAAAATTTTGTTTTAGAGGATGGCTCTCTCGGAGAGGGAGGGAAAGAGGTACATTCTGGGAAATGTAGCTGATGTAAAAATAAATATCTATGTTCTTCTTCTCCACTCCCTACCAAATCATAATTTTAACCAGAATGATGAAGTAGAGCAAGTTGGGGATGGAGATTTCATTTAAGAACTTTTCCCCCTAGGGATAAGTGAGCTGGAAGATGAGTTTGTGAAAGGTAATACACATTCAGTGGTACTCTGGAATCAAGCTTAGGAGAGTCACAAGTGAGAGAGACTCCTGGGAGGAGTAGCAATTGTTTTGTAGTTGTTTTAAACACTAAAATACTGACTATATCTGGGCTATTGTAGAAATGACAGTAACAATTTACCATATATCTGTGCCATCCAAATACAATTTCTTCCCTTAAATATAAAGTATTATATTTAGCAAATGCCTAGGATCCTTTACATTTTGTGATATACTGCCATGCTGCTAAGTAACCAAGCTATTTGGTTCTTCTAATATTCACCTTTATCCTAAGTTCCATCTCTGAATTTAAAAAGAGAGAGAAACTAAAAACCTTTATTTCTTGGAACAAATTGTCAAATGCCATTTATTTTTTAGAAAAATAATTTGTATTGATATATTTTATTTTTACATCAGCTACATTTCCCAGAATGTACCTCTTTCCCTCCCTCATTCCACTGGCAGAGTGACCAGGTTTCTAAGGTGCAGTGAATGCAGAATATATTGAGGGTCTAAAACTAAAACCACAGCTACAATTTTGAAGGATAAACTCTAGAGTAGGCTTGAATAACTGCAGGCTAGGCTGCCAATTGTATATGTTATATGTTAAGAAACTGCTCTTATCATTCTAATTGCAGAATCCTAATTGGAAATCTATACTGCTAACAGTGTGTAGATTTAGATTTTTAGAGCCCATAGAAAGCACTCAAGTATCACAACCAACTGGGAAAATGGACTACCTTGCAGTACAATTTAAACCAGCTCATTACTGTCCCTCTCCTATGTATTGTGCCATCAAATACTTTTGGGTTGACAAAATGAACCTAAATTATAGTGATCAGCAGAGGGATGTGAATCTAGGCAACATAACATTGATCGATACTCTGAAGCAGACTGAGGGTTTTATTGAAGGAAAAATAACAGGAATTAAAAATAAAACTTTTATAAGGCCAATTTTATTGATGATGTGGCATTTCCACATCCTCAGTAACAGAAGCCAGTTGTATTATTTTCCGAAAAGAAATCATGAACATTTATCATACCAAATCACTTGGTGTACGTCACTTTGAAAAAATACACTAATTGAAACAATAATGCTAGTTTAAACTTGGAAGGCAATTGCAATGTCTCCCCAAAAAAGGTTTTAAAATATGTGATGTTTTCCTTTGGGTGTTATTGTCAGGATCTGCCTGCCAAAAGCTATTGCTTCTGCCACCCACATCTTCGACCTCAGTTCCATGCTTCCAATTACCTGCTCCCACTTTCTGGGTCCAGATTAGCCACACTGGGATTATAAAAGCTGTAACCCCAAGACAGAACAACTGTTTCGGTTATTAAACTTCTTTTTACTAGGCTTTGCCCCTGCTCGACTTATGTGCTGTTTTGTCATTCCAGATTCTGATCATTTCTTTCTTGACCATCTCCAGGGATTCTTGACCACCTACTTCCTTAGCCCCGTGATACAACTTTGGTTGGTTTTCCTTTGTTTTGATTCGGACCACTGGCTTGGTCTGCCCTGTGGCATACTTTCTGCCAGCTTTCCTAGGTCAGGCTTCTTGATGTTTCTCAACTCTTGATAGTGACTTTGTATCACCTGGATTCTGGACCTATTACCACTTTGATTTTGTCCTTTCCAACACTTGCCTGCTCTTTTCATGCCTTGCCTAGCTACTTGTATTCTTCAGACAATGTTATTTGCTAATATGTGTTCAAACTATTAGCTATTCACCTGGTTCTAGAACCTTTGGCTCTCCATTTTCTGTCAGTTTCCAGGCATATCTCTGGGTCGAGTCCACCCCTGTTGCAGATTTAGATTTCCCTCCCTAAACAAATAAATGCTTTGCCCCCAGCCCAATCCTTTCTCATCCAGGTCCCACAGTAGTCCCCTCCAGTTGTCCATACTCCCAAGAACTGACATTTGAGTTGAATGTAAGCTGGCAGGGGCATTTTGAGGTGCATCAACTCTCATTCACCATGCAGTGCTATTTAATCAATTACTGATCCATTGATCTTAGACAAGTCACTTAGCCTCTTTGTATTTCACTTTCCCCATTGAGCAGATATGTGTTCTAAGTAAGAAAAATGTGCTGAGCTACTCTGTAATCTAAACTGCCGACATCCTTCCTGAAACATAGACACTATGTCTATATAGTTACTTTTCATTTGAGGTTGACACTTCATTCTAAGATTTCTCCAAACTTATTCTTTCCCCTCATTTTTCCCAAACCCTAAATCATGATTTTATAAAATTTCCCTTCTGCCAACTTCTCCTAAAACTACATGGCTGGCCAAAGCCTCATCTTGTGTACCTCTCCAAAAAGCATTTTGTTTATTAAAGCAGAGAATCTGTTTATCTTGTTTGTTCAACAGGACTAAAGAAACTCCCTATATCCTTAGCTCTTCATAGTATATATGGAAGAAAGGGTGCAAAAGGGAGAAAGACTAAGAACAGTGATAAGGCAGCATGGTGTAGTGAAAAGCGCTGTGGATTTGAACTTGGAAGACTCCAGTTTTGCCAGTAAATTTATGACCCTGTGTGAGTTACTACCTCTCTAGGAGCCTCAGTTTCTTCATGTGTAAAATGTGGGGGTTAGATTATATCAGTCTAAGGTCATGATTCTAAAGTCCCTTCAAGATCTAATGTTCTTTGTTTAAGATCCTTTCCATCTCTAACAATATGTTCTGAGATCCAGCCCAGGTCTGACATTTTCCATTCTATCCTATGATCCTGTCAAACATTCTTAAATAGTCCAATGAATGAAGTGCAGGGTTCAGAATGACTATGACTTTGTAAGGAGGAACCCATTCTTTGTCCAAGCCTAAGAAATCTGTTCATTGATCACCTTAAACCTTTCAGTGACTGGCAAATAAGGGACCCTTCCTCCCTGCTACAAACATAGGTTGACTACAATGAAATTAGAAAATCAAGGAAAGAATTCAATGCAAACTCAAGAAAGAAATGAATTAAAGGAATTTTTTTGAATATACACACATAAATATTATACACGCATACACAGACATATACACATACATGTGTGTGTATATACATATTATGTTATAGATACATACATGTACACACTATATCACACACATGTATAAATATATATAATTTTCTAGATTTTCTCCCTAAGAATAAATTTTATTTATGCAGCACATTCATGTATGTATGTGTATTTCCTTTTTTAAAATAATAGCTGTTTATTTTCAAAATATATGCAAAGATAGTGTTTAACATTTGCCCTTGCAAAATCTTGTGCTCCAAATTTTTCTCCCTCTCTTCCCACCATCCCTTCCCTTAGAAAGCAAATAATCCAATATAGGTTAAATAAACATATACAGTTCTTCCACATTTATCATGATGCACAAGAGAAATCAAAGCAAAAAGGAAAAAATAATGAGAAAGAAAAAAAGCAAGCAAACAACAACAACAACAAAAAGGTGAAAATACTGTGGTGTGCTACACATCATTCAGTTCTCACAGTTTTTTCTGGATGTAGATGGCTCTCTCCATCACAAGTCTATTGGAATTGGCCTGAATCACCTCATTGTTAGTTTTCTAATTTTTTTATACATTATACTGACCTGCAGTAAGAAGAGCTGATATTTATCTCTCCTATTTTTTCCTTTCATTTTGCATTGATGGAAGAAGGGAGGAAAACAGTTTTGGAAAAATCTAGAGGTCAAAGTATTGAGAAGTAATCCTCTCATGTTCTATTTTCTTTTTTTTTTCCTTCATTAGCCTGTTATTGTTGGGAAAGTAGGAAAGCAGTGCATTGAAAGTTTCTCTTGTACCAGTTCCAAGGATTGAAATTAAGTACAGATCAAGGAGAATAGATGCTAGTTATTCATATCCCTTGCTTGTGGTATTCAGGTAATGGTCAGACTGGCTTCCAGCCTTCCCTTGCATATGTGTAAACACAATATTATAAGGGGGCAGGGTGGAGTTACTTTATAGGAATTTGCTTAATGTGGAGCTTTCAGGACTGTATCTAGCCTGTAAAATGAGGTTCACTTTATAAGCAAATTGCAAAAACAAAAACTTCCTAATTGTTAGAAGACCCAAAGAGAGGTGACCTACACTGCATGAGGAATTCCTTAGAGAGAGGAAATGCTGATGACTCAAGAGAGCTTTTCACAAAAGGGTTGTCCTTGGACACCTTACCTCTCAAAGCAGCTTTCCTAAGAAAAGACCAACCTTCCTAAGAGCTTTCTTGTCACTTTTGCAATCTAAAGTAATGTGAAATAAAATGATCATGGATAACTTAAATCCATGGACAATTCCTGGTCTTAATATTCCAACCTTCTTTCCTATAACATTTTAAAATTGAATGAACAGAGAAATAAACAAAATTGGCTTGTTTTCAATTTTTCTCCATGCTCCTGCACTCCCTCTGGTGGAGATGTCAATAAGCAGAGCAATGATCAAAAGGTGGGCAGTAGGAAAGGGGAGAAAAAAAAGGCCTCAGCAATCCACAAATGGTAAATAAATAGCTTCAAAGTTCATTTTTAAAACCTAACAAGATATATCGTTAGCATTTTATTGCTATTTATAAATTGTGTCGTAATAATCTCACTTATCAATAGTTGCCCTGGTTGTTAGCAGACTCAAGATAGTTCACAATCATTGGGGGAAAAGTATTATTTGGCAAAATTAAATCTTTAGAAACCTCAATTTGCCCTGTTTTGTTTTATTTGGGACAGGAATATACAAGACTGGACTGTACTAAGCAATTCTGTAACAAATTCCATTTTCAGGTTCATATGCTGAATATAGCACCAGCCAACATTATCTCCTTCATGCTGTTCCCACCTAGAATTTATTTCACCACTTACTACCCAGAGACATTCCATACCTGCTTCAAGATTATCAAGAATCCAAGTTTCTTCCTGAGAACTCTTTCTTATATTCCTTAGGTACCTGATTTGAATTATTTCCAAGTTTTAATTAACTTTAGAGGTAATCCAGTCCCATCTCCCACATAATTCAAGGCTCCCATAATAGACAGACTTCCTCCTTTTAAAATTCCTGTGCTTAGGGGCTATATTACATTGAATTGAAATGTGTCTCCCTTTGTTTCCCATCTCTAGCATCTACTCCTAGGTTCTAATTCTGTCCAGTAAGGCTATGCTGCATAGCACTTGAGATCCTGTGTGTGTGTGTGTGTGTGTGTGTGTGTGTGTGTGTGTGCATGTGATGTTTTATCTATTATACCTTAGAAGCCCCTCCCTTCACTTAATTATATACTGTCTTGCATTGCTCATTGTTTTTTTGTATTAAACTATATAGGACTTTATGGTCTAATAATAGTGATAACATCATAGCTGCCATAGCTTCTTCCTTCCGCATTTTTATTTTCACTTGTCATTTACTTAAGCCTATCTCAAGCCCTACCTTCTTCATGAAGTCTTCCTCAATTACAGCAATCCATTTTGGCATAGTTTATATCTTATGACTTAGAACACAATCCATCATTTCAGTACCTGTGATTTCTTTCATCTGTGTAACTGAGCCATCCACATCAACCATTCTGTTGAGAGTTGCTTGGTCTGAAAACTGATCAATTTGTTAATAAGCTTTTCTGACCTTAGCTAGACTGGTCTTCAAAAGACATAAGACATGAGACATACAGTCTGTTCCTGGATCAGTACTCAAAAATCTTTCCAGTTCAACAGGATCAAGGTGATCTGTCAGGGTTTATAGGTTGTTGATATAGCTTCAAAACCCCAGGATTACATTCCTGCAATGATGAGGCATCTGGGGATTTTATTGGAGTTCAAATATTCAATGTGTAATTTTTCTCTGTTTCAGTCTGCTATCCTCATTATCCTTGCCCCAAACAATACTGTAAACTTCTGCAAGGTAAAGACCTGTTTTTTCCAATCACATCTCCTTTTCTTTTACCCATTCACAATATGTAGCACATGTAGGACATAACACTTTAGTACTTGTGGACTGTTTTCTCAGTTGGAACCCTACTGGATGTATAAGAAGGCAGACGCTGGAATCCCAAAGTGGGACATGAGTGTCCTTATGCTCCCGGACAAGAAGACACTAACCATTACTCACAAGACATTCCCATTTAAACCAGAAAGCTTGGGGAGTCGATGTGGAAAGAACTCAGGACTTGAAATTTGAACAAGGGGTTACTCTAGGACCCAGACCTCATTTTACTCATCTATCAAATGAAAGACTTGGGCTAGATAGTCTCTAATGTCCTTTCCGGTTTGGGGGGGGGGGTCTTCTTTTTGTATGGGCAAATCAGCTAGACTTCATCTGAATTCATTGCAATTCCAGTAAATAGGAAATCATTTTGATGGGAGTTTTTAGTGGGGCTTGTTGAATGTTTATGGATTTTATTAACTCCAAATGGATGTCTCCCCCCTCCAACACTGTATTAATAATATAAAGAACCCCATAGCTACCCATAATCACGTGCTCTTGGCAGCGTGCAAGAATTAGGTTGCTCCTGTAGATGATTGTCAAGTTTGAAAAGCTGGCAGTACCAGCCCAACAAGCTTATCTCTAGCTCCTGCAGCGGCAGGGATGCTTGGTGATCGGTGCTGTTCAGAGAGGGAGTGGCAGACACCAAGAGTCCTCGCTATGGCCACAGCCAGGTCTGGGAGGGGAGGAGGCTCCCCCCGCTGCAGGCGGCCATCTCCCCTTCCCCCCTCTCGTGGGTTCTGGGCTGAGGCCGGGGACTGTCCGGAGCTGATCTCGGGCTCCCATTGGCCGCTGTCTGCTGTGACGTCACGATCATGATGAGAATTGATGATCGGACACGCTGATTTCATTGTCTGAGGCGGCGGTGGAGACCCAGGAAAAATCTCGCTGAATCCGCCCTGCCCGGCGCTAGCCCGCCCCGGGGAGCCTCGGATTACGGCCGCTTTCCCATCACGCCCGAGGTAAGCCCCGCACCTAGTGGAGTGGGCTGGGGGTGAAGGGCAGGGGGGGGCAGGGCAGTGAGCTACTGGTCCGCCCAGTGGGGGGCCCTCAGGGGCCGAGGCCTGCGGAGCCACGGCGGTCGAGCAGCTGCGCGGGGCCCCCAGAGCCCAGCGTTGCTCCCCTCAGGGCCCGGGCGGCGGCGGGGTGGAGCGGAGCTGGGGAGGGGGCTGCCGCGGGCACAGCCCAGGGGGCCCGGGGCCTGGGGCCCCGGAGTTGCCGGGTTCGGGGCTCGCCCCTTGCCTCGCCTGGCCTGGCCTCGCCGGAGGAGGAGGAGGAGGAGAGGAGGAGGTGGCGCCTTTTCCTCACTTAAGAGGGGGGCGAATTCTGCCGCTTCTAGATTGTACTGGACAGTAGCTTTCCCACAGCCCGACTCTTACGCGCGGAGGGCGCTGCGCCTGCGCAGTCCCACCTGCGCGAGGGTGGGGCGCGCGGTGAGGGGCGGGCTAGCGTGCGCAAGCGCACTTCTACGCTGGACTTGGGGCTGCACTCTGCCTGAGGACTGGAGGAGGAAGAGGAGGAGGAGGAGGAGGAGGAGACTGGTGAAGTTGGAAGGAAACCTAGTTGGAAAGCTAAAGATGAACCTGGTAGGGATGGGATTTGTGTGGGTGGGGTAATAACATCAACTCTTCCAAAGGACAGCATCATTGTCAGGTTATTTTGGTCTACTTGCCATTGACTCCATTCTCTTAGTTTCTCTTAAGCCCACCTTGCTACTTCCTCTGCAATTAGAACCCCATTTTTTCATGCTAAGCAATGACTCCCTACCTGCAGCTGGATTTGAGGAGCCTCACGTGGTCGTGGGGCCTTCTGCGTAGGATTTTCCCTCCCTTCTGCTATACCCTTTCCAAGTTGAAGCCACATGTCTGAGTTTCCTCTTTTAGGTCCCACACCCTTGTCTCAATTGTCCCAAAGCTATATAAGCTCTTCTAATTTGGAGTGACCTCTCACTCAGTGGGGTTGCCTTACTCAGAGACTGAGAATAAACGAACAACGAATTCTGTGGCACGTAGAGTGAGTAGTCAGCAATTCAAGATGGCCGGTGCCTTCTGTACGCCACAAGAACTAAGTGCTATTGGCTGAAGAAGTTGACTGTCCATTTTGTGGCTTTGGACCCCTAGTGAAAGCGTACTATCAAAATATAATTTTGCCATTCTTTTTTTGAAGGTATTCAGCACATCCCGGTAGGTTTGGGTTTTTTTTGCTTTTGTCTCCACTGCCGCCATCTTAGTTCCCGCTGCCACAATCTCAAAACAATGACAAACTCTTAAGTCTCCCCCATTCCCTTTCCTTTTCCTACTTCATCCTGTATATCTCTGCCAGCATAATCTTCAAATCCTACTTCTATGATGCTGTTTCCCTTCTCAGAAGCTTTTATTGCCTCTCTATTGCCTGCTATACCACAACTAAATTTTTCTGCCTAACTACCCTCAGGGTCCCATCTTAATTCTCCATTTTTATTTGTCACTATTCCTCATTGCTGTCTCCTCATTGTCCCCCAAACACATATACCCTACTCATTCACACTTTAGCCCCTTCTCTTGGGTTTTTACCCATTCTCACTCCCCAATCCCCTTCTCAAAAGCACACACACACACATCTGGAATACTTTCCCTTCTGTGGCTCACCATCTTTCAAGGCTAAATTCAAGCCTTGACTGACTGAACATAGGATCACAAATTTAGAGGCACATGAAAAAACTGAGGCCCAGGGAACTTCAGAAATTTGCCCTAAATCACAACTTCCAAGCATGTACACATATACACGTATGATGACTCAACTTGAAAGAATTCAAAATCAACATATGAAAAATCTAAAAAATCACTGTTGTAGGCCATCAGAAGTAAACTGTATTTTGATCCTAATAAGAGAAGATCCTTTCTCTGTTAGTCATCAATTTTTTTTTTCCTCTCTCTCTCTAATTTATACTGTTCACCTAGGCTTTTTTTTTTTTTTTTTTTTTTAACATTTGTGTCCATTTATCATAGTATTCATGGTGTCTTTTTTTTACTAGACACTGGCAAATTAGTCAGATAGGCTCAAATCTGGTGATCTATAGATGGTATAGAATATGCTAAAATAATACTTCCCATGTTTGGGGTGGGGAAGCTCATGGCTAACAAAGTATGAACATGTAATGTGTTTATTTCCCCTCCCCACAAATCTTTACTGAATTATAATTCCTCTCAATAAGCATTTCAAAGGTGTTCTCAAGCATTTGCTCCTTTTCCCCTAACTTATGTTTTAAAGTGTAAATTCCCCTGATTTTCCTTTCCCCATTGATGATGCCTTCCTTCTGTTTTGATTATATTTTACTTGAGCTCTGCTCTTTTGTTTGGCCTTTAAAAGGAACCCACACAGCCACAAAAAAGAGAATAAATAGAGTTAGGAGAAATGGGTACTAAAGCTTCTGGAGAGAAGCTTTCATAGCCACACAACCCATGATTATCATCAGACCATAGATTTAGAACTATAAGATAACATCAAGACAAGTGAGTCCAATCCCTTCATTGGGTAGATGAGAAAATTGAGGTTCATATAGGTTAAGTGACTTCTACGAAAGTTAACAGTAAGTGGCAGAACTGGATTTAAAACCAAGTGCATCAAGGAACTGAACTGGCATTGTATGCAGTAGAAAATGCTTTCTGTTGGTGTAATTCTCCTGCAGGCATAGCTGAAATCCAGGAATGTGAGCCTTTATTCTAGCAGAACATAAGCTTCTTGAGGACAGGGACTATTTTTCCTTTTTTCTTTGTGTGTCTGGAGCACTGCACATAGTTGGCATTTAATAAATGCTTCCTGAATGAGACAGGATCTCTGCTTTACTCTGCTCTGCTCCTGAAATCAATGTCAAGCATTCAAATTGTGATCCTATTCTGAGCAACTGTAAATAAGATAACAAAGCATAGGCATAATTAATGTGTTATTTTTCTGTGATTTGGTTAAGAGGCTCAGAAGCACAGTAACTCCAATGTAGTTTTTCCATTGTTTAGCCAGAGTTCCATTCTATAAGTTTTAACTGGGACTTCCTGACACAGAATGCATTTTAATGATGCATGCAGAAGACAGTAAGTGTAAACTCACACTAGGATGTGAATTGAAGACAGCACAACTGTAGGTTTCCACAAGAGAGAAGTTATCAGGAACATCAAGTATACAAAAGAAAAAAAAAACAATCCCTGCCCTCTAGAGCAATCTAATGGGGAAATTAAATATAAACAATTATGAACAAATAAAACATAGGTTAAATTGGAGCTAATCACAGAGGAAGATACTAGCATTAAAGGAAGACCAAAAAAGGCTTCTACTAAGTAGGATTCTACTTGAGTTTTGAAGGAAGCTAGAAAAGCCCAGAAGAAGAAACAAGGAGGGATAGCATTCTAGGAAACAGGGATATGAAGTGAAATGCATGGGGTAAGGAAATAGTGTGTAGTTTGTTTGAAGAGCAGCAAGGAGGCTGGATGTCACTGAAAAGATATGGGAAAGTGGGAGGAGTAAGGTAGAAGAAGACTAAAAAGGCATGAGAAAGTGGAGGCTGAGAAGTTCTTTGAAAGCCAAACAGAAGATTTTATACTGCATTCTGGAGGAAATAAGGTACCCTGGAGAGAACTGGAAAGAGGTCTTTCTGAACTGAGGAAGAAGTTAGAAGGTTCAGACAGGTCCACCTGAAGGGGGGATAGAGAAGAGAAGAAATAAATTTACACACAGATAATTTCCTTGTATAGCCCACCACTATACACTCAGAAACCAGAGGCAGACGAAGATGTAAACCATTAGGAATTCAAGACATTCATACCCCCTACCACCTAAAAAATGAAGGCACAGGACCACATGATCCCCAGGGAATAGAGGAATCGGCACCAGGTGGAGACATAGACTGGTGCGGAAATACAGACTGATGGAGAGATAGAGGAGAGGAACCAGTATGGGATGGAAGTCTGGAAGGGTAGGAGATGAGTTGTTAGAACATATATAAATAGGGAAAAACATCAACATGACAGGGAGCCATTGACAAAGCTTCGTCCAAAGGGATACTGTAAGTTATGTGGACTGTACAGATACCTGTAGAGATGGAGGACTGCCAGAAGGAAGGTTACTTCACTCTCAAGCAATTCTGAGTTTTGGGGTTTTGTTTTTTTTTTTCTGCTTGGGGAAAGCACTTAAAAGTAGTACTGGAAATCTAGAGCAGTAGTATAAAACTCAAATAGAAATTGGGGGCCACTAATCCATACAAAAGGATCCTTGCAAGTGCATGCTGACTTAGAAACTAATTATTGACATTATCTTTGTTTTATTCTATTTTGTTAAATATTTCCCAGTTATATTTTAATCTGGTTCCAGTACACTAGGGAGGGTAGTAGGCTGCCAGTGTGTTTAACATCTTGGTCTACAGGATTGTATAGGTTCCTGGGAAAGGAAGGCCATACCAGAAGAGATTGTTTAAGGCCTCAGGTATGAGTCCTTTGAGTTTTCTGTTGGATTAAATAAAATTCATTGTATATTTAATGTTTTGTTAGCCTGAGTGCTTTCGTGGAGACTGATGGCTTTCTTCCCTTGTTTGTGGAGACCTAAACATGAGCCAAAATTCTGATGTCCCTCTGGGGAGACCTAGGTAGGAGCATGAACCATAGAATGATTAAAAAGCCTTCAAGATCAAACCTTGTATGTGTGAGTTTAGAGCTTTGTTAATGGACCATAAGAATATAATAATGCATTTTTCTTTATGATAATATATAAAGGATCTATAGAGTTGACATTTATACAGCATTTCAAGGTTTTCTAAGTGTCATACATCTTTTACTTCTCATTTGGTTCTCACAACCCTTGAGGCAGATACTATAGATATTGTCACCCCCATTTTAGAGTTGACAAAATTGAAATCAATCCACTTACCCAAAATTTCACACAGGATTTCAACCTAGTTCCTCTGAAATCAAATCCAGTGTTCTTTCCTCTATATTACCATGCCTGTTTGGTTAAAGGAGAAATTAGATCAACTGGTATTAGTTAGGGTCCTTTACCTTCAGCAAGCATACTATGTGCAGAGTCCTCAATCACAGTCCTACTTGGATGCCTCATTGTGATGTGGAGGTAACCCTACATTCTTGAAGGTTGTGCTCACCATAACCATACCAGCAGGTCCAATCAATCTGAAATGTATGGCTGTGGGGACAGATTATGTGTTTGTTGGGGGAAAACCAATCTAATTAAATATTGAAAGAAACGTCACCAAGACCTTTAACCAATAGGAAATATTTTTCTTTTGACCACAGTAACTCATTAAGAAAAGAGTTGTCATCATAACTGCACAGAGTGCCCTCCCTGATGGAATTAAAGACAGCCTTGAAACAACTGAATTGTTTGTGTAGGGTGCTATGCTAGGTACCAGAAGAAAAAAACTTGACTTCTTCACTATACGTGTGGCTTCTTTGCTGTGAGTATTTTGCCCACCCATAAGATCCCAATCTTTCTTTCCTTTCATTCCGCGTGATTCTTGATATATTGGGAGAGAGAAGAGCATGTCTGGACCTATTTCCACATTGGCATGTGGAAACTTTCTCTGATGATGAAGATTGGTAGTGATGATGGCTGTGTGTCGTATTAGAGAGTTGCCTGGGATGCTGAAAATTTAAGTGACACTCTCAGGGTCACTCGGCCAATATGTATCAGGGGTACACTGGAGTTTAGTTCTTCCCTTTTCTAAGGGTGACTCTCTATTATGTCCCAGAAAGATTCTTATTTATGCCTTTCCATGAATCTGACATGAAGAACCCACATATAAGAGGCCTTCTCATTCTTTTTATAACTTGGGGGTACCAATATATCACTTTGCTGTCCATCTCTCATTTGTCATTTTTTTCTGCTTGACTAGCCCAACTCGTTTTAGGGGGATAATCCAAACATAGTTATATAAAAAGGTCTTGAGTTCATAGAATTCACAATCCAGTAATAGTGAGGATATTACACATAAGCAAATAACTGTAACTGTCTTAACAATTAAAGTACAAATGTCTTTGCCTAGCATTAAAGGCCCTCCAAAATGTGGAGCCATCCTCCCTTGCCAGCCTCATTTCATATTACTTTCCGCCACAAACTCTATACTTCAGTATACTTCAGGTAATCTCTGCCCCTCCCACAATCAATCACTTAGTAAGCAATTTTTAATCACCTATTATGTGTTAGGCCTTGTGTTAAGTGCTGGAGATACCAAAAGAGGCAAAAGACAGCCTTCAAGGAGTTAATAATCTACCACATGCAAACCAGCACATACAAAGCAAGCTCTATATGGGCTAAATTGGAAATGATTAACAAAGAGAAGTCACTAGAATTGAGGAGGCTTGCTTTTCTATGCCTTTGCTTATTTCTTGAGTCTTGAATATCTTTGATTCCTAGCCGTCCTTGAGAGTCCATTGCAGATATTTCACATGCCATCTCAATGGTCTAAACTTTATTTTTAAAATCTCTAATGTAGTCATTTATACATGATATTGTAATAATTCTCTATTTTTATGTGTGTGTCATTCCCCTCCTAAATTGTAAATTCTGTGAGTGCAAGAACTGTTGTATTTAAACTTGGTATCTTTCTTAGCATGTAACAGTGTTCTGCACACAGTAGGTGCTTTATAAATGCTTGTTAAATGAATTATACATAAATTATACATAAATGCATAAGAGAAGTACAACCTGGATACTCTGGAGTCTCAGGCTAAAGAATGGTTATTGACTGGAAGGATCAAGGAAAGCATCATGGAAGATGGGGCAGATGAGCATCCTTTAAAGCAGAGGTATCAAACACACTGCTCATGGGTGCATTTGGCCCATTATATCCCTGATTGCCCCCTGAACCAGCTTAAAATATAATTGGGAAGTATTTAACAAAATTAATAAAAATACAATAACACATAGGTAATATTACATTTTAAAAGTGTCAATATCGGGCCCATAGCAGTCCTTATGTATGTATTAGAGGTCCCTATTTCTATTTGACTTTGGCACTACTAATTTAAAGGAAGGATATGATTTTAACAGGAAAAGATTGGAGGAACAGCATCCCCAATGTAGGAAATGGAAATACAAAGACACAGAAGTGAGTGCATGAAAGGTGCACTGGGGCTGATAAGTAGTCCAGGCTAATCAAAGCAGGAATTCCTTTTTTTTTTTTTTTCTTTTTTTAAATTAATAACAGCTTTTTATTTTCAAAATACATGCAATGATAGTTTTTAACATTCGGCCTTGCAAAACCATGTGTTTCAAATTTTTCTCAATCCCTTACCCTCACCTCTCTCCCCTAGTAATCCAATTTAGATTAAACCTGCAGTTCTTCTAAACATATTCCCATATTTATCATGCTGCACAAGGCAAATAAGATCAAAAAGGAAAAAAAAAAGCCAGTAACAAAAAAGGCAAAAATACTAGGTCTACATTGAGCCCCCATAGTCCTCTCTGGATGCAGATGGCTCTCTCCATTGCAAGTCTATTGGAATTGCCTTGAATTTCCTCATTGTTGAAAAGAGCCAAATTCATCAGAGTTGTCCATCACATAATCGTGTTGTTGCCATGTACAATGTTCTCTTGGTTCTGCTCATTTCAGTCAGCCTCAATTCCTGTAAGTCTCTCCAGGCCTCTCTGAAATCATCCTGCTGATCATTTCTTATAGAACAATAATATTCCTTAACATTCTTATACCACAATTTATTCAGCCATTCTCCAATTGATGGGCATCCACCCAGTTTCCAGTTCCTTGCCACTACAAAATGGGCTGCCACAAACATTTTTGCACATATGAGTCCTTCTCCCTTTTTTATGGTTTCTTTTGGATACAGGCCCAGGAGAAACACTGCTGGATCAAAGGGGATGCACAGTTTTATAGCTCTTTGGGCATAGTTCCAAATTGTAGAGCAGGGTTTCTTAAACTTCTTCCATTTGTGACTTCTTTTCATTCAAAAATTTTTTATGTGACCCCATGTATATAGGTATATAAAAGAGGTATACAAATCAACCATTTCAATTTAAATTAGATTTTAAAATAAATCTTTAATTTGTGACCCCCCACATTCAGTTACAAGACCCCTATGGGCTTGTGAACCACAGTTGAAGATGCTAGGAGCTAGAACATAGTGCAAACAGATGGGAATAGAGAAGGCTGGAAAGGTATAAGAGAACCAGACTCTATAGGGCCCTGATTGAACTTTATTTGGAAGACTATAGTAAGCCATAGAGGAATTTTGAGCAGTGGAGTGACATGACTAGATCTGTGCACAAAAAAGAGTTATCTAGCATCATTGTGGCTGACGTAGAGATTTGCCAGGAGTCTGTTGTAAAAATCCATACTATTAACTAGTAATGAAGGCATGAATTTAAGTGGTAGCAATGCAGTTAGTGGAACAGTGGAGAGAGTGGTGAGTCTGGAGTCAAGAAGACTCATCTTCATGAATTTGAATCTGGCCTCTGACACTTCCCAGCTGTGTGACCGTGGACAGTCATTTAACCCTGTTTGCCTCAGTTTCCTCCTCTGTAGAATGAGTTGCAGAAGGAAATGGGAAAGCGCTCCAGCATCTCTGCCACTCTTCCTAAATATGGTCACAAAGATTTTGACATGACTGAAATTTTATTAGAACAATGGTAATATAATGGAAAGGAAGTGTCAGAGATCTTAGGAAGGTGACAGTGGTAAGCCTTGATAACTGGCTGGAAGTGTTGAGAGAAGAATCAAAGATTACACCAAGTGTTTAAAACCTTGAGCAACTGAGTGAATGGTGGAACTACTGATAGAAGTTGAGAAGTCAGATCTTGTTTTGAGTTAGTGAAGAAAGGGTGAGATGATCAAATGTTGGAGTACCTTTGAGGTTATCTGGTATAATCCCTTCAAGTTAGAAGTGAGGAAAGTAAGGCCTAGTGGGGGTAAGTGATTTGAACCAGTTTGCCTAGTAAGTTACTTGGCAGACTCAAAGGCAGATCTCCTACAAGTCTTTGCCCTGCTATGCCATCCAGTTTCTTCCCTTCATCCCATTTACTGTCCTACAAATTCTGTGATATAAAAAAAGGCTTTGTGATTTCTTGAAGATAGGTTTTAACCTTTTTGTTTTATGAGGTCCTTTGGCAATCTGGTAAAACCTCTGGACCCCTTTTTAGAATAACACATTTAAATTATGAGAAGAAATGCTAAATTTTAATCTGAAGTTAGTAAAAATTAAAATGTTAAGTTTTTTCCCTTCCAAGTTCATGATCCACAGACTCCGGTGTTTGTTGATTCCAATTTAAGGACTATCCTAAGACCTATCAAATCAATCTGCATCAGAGACTTATAGGATTATAGATTTAGAGGTATGAAGGATCTGAGAGCCATCTAGTCTAAACCCATAATTTTACAGATGGGGAAACTGAGGCTCAGGGAAGGCAAATGACCTGTCCAAGGTCACACAAGTAAAAAAGTGGGAGAAGCAAGGGTTTTTTTTGTTTTTTGTTTTTTTACTCCAAATTTAGCATGCTTGTCACTGCATCATTAAAATGCATTCTATGTCAGGAAGTCCCAGTTGAAGCTTATAGAATGGAATTTTGGGTAAACAATGGAAAAACTACCTTGGGGTCACTCTGTTTCTGAGACTCTTAATCATATCACAGAAAATAACACATTAATTATGCCTATGCTTTGTTATCTTATTTACAGTTGCTCAGAATAGGATCACAATTTGAATGCTTGACATTGATTTCAGGAGCAGAGCATAGTAAAGCAGAGATCCTGTCTCATTCAGGAAGCATTTATTAAATGCCAACTATGTGCAGTGCTCCAGACACACAAAGGAAAAATATTCCCTGTCCTCAAGAAGCTTATGTTCTGCTAGAATAAAGGCTCACATTCCTGGATTTTAGCTATGCCTCCAGGACTATTGCACCAACAGAAAGCATTTTCTACTCTAACCCATGTTGATGTTCCTTCCAACATAATGGCCTCAGTTGATCCTCCTCTTCATCTCCTATGACCTGTTCTTCAGGTCTTCTCCACCTCAGCAGCACCAAGGATCATATATCCATATCTCACCGCTACCCAGGTGTTCCATTTTCATGGCCAAGAACTCTGGAATTCCTTTATGAGACTACGGGCTCCTGTCCTTTCATTTTTTTTTTTCTTTTGCTTCCTGCCTCCTAACCCTGTTTTTCCTTCTCACCATAACTTTCAGACCCTCTAACACTCAAATTATCTCCCAGGATCAAGTCTTGTTCTTTCTTTATTTTTCCTCCTTTTGCAGTCTTAAGTCTGTAGTTAAGCAGCTCAATTACACAGAGTCCTCTGTGACCAAATTCTTTGTCTCCTGCCCTATTGCTACTCATGCCTTGCTCAAACCCACTATCCTTCTCTGCTCCTATCCATTCAGAATTGAAGGGTACATTGAGATCCCTTTTCATTATAGCTGCAGCCTACCTGCAATGGGCCCGTTGCACTTTACTTTTTGCATTGTCTTCTAAGCAAACTGGCCAATGGGATATCATTCATTTCCCACCTGTATTAGCAGAGGCTGTCCCTCATGCTTGGGGTGTACTCTCCTCGCCCCTGTCTCTAGAATTCCCCTTTCCTCAAGACTCAGCTTAAGTACCTTGTCTTTTATGAGGCTTATCCAGATTCTTCTAGTTACTAGAACCTCACCCAGAAAATTAATTTCCATTTATTTTGTATTACTGGTCTTTGTTCACGATGTTTGTCCTAACTGAATATAAGTAAACTCCTTGAGAGCGGGAACCATTTTGTTTTTGTCTTTATTTCTTTAATGCCTTGCAAAATTCCTGACACACAGTACACACTTCATAAGTCTTTTTTGGATGAATAAATAGTAAGTCAATACATTAATGTAGGGAAATCTTACCAATCTTATACTCACCCATAAAAATTATTTCAGATTTTTGAGTGGCAGGCACCCAACCTTTGATTGGGAATTGCCTTGAAATGAAGGTTACTTTGCCGGTCCAGTCAGCCATAGCAGCTCATAAAATCTTCTGCTAAGTGCCAAGAGCACAGCTGGTACTCAAGGAAAAGATGCTGGGCACTTGACCTACCTATTCCATAGAGATATTGGAAGATCACTGAGTGGCAAGATGGCAATCAATTGTCTTCTCCTTTGCACATTTGCATTGTAGTAAAGTCTGTTTGTGTGGATTGTTTGGGGCCAGAGAGAATCTTTCTTTTGGAAAAAAGAGAAAGATCAGTGCAGTGAGGAGCCATGGGGGACATCTTGAGCTCCCTTTAATATGCAATTATTTCTGAGTTAGGTTAGTCAACCCTTAGCTCTGATGAAGAAGTCCCCTGGTATAAATTTCCTAGCACCACAAAGGGGGCTGGGTAAAAACCAGAGGTTCAGAGAGGTGGGGAATAGAGAACCATGTGACAAAATTCCATGGCAGTTGCCCTTTTGGGGGGGGGGTGTCTGAGGTGCAACTGTCTTCATAGAAAATTTCCAAGTGACAGATCACAAAGTGGCATATATTCAGGCAAACTGCCCCTTATGCTCTCTTGTCATGCAAACAATAGTATCCAACAGCCATGCTCATCTGTGTGCCCAGGGCGGCTTCTCCTCTCATTTCTGAGGGACTCCAGCTATTGTTCTAGCAACCACCAAAACTCTGCATCTTCCTAGGAGTTACAGAGAATAAGGAAATTATTTAGACCATCTTAGCCCAGATGTTCTGTTTTCAGAGAAGGTGGAAAAGGAATCCTTTTGGCTCTTCAGCTATGCCCCAAAGTAAATAATGAAAAGTGCACCATTTGGAAGACTATTGGAAAAGGCACTCTGATACTGTGAATGAGTGAAGTGGGGCTGACTTGCTTCTCATTTGGTTGGCAAGTATTAATTGGTATCTTCCATTGATACCTAGTTTCTATAGCACTTCCCTTACAACTCCTGGTACAGTGGGTATTTATGAGGGTATTTCAGGTGATAGAAAGGATTTAGAGGAAGGCACAGAGGTAGAAAGGGGTCTGCTGGGTTTGGGAGATATCAGGGACCCAGACTTAATGAGTGGGGAGAGGGGTAAGCTTAACCCATTGGTGGGGTTTAGCTTGGACAGATAGGATGAGGGTACACTTATTAATATTTCACTTTTCTCCCTACCTTTAAACTTTCTCCAATGTCACAGGCTTTGTAGCATGTTCCTTCTTCCCTCTGCAGAGGTGAAAATTTGTATCTGGAAAGAGGAGGGGAGAGAAGAGGAGAGCTCCTTAAGAGATTGTTCGGGTATTTACCTCCAGACCAAGAAAGAGGAGGTTGAATGATAAAAACAAGAAGGACATTTAAGGGACAGCGAGAGATTGGAATAAGTAAATAATTAAGAGAAAATGAGAGGATTTCTCTTAGTCGAGTTCTAGCCAAGGATAGCTTATAGTTCTGGAATGGCTTTGTGAGCTCTGGTATTGTTTTGGTTTTTCTGTTGTTTGGCTAAGGATATTTGTTGCTACTATACATTGGTAATATGTTCTCACTCCCACATGGGCAGAAAGCATCCTTTAAAGGTCTCTTTAAAACAACTCTGCACTCTCCTTGGCCAAGCTGAACAGAGGCTAAACAGAACAGTGAAACTGAACAGAAGGGGAATTGGGGCAAGCCCAGAAGCACTTCTGTAAACTGTAGGAGAATCAGTTTTGCCAGAACAGGCTTGAAGGGATTACAGGAATTACAAGTATCTTTGATTTTTGTCTGGCCCAAACTTTGAGGAAGACATAATAGAAACAGAAAGCCACCTTTGAATAGCGGGCAGTCAGTTATCAAAAAAAAAGTCCTCCTCCAAATACACCTGTGATCTATTTTGGATGAGCTCTCAACTCTCCTTGTATCGGTGATTCACAGTAAGATGATGGAGTGGGTCAGTTTTAGTCTGGTTTTCTCCAGCTGAGCACTTGTTAGAGTGGATTCCACAGCTTTCTAAGGGACCAATTAGTGCCCTAGTGCATCTATATCTATTGAAAACTATTCTTGATACAGTGGCTCCTTAAAAGTTCTTATATCCTTGAAGGCTGCTGTGAGATTCCAGTGCTTAGAGACATGTGGCAAGAATAGAGAGGAGGCCGAGATGAAATCAGTTGACATCTCTCTTTAAATTTGATTGCCTGCAGCTTAGAATGTTTCAAGGTTTGGCACTGGGGGAGCAGAAGAAAAATATTATGGCTGTTTCCCTCCAGCATTGCATTGGTGAAGACCTTACAATGGAATTCTTTCTGTGGCATGAAGCCTGGCTTGTCCGGATCATCTGGACCTCAGTTTCCTCCTCTCTTAAATGAAGATATAAGCCTAGATAACCTTTGTGGTCCCTTCTAGCTTTGGATCCTGTGAGCTTAGTTGTGACCTGTTTCAGTATCAACTTCTCCCTGGGAGCAGGACTCCATCTACTTAGAGAGGAAAATCTCTCCAGGAGCAGGTGAATTGTCTTCTTATTAGGCAGCAAGACCCTTTGAGGGACATTTGTGTTATCTTAAAGATTTAGGTTTTAACATTGCAAAGAGGTTCCATATTCATTAAGAATCCAACAAAACCCCCTGCAAGCTAAATCGATAGGGTTATGGGAAGGCTAAAAAGTCAGCTAGCTGGGGTCATATTAGTGAAACGGATTGTCAGTCCTGCCCCCTCAGTTGATATCTACTTGTCATCATTGTTGAAAGCCTTTGATGAGTAAAATTCTGTGTGAAGCACTAAGTTGAGTGCTGTACAAATGGGCCCGTTATATATCCTTGGTTCCTCTTCAAATAATCTTGCAAATGTTTAGGTCTTCCTATTGTATCCACCTAGTGAAACATGAATTCTTTGACTACATGAGCTGTTTGTCATTTGGGGTTTTGTGTCCTCAGGTTATAACTCCAGAACCTTTATGCTGTAAGACATGCTTGGTATATTAGATTGATCGGTCCTTGCCCTCTGGGAGTTTATAATCTAAGGTATAAATGACAGATATGAATGAGCACACAAAAATAATTGACAAAACACATAAAATTAATAAAATATATTATGTACAAGCAAACCCCTCAAAACAGTTGTTGGCCCTTCTTCATGAGGCAGTACCTTAATGATTGCCATCTCCCTGAAGTTTAATGCTTACTCTCCCACCTTCTATTTCAAAGGAAGTGATATCTTTTTGTTCTTCTCATTCTCCTGACCCTTTTGAAATTGGTTTAAGACTTGCACAGCGCACCCTACATTAATGGTGCTTGTCCACAATAGATGCTTAATAAATGCTTGTTAAATGAAGGGCAAATGATCTCCAAGTGATGACAAAAAGTGGTCGCCTCTTTTGTATCTCTCAGCATCCTTTGAAACTACTGACTGGAAGCGAGGGAATTGCTTTGCAAGTTTCTATTCCAATCTCTCAGGCCTGACAGTTATATTGAAGCAAGATGTGTAGGAAAAACACAAGTGAATGTAATACCTTCCAAGCAGCCATGGTGGTCTTTTCTTGCAAATGGCTGTCAAGCTACCTGAATTGAATGATGTCAACAGAATCAGAACGACCAAGCGTGCTTGTCATGCTTTTGTTCAGATTGTTCTCTGGGCTTGGAATGTCCTCCCTCCTCCTTGCCTATTGAATTCCTTCATTTCTTTTCAGTCCCAACTCAAATGGTACCTCTTAAAGTCTCTTTGTATTCTCCCCTGGCTTATTATGGCCCCCCCTCCCATTCAGACCTCTCAAGGGCCTTGGTTTTGTAACCCCCTAACGGACTTAGATGTGTGTATTTTATAATAGTCTGTTTACATCTTCCTCTTCTCCTAATTTTCTTGAGGATAAGGGACCATGGCTCATTGAAATGTTCTGTCTTCCCTGTGCCGACATCATTTAATACATATTTGTTCCATTTATTGTATTGTACTGTCCCATAAGACGTTGGCCAGTATTGTGTTCTATATAGTATCAGGATTGGATTCACTTTTGCTGCAGTCCCTCAACTCATTCCTCTTGCCCTTGTTGGTACCCAGGAACCCCAGTCTACTTTTGAAATCATCTATCCATGTATGGTGATGATATGAGATTATAGTAATTCTACAGGTTTAGAAAAAGGTAGTTATTCCTCTTGTCATTAGATTTGTCTTCGGGCTGTGTTGTGTGGACTCTTTAATCACAGAGTTCAGCCTCTTAGTCTAAAGACAATCAGCTAATTTTGGGCAAGAGCACTGAACTGGGAATTGGAAGATTGTTTCTAATTAGCCGTGACATTAAGCAAATCGTTTCACCTATCTAGCCCAGTTTTCTCATCTCCAAAATGATGGGATGTAAGGCATCATGGTGGAGTAGTTAGAAAGGGGAAGGGGAAGGGAACAAGCATGCATCATGAACCTACTATGTGCCGGGCACTGTGCTCAGCACTTTGCAGATATTATCTCATTCAATCTTATTTGGCTGGTTAGAGGGCCAGTTTTGGAGTTTAAGGGTTTAAGATCAACTTTTGATAAAGCAAGCAGTTTTACCTTTCTGTCTCCAGAGAATTCTCCAAGATTTAAAATTATAGAGGAATTATTGATTTGCCTCCGTGGAGGAATTTTTCACATTAGGAGTTCCCTAAATTGATGACCAGAAAAAAAAATTAAACGAGAGGATTGGATTTGATGTGTGCGTGTGTGTGTGTGAATGTATATATGTGTGTGTATATATATATATATTTTTTTTTTTTTTTACTAAAGTTTTTTTATTTTTAAAACATGAATAGATACATTTTTCAGCATTGACCCTTGCAAAACCTTGTATTCTAAATTTTCTCCTCCTTCCCCCCACCCCCTCCCCTAGATAGCAAGTAATCCAATATATATTAAATATGTTAAAATATATGTTATTGATTTTTTTAATGATACATAGGGTCTTTTTAAAAAGTAGTATTTATTTGTCCAAATACATGCAAAGATAGTTTTCAGTATTCACCTTTATAAAACCTTGTGTTCCAAATTTTGCTTCCTCTTTTCCCACCTCCTCCCTCCCTAAGACAGCCAGAAAGCCAATATAGATTAAATATATGCAGTTCTTCTAAACATATTTCCATATTCATCATGCTTTGCAAGAAAAATCAGATCAAAAGGGAAAAAAAACCATAAGAAAAAAACAAGCAAACAAACAACATCAACAACAAAAAGGATAAAATACTATGCTTTGATCTACTAAATATTCAGTTTCCATAGTTCTCTCTCTGGATGCAGATGGCACTTTCCATCACATAGACTTGATTTTTTGAGGTCCCTCTCAGCTTTAAAATCTCTTTACAGTACTATCATTGTGGCTCTGATTTGATGAATTAGTTTTTACATGATGCCATAGATTTATAAGTAGACATTGAGGTTTGAGAGATTTTATTAACTCCCAAGAACTAGATACCTACTTACAAGAAGAATTTCTCTCAGGTATTTGGAAGTTCTCCCCCCCCCCCTTCTAATAGGTTAGTATGGAATTAGAGCTACAAAGGACTCTTTCTGTTCCTATCTAGGTGACATTCTAAGCATACGTGTGTTTCTCTGTTCTGGGAAAATGCACTCTGTTAATCTGATTTGAAAAACCACAGCAAAATCTAGGCCTAGTAAAAACCTAAGTAAAGAAATACAATTTCAGTCTTTCCAAAACAGAATCTAACTACTTGACCAAACTTTGGCTGGGCTATTTAGCATAGGAGCTGGGAAAATGGAAGGAGGTAGAGGTAATAAAGGCAAAATCCCATTGTAATGGACTCTTTACGACATCCAGATTATTCTGGTATAATGAATAGTTGGAAATCACATTCCCTTTGTATAAGGCTAGAGATGCTCTAGCTTCTCTCTGAATGGGATTAACAAATGAAAAGAAACACTTTAAACTTACTGCTCCCTAGTGTGAAATGTAAGGCTTGTCAGATTTGAACCTACTGTGCTTGTGGAAATAGGAGCACTTTCATTAACTTGTGGCTGTAATAATGGAGGAAGTTTTTTTTGCTTCATTAGCTGAGGGCATAGTAATGTAAACAAAAACAACCTATTCATTGAATAATTGTCTGAAGCCTGCCCACTATGTTGTTCTATGTCCTACAGATTTTAACAAGTTTTGGCCTTTAGTTGTAATATATTTTCTGCATTTAAGATGCAGAGATTCCCTTAAAGCCAGGAAAATTTGGCTGAGTTCAAGTACCACCTGTGAACTCTGAGACATAATGTCCATAGGACCATGGGCAAATCACATGGCCTTTCAGTGTTCTAGCAAACTCCCAAAGACTCTTAAGTTGCAAAAAGATGCTGACCTGCCTTGATAAAAGGAGTTTTCACACTGGAGAGTGGCTTATACCAATGAAGTCTCAAGTCTAGTTCTTATGTCTATCCCTGGGATCCTATAACTGAATACCAAAGCAGATGACCAGCCAGCAAATTCATTCATTGGGTCTCTGTTTACATGTCAGTTGCTATCTCTAGTCGTGTGTAGGTAGTCATTTCAACAAAGGTAGAATAATTTCAGTGTCTTCCAGTGATTGAGAATTTTCTAAGTATTTTCACATATTGGCAGTTGTAATCAAGGTATAAGGGTCTAATGAAAATAAAAAAATTATGAACATTCACAATATAATTATAAACAGAGCAAATTCATCAGCTTGCTAATGATTGTCTTTTCCTGCTGCAAGTATTAAGCTCTGTGGTCTTGAGCCTTTTTGGTAGAGATAGATCTCCTTTGTATAAATCTATCTCCATTGAGTTTCCTATAAAAACTCACTAAGTTCTAATACTACAAAGACAAATACTACATGTTATCTCTAAAGTAGTTTTTAAAAGTAGGATTTCTTTGAAGTCAGTGTCCAATTTCTTGACAAAGTTGTGAGCTAAGGTGTTTCATATTTCCAGTGAAGAAATAGAGGCCAATTATTTCTTTAAAAGGGAAGAAGAAAGGATGTACACAAAATACAATCAGCAATTTTGGCCCAGCGAACATAACTTTCCATCCTTTCATACTAGTAAAGTGCATGTTGTATCTGTTGCTGGACATGTCGTTAGAATTTGTTGAAATATGTTTTTTATTGTTTTTGCAACTTCTGACAAGTTAATTTAAAGGTAAAGAAAAAAGTAAAGGGAAATGCTTTTTGAAAAGAGAACCATTCATTATAAATCACAGACCAAAATAATGGTTGATATTTTAAGGTCCATAGTACTGTCCATACTGGGGTGGGGAAAAATCCTCTATGAAGGATTTATGAAAGGACAAGAATCCCAAATCCAAAGGATGGGAGGGCAAGGAAAAGAGCACTACTATCTGCTCTTGAGGGATTATTCACATTAACCATGGCAGAATTTTTCCCCAAAATTTTCTCTTACAAGAAGTTATACACAGTAAAGGATTTTCTGCTTACAATATAATGACATTTTGCCATTTCTATATCAACTGGTACTATGAACTTGCTTTCATCAACCATTATTTTGGTCTGTGATTTATAATGAATGGTTCTCTTTTCAAAAAGCATTTCCCTTTACTTTTTTATGATTTTTGCATATAAAGCAGATCAAGTATGGAAAAGGAGACTGGATGGTCACGTAGTAAGAGTGAGGAGTAAGAAAAGGACATCTCAAATGCTACAGAGTTAGACAAGAAATATTTTATATGAAAGCGGGGTGGCAATTTTTCCAAGAGCATTGGCTTTCACACTTCCCAAAAGGGGGATGTACTCAACCTTCCCTGGCATTTCTTAGAGGAGAGACTAGCTCATATTTGCTTATCCTGCCTCCTATTTATCCATCTGTGGTAGGGATCTTAGGCCATAGAACAATACTGATTCCCAGGAGAAAAGATCACCTGGTTTTGACCAGATGTATTTTTCCTATGGTACTGTTGCTGGGCCATTGGCAAAAGGAAGGATGGTGCTCAAAAAATAATGTTTGGCAATCACCAACTGTGCAAAACCTTCAGTAAGAACAGACTTTGGCGTTTTGTTATGTTTTTAAACTACGCTCTCACCACCCTGCCCATTTTGAGAAGAATTGATTGATGATGGGGCAGGCAAACTCTGGAGTGTGCATTGAATCCATAATTCAAAGTATTTGCACCCAGATGGTTGAGTGGATGTTGAAGACTGGCAGCGATGGAAGACACCTATATGTGAAAGACAGTGATTATTTAGTATAATTCTGAAGGGAGCTTGACATCAGCAATCTTGTTTGTGGCTCAGCTTTTCATTTACAGGTATTAATTTGAACTTCTCATTTGGCTCAGAGCTGAATTTTTTTTTTTTCCTTAAGGGCAGCTATTGACTTCCAAGACAAACTATATTAGGTGTGTTTCTTCATATTAGGAAATCCGTGAAATTGCAAGTGGGCTTCTGATGAGTTATCAGTTGAATGTTCTCCCATCGATTGGCTTTTCTAGGGAATAGCTATTCTAGATCCATCTGTTTATTTTTTATCCATCCATTTATTTTATAACTTCACTGTCTGTGAAAAGAGACTAAAGCTTAAATTGTGTGGGATTTCACAGCATTAGAGATCTGGTTAACCCTTTTCTGGTGGGCCAAAAGGAGAAAGGGTTAGGAAATATGGCATTTGAGGAAAAAAAAGATGCCCTTTTTGTTTTAACCCTCATTGCCTGTGCAGCATCTTCCAGATATGACTTGCTTAGCACATATGGAGATTTCCAGTGTGGTAGTTTGAGAGCAGATATTGTTATTCCAGTCAGTACTGTTGTTATAATGAAATTTATCTTTTCATAGGCTAGAAATTACAGACTCATAGATTATTAGAGCTGGAAGGGACCGGAGGGAACGTTTAGTCCCAAATTCCTCATTTTGCAGATGAGGAATTGATTTTTTTTTCTTTTTTTCCCCCAGAGTTAGCAGATAACTCTGTTTCTTCTTCAGACTAAAGATAAGATAATGACACAGTTCAGTCCTTGCCAAAAGTGGGTAGGTAATTCTCTAGCACATTACTAGAGAGACACACAAAGAGACTGTGGGTCCGTGGGTTCTTTGCCTTTTATAGGCTTTTCTGAGTCCAGTTCAATTTGTTTCTTCCTCTGGCTATACTTAGAGCCCCTAATCTTTGGAATCAGGAAAATGCACAGTCATGTGAAGAGGAAAGGGATTCTTCTTCTTTCCTTTGCTACACTTCTTTGTACCCCTTTATTTGAGTTCAGCAGAGAGTTCCATGTTGGGTAGATCACTGAGCATTGCAATCCCCTTCAACCAGTGTGATGAAGTGGATCAAGAACTGACCTTGGAGTCAAGAACACCTTAGTTTAAATCCTGCCTCAGACACTCAATAGGCAAGTGACTGTGGGCCTGGCATTTCTTTTCCCTAGGTCTCTCAGTTGCCTTATCCCTTATCTAAAGTGAGGGATTAGATTGAATGGCCTCCTCTAAGGAATCTCCCAACTGTTCCCCCATTATCCTTTGCAGCTTTAAGCACAGGAACACCTGACCACTGAATAGACTCTGACCACTCCCTGATCTTGGTAACCTTGGTGTTTTTTGGAAAGACTTAGGAAGCACTCAAGTTTATTTAGCACCAGGAGCCAAAGGCTCTAGAACCAATTCAAAGGCTTATTTCTCCTCAGTGTTACTGCTTACTTGATAAAGTAATATTACTAATAACAATTTAAATATTTAATCTAATGTTTCTGTTTGACTTGTTTAATCAGCATTAAGCAGAATGAAAACTAGAGTAATGTCTCTGACATTTGGTTCATTAAGCTATTAATGGAATAAATTGTATCACTTTGCCAAAACCCCTACTGGCAGGATCTTCAAATATGCTGATTTTAATCAAACTTTATTTCCAACTCTTTCTCAGTGTGAATTGAGGGCAGTAAAATGAAGTCCCTTTTTTAACCCTACAAATGCCTTTGAGAAGAAAAGATGGTTACCATACTATCTTACCAGACACAGACACTGAGCATCCTGCTCTCTTGGGAGCATCACAAAAAGGCAAAAAGGAAGTAAGAAGGAGAGCTCTGAATGGCCAAAGGGGAAGCCACCTAGTTCCTGAAAAATTCTGAGTTTTTCTCATAGGCAGGCAGGATCTTCAGGGCTCAACTTCAAAACTCTTTGCTCTTTATGAGCTGGATTAGTTGATATTTCTGAGATTAATGAGAAAAATGGAAGGGATGGAGTTAGGGATGAATCCATTGAAAAGTAATTGTAATTGCTAGCAGTAAGGAAGAGATTGAAAATATATGTGTAGTATATTTAGTAGTGTGTGTGTGTTGTATATATATATGTGTGTGTGTGTGTATATATATGTGTGTGTGTGTGTGTGTGTGTGTGTGTGATTGTGTGTGTATGGATTGTATGTATCAGCTTAAAATTAACCTGTGCCTGTTCAGAGTATTTGTGGGACAAATAGCCCTTCACATGTTCAATAGAACCTGTGCCATTTGCTGTATGAGGTAATCTAATCATTGTGAAAGCACCTAGCCAGGACACCTACCTAGATCTTTACCTTGCCCTTCTAACTCTAATTGCAAGATGTGTGACTCTGGGTAAAATGATTTACCCCTCAAGGCTAATTTTCTTGTGAGAAGTTTTCACTAAGCTTTTACATCTTAATTCTGTGATTATAATTATAAGATCTCAAGAAAATCTGTTTAGTATCTTCCCTCAGAGAAGACGGGGAAATAGAGACTGCTTTTTTGAAATATTTCGACAACAAATGGAGGAAACAAAAAAAGCTTGAGTGCTCACAGGGGTGACTCCTCTGCTATCTGGAAATCTTGGTTATGAGAATGACTTGTTCACATGCTGGTTCTCAGGAGTAGAGGCTTTGATCACTATGTTTTTACATAACAAAAAGATGTTTCCAAAAGATTCTTAAAGAACATGGTCATTCTGTGATCTACTTTATGACAGCTGGCCCTTACGTAGAATGTTCTAAGGCTTGCAAAATTTACCATAATTCTTTTATCTGAACTTCCTGATAACTCTGTGAAATAGATATTGTCGGCATCCCTATTTGAAACTGAAGACTGTAAAGAAGTTGGAGATGGAGAGGCTCACAGAGGTTAAGTTGCTCAAAATCTTGTAGTTAGAAATTGTCAGGGATGGGATTTGAACCCAAGCTTTCCTGCCTCTCAGCTTAGCACTCCATTAGTCATACCGCACAACTTAACATAGATTTCCTGCTTTTGTAATACCTTCAAAAGTTGAATGATTTGCAAAATAGCCTAGGAACACTGACCCCAAAAATTAGATGGGAAGGTGGACTCCTGGAGAAGGGTGGTGGAGGGGCAGGAACATGGTGGGTCACAACAGCCAGAAAAAGTCACCAAAGAGTTGAAGCTTGGGTAGTGGAGCCTCATGACAAGGCCCCTTTTGACCTCTCCTCATTACATGGGTGTGGATATCTAATAATCACAAATTGAAACTGTGCTATAGGTTTTTTTTCCAATTATTTCAAAACTGATTATGGATAATAAGATTGTAGGTCTGGAGCCAGAAGGGACATTAGAGTTCCTCATTTTACAGCTGAAGAAACTGAGGCCTCAGGAAGTGCTCCAGGTCCTAGGTCAGTAAGTAGGATATCAGTCTAACTCTTTAGATACTTTTCACCATGCCAACAGCAAGGAGGATTAAATCTTGATATTTTATTTCCAGAGAGAACACCAGATTCACAGAATAGCATGCTCATTTTTTGTTCTGCCCTAAATCAAAATGCATTGATATTACCTTTTAGCAGTTGAGATCATACTCTTCTCTAAGGAATGGTACACAAAGCCCAATAAAACTAAAGTTTATTTAACCTTTGGGAAGGAGCAGTACTTTGGCATTGATATTATGGGTTAGGAATCTGCTATAGTACAGACCATCCATCCTGTTTCTCTCTTTTTTTTGTATAAATAATTATATGAATAGGAAAGTTTCAAACAAAAATTTGGTTAAGGAAAATATTTAACTGAACTGAATAATACTCCATTTCCTGGCATTCCTGTTCTAAAAGCCTCTTGATCATGCTTCTGCATGCTTGATGTGGTATTTGAACCCTGTGTACTTCTGCATAATTTGGACAAATAATAAGCCTTTTAACCTCTCTGGTTTTTATTACTTAAGTTTACCTGAGTGCAGTCAAGACCATATCATCTTGATCCCTTGGGGATTGAATCATTCTGAAGAGGCAGATTTTTAGGATAGCTTATGCTGTGTTTTACATCCATTAAGCTCTTTAAACACAATAAAACATTTTAGCCATTTTTTGAGTGGAAGTTATTCACCATGTCTGGAATGCTCTTTCTCGTCACCTTTACCTCCGGTCCCCTTCTTCCATTAAGAAGCAGCTTCATGGACCACTTTCTATGGGAGGCTTTTCCTGGTCCCCCAGTTGCTAGTGTTTGTCCCTCTATAATTGCCTTCTATTTACTCTGCATGTATCTTATATGGACCTAGTTATTTCCATGTTCTCTCCCTCTTGACATAGAATGTAAGCTCCATGAGGGCAGGGACTCTTTGTTTTTTTCTAGTTATTCCCAGCATGTGGCACAGCTCCTGGCACACAGTAGGCATTTTAATAAATGCTTGATGGTTTATCACACATACGTCTGACTTGCTTAAATAGGGCCTATAAAAGATAATTGAATTTTCTTCTTTGATGACTCACTTACCTTATGAACATTAATTATAGTTTCTGCATAGGGGAGATGAGTCCTACTCTTTTTGATAGTATATGTTTTTATATTTCCATGCCACCTTTCATTCATAAAGTGCAGATATTGTGCCAACTATCTCTGGGAATTATTAGAGCAGTTATTTCTTCATTGCATTTAGCTCCAGGGTGAATTTCCCCAGCAGTTTAAGTCCAAGATAATGACAGTTTGGGGCAGGAGATGAACAGTGTTTACTTTCGATCCAAGCTACATGGAGAATTTACGTTGGTAGAAACTTGTTTTGGTAGACGTATTAGCTCTGATGAAGAATGGCCCTAGCTCTTCAGTGACCTTGTACTGTCAGGACTTAAAATCCATGGCTTAAAGCTTGGGATTCATTTGCCAGCAGGATAAAGTGTCTGCCTTTCAGGGTAAAGCTGTGAAAATAACTGGATTCTTGGAGTGTCCCAGGAAAATTCCTCGTCATATTCAAACACCTCTGCCCTCCCCCCCTCCCCATGCTGTGCTTATTGTTTAGTCATTTTAGCTGTGTCTGTGACCCCTTTTAAGATTTTCTAGCTACAGCTACTGAAGTAGTTGGCCATTTCCTTCTCCAGCTCATTTTACAAACAAGGAAATTGAGGCAAACAGGGTAAAAATGACATCTTCAGGATTACACAGCTATTAAATACCTGAGGTCAGATTTGAACTCACGAAGATGCTTCTTGTGGACTTCAGTCCCAGTACTCTATCCATTGCAGTGCCACCCAGCTGCCCCACACTTTAAAAAATGGTCATATTTGACATGTCTTTAATGAAGTACTGTTTTAGCTTTCAGCATAAAGAGGGAGAAGATTGTGGGTGCTAGACTGTCTCTGCTTAGACTGGAATTGTAATACTATTTGCTCTAGAATGAGACTATGTACACAGTGCATTTCTCTAGTCTTAAGTACCTGAAATCTCCAAAGGGCATAAGTATAAATTAATCTCAAAGCAATTACTTGGCATGTTCACAAGCTCACAGATTTAGCTTGAAAGGGAGAGGAGAGGTCAACCAATCCAGTCTCTTGATCTTAAGAGCTGAGGAGAGGAGTCCAGAGAGGTTAAACTACTCCCTTAAGGTTACAAAGGTAGTAGGTGACCTGTTCCTCCAGCATGGCTTTACAGAGAGGCTCCCAGTACAATGTCTTTTTTTTTTTAATTGGATTTTATTTTTACAAAAATCTTATGCATAGGTGATTTTCCAGCACTGACAATTGCAAAACCTTTTGTTTCAACTTTTCCCCTCCTTCCCCCACCCCCTCCCCTAGACGGCAGGTTAACCAATACATGTTCAATATGTGAAAGTATAAGTTAAATACAATATATGTATACATGACCAAACAGTTGTTTTGCTGTACAAAAAGAATCAGACTTTGAAACAGTGTACAATTAGCCTGTGAAGGAAATCCACAATGCAGGCGGATAGAAATAGGGGGATTGGGAATTCCATGTAGTGGTTCATAGTCATCTCCCAGAGTTCTTTCCCTGGGTGTAGCTAGTTCAGTTCATTACTGCTCTATTGGAACTGATTTGGTTCATCTCATTGTTGAAGAGGGCCACGTCTGTCAGAATTGATCATCATATAGTATTGTTGCTGAAGTATATAATCTCCTGGTCCTGCTCATTTCACTCAGCATCAGTTCATGCAGCTCTCTCCAGGCCTTTCTGAAATCATCTTGTTGGTCATTTCTTACAGAACAATAATATTCCATAATATTCATATCCGGTACAATGTCTTGATTTGTTTGGCTTAGTCATTCTCTCCTAAGAAGGTACAATTATTTGATCCATTTATATCATGTAAACCTGTGGAGGGAGGAATTGCCTTTTTTTTTTTTTTTAAGTTTTATTTTGGTGGACACTGAGGTCTAAAGCAGCGGGTTAATACCCCAAATCACTGTGTGTCAGCAAGAGCAGGGTTAGGAGATGGTTCTGATTCATGTAATGGAGAGGAAATTGGATTTGGAGTCAGGAAGGATGTGGACTTGAATCCTACCAAGTCAGTGTCTCTCAGCTTCAGTTTCTTCATCTATAAAATAGGGATGAGAGTAGTCACAACACTTCCCTTTTGTGATTGTGAGGTTCCATTGAAGTAATATTTTCCAAGGGTTTTGCAGATGTTAAAGTGCTATATGAATCAGTCAGTCAGTTACCCCTCATTTAGGATCTACTATGTGCCGGGCACCGTGCTAAGCCCTGAGTCAGTGAATTCTTAGGAATTTGTACCCAGTTTAGTGCTATTCCCATTCAATTACTGTGCCCAGTCTTTTCTTAGCTTTTGACAGTTACCTCAGGAATATTTTGAAGTGGTAATACAGCAAGGAAAAGGCCTAGTTGTTCTAATAATGCTAGTAAGAAAAAACCCTTAATTTGCCAAATGCTTTTGCATACAAGTAACACAGTTGCTGCATGTTATCATAATCTGTTTTTGGCTTATCCCTTTCCCAGATTGTAAATTTCATGAGGATAGAAACCATATCTTATCTAAATCTCTTTCCCCAGAACCCAGCACAGTGCTTTGTTATCCTGTTCCGAGCTAAATAAATGTTTGTTGAGTGAATACTTCATTTCTTTCAGTCCTCAGAATAGCCTTTTGAGATAGATTGGAAAGATGGTGCTATTTCCATTTTACCCGTGAGGAAACTAAATCTCAGAAAGGGAAAATGATTTTTTGTTTTTGTAGTCATGATATGGGGATTCTCTTTGCCCTTATCCTCAGAATTGAGCTTCAGGCTGGAGTCCCAGATAGAAAGGCTGAGGACGTGATCTGCCTTTTGACTTACCTAAGGACATAGCACATTTTTCATTATTTAGTTTCTATTTTTTCCTTTTCTTTTTCCTTTTCCCATGTAGCCTAATGCCTGTGGGATCCCCAATGTGATTTTTTTTCTTCTGCTTTTGATAAATAAGAATCCTACCTGTAAGAGTAAGATTGTAAAAAACTTGTCTTGCTGATGATTCAGAGCTTTAGCTGAACAGTTGGGTATCTTGCTTCTTCACTGCCCAAGATAACTGGGGTGGGTGGAGATAATGACAACTTATCTTGTTCTTGTAGGGTTATCTAGTTGTTGTGGGAAAGAATTAGCTTCCTTTAATTTGGAAGATAAATAATAGATCTCCTGAGCAAAGTGGTCTTCCTGCTGATGCTACTGAATTTATGGAGAAAATGGAAAAGGTCACGGTGTTGTCTTTTACCAGAGCTGGAGCCACTGTATTTAGCTAATAGTGTCAGTAATGGAGAACCTGCTGGGATTTGTGAGACTGCCCTCACGATTGAGAAAGTGGCCATTATTTTCCTGGAGTCATGCCAATAGGAAGACATCTCCCCCAATTTGGACACGTGCTGTCCCACCTAGGTGTCGTCCATCGCCTTCCACTCCTAGGCTTTATGCTACCATTACTGTCCCGTTAGGGAGGGGCAAAGCTGCAGCAGTAAATGCCCACCACGAATATAAATTGACCACTGTGATTTAAATGGACTGTATCCCACCAGTGCCTTGTAAAGTGCTCTGCACATTTCTGGTGCATAATAAAAGTATGTTAAATTGAACCGGTTCTAGCTAAACCCCAAAGGAACACAACTACATTGCTTCAACAGGTGACTATAGCATTTCCATTGGAAAATCACGAGCCCCACTCACCTGAACAACCTGCCGAAATGAATATATTTTTATAAAACCAAAGAGAAAGGCTCTCATCTCCCAATGACTACAAGATCCTACAGTTTGTTCAGATCAGGAGAAGTAGGCTGCCTTGTTGGCACACCAGATCTCTTATCTCCCAGGTTCTTTCCTCTTGGGAACGGAAAGGAGTTGGGGTTCTTGGAGGTGGCAGCAGTGGTAGTTAGCCGACGCTTTTGTAGATGATGCCACTGCCCACTGACCCAAATATGCTGGAAAATCCCCCTCATGTGGCTGGGGACCTTAAGGAGACCCCTCTTCATGAAACAGATGGACACTTGGGTTTCTGAACTCACCAGGCCAATCGGGGCAGGGACCCAACTATCCTCCCCTTTCTGGTACCCCACCACTCCACTTTATTCTTACCATAAGTCTCCTGGAGGTAGGGAGATGCGTGTGTGTGGGCAAAGAAGGAAGGCAGGTACCCTGTCAGCTGCTGAGGAAAGCAGGCATTATGGGTCCTTTCTCATTTCTTCACTGGACTGGTTGTTTAAACTCTTCTGAGAAGGGAAAATCAATTTCAGTTCATATGCCCATGTACTGAGTGGTCTCTATTTACAGTTGCCAGGACAGACTTCCTTCTGATTTGGCTATAATATTGTTGTTTCTTGGGGACATTGGCTTCTTTCTTCCCCTGTTTCTTCTTGGGTTTTTTTTTTTTTTTATGATCCATTCTACTTAAGACAGACTTGCCTTCTTTTAGAAATATTCATTTCAGTGACCACTCCAAGAAAGATCTGGAGTTTGCCTTGGCCAGAATCTAGGAATTGTCCTTTTCTGAAATACACAAGTAAAATACACTTATTCTAAAGGAGGAACCTGTCATCTCTCAGTGGCAAGTCCATGGTTGTTTTCCCTTTAGGATTAAAACATCTAGCCTGTGGTGCAAGAAGAAAGTATGCTTTGTTTTTCCTTGCAGTCTAATTAAGATCCAGTGTTAATTTAACCTGAAGGGGCATAGATTAAATATGGCTTATTTTCCATTGAATGTGCATGATTTGGGATTTTGATTTCTATGCTTTATATGGATATCAAAATCACAACATTGGTTAGTACTGCTGAAAGAGCCTCCCACTCATACCTGGCAGGTTATTTGACAATATTTCCATAAACATTATAGCTTTAAAGGAGAGTATTTTGGTTTTTCCCCAAAGGACAACTTTACTCCCGGAAAGAAGGAAAAATAAAAACACTGATTTGTTTCTGGTTGTAAGACAGATATCTGTCAGACATGGTCTTACCTGACTGAGAACAGCTATTGGTCTTGGTGGAAACTGACCAAGTATGGCCATAATGATGCCAACCTTTACTGGCCATGTATGTATATTGCTTTTGGTGAAAAAAGCCCTATTTCTTTCTTTTTTTTTTTCATCCATTAAACTAACCAGATAAGGACTCTCCATTTATTTGGCAGTCTTTTAAGTCGATACTTTCTCTGAACAAATACAGTAAGTCTTCACCTGATGTGCATTTTATCAGCAAGAGCTGTCTCCCCATAGCCCAAGTAACTTATTGCCCTTTAGTGGGGATTAATTCACTGAGAAAAGCCTTTTAGCTTGGTAGCTTGAACTTGTCCAGATAAATGAGAGCCTGCAAATTCGTCCGTCTCAAACGATTGCTTCCAATGTTCAGAGTATCTTCTTTTATTTTTAGATGAATCTGCGTTCGGTATTTACTGTAGAGCAACAAAGGATTTTGCAGCGTTATTATGAAAATGGGATGACAAATCAAAGTAAAAATTGCTTTCAGCTCATATTACAGTGTGCGCAAGAAACTAAGCTGGACTTCAGTGTAGTCAGGGTAAGTACAGAGGTCTTCCACCCTTGAATTGACACCATTTCATAACAAATGATATTTGTTTAAAGTGAAACCAACTGCTGGGCATGATGAAGGCACTGACTTTCTCAAGAACTTTGTATAACTTAATGCTAATTTTTGTAGTGAGAGCACTCCACCTGTAGTCTGTATTGATGTTCCTGTGAATGTCTTGGGAGCATGAAAGTCTTTGTTGGGGGAGGATGGGGGGGTGGGCAGATCTTACATGGAATAAATGAATTTCTTGAGGGTTGCTTCTTCCTTTTTGGCTATCATTAAGTCTTTAATGAAATTTGACCTTTTCCTAAAGATTGATTTCAGTTATCTGAGGGGCCCCTGATGTGCCTGACCCAGTGTTCCCTATTCTGTGGATGTAGCTCTCCCAAGAAGTCTGTACACCTGATACAATCAAATGGCCACAGGCACTGGTGGCACTGACATTTATTGATCTGTTTTAGGAAAAGATTTTCTTTTTGGTTTTTAGTTTGATAAAAATATATTCATTTCATCAGGTTGTTGAATGAGTTGGGCATTCCCAGAAAAACATGGCCTTGCAATGTGAATGATCATTTTGCACCCAGAGCAGTTGAGTTGTCTTAATCATACTTGTTAGCCATTTTAGAGAAACCAAGCAATATACATGCCAAAAAGCCTCAATCCAGTGGGTTAGTGGGGGGCAAACCTCAAATTCATCAATCCTTTCATACTTGTTCATAGAAGCTCATCTACCCTCTGACACCAAAGTCAGTGGGGCAAAGAAGAGCAGATTTCTTAACCTTGGCATTCTTTTAGAGTAATTTGAGAGAGAGAATGTACGTCCTATTTTAATGTATTTTTCTGTGGAATGTCTTCAAAGAAATTTAAAGATTGAAATCTCTTCTCAAACAGAATACTTTGGAGAGTACATTTCCTTCAATCAGAGAACATGTTCTTTTCAAATAGGGATTTGTATCACTAATCATAGGAAAAACAAATTGAGAACATAGCTTTCCTGTTTGCTAAACTCAACCTTCAACCAAAATAGATTTATGTGAGGACCAGAATGTATTCCCTGGGTAGCACAGTGTTGTATTGCAAAGAATACCTTGACTTAACCTTGTAGTTGTTTTTTTTTTTTTTTTTTTTTAATAAATAAATAAAAGAAAAAAAAAAAAAGAAATCATTTTGGAAAAAAAAGTGGCTATTATACAAGCCTCCTCTTGGTTGTATTTAGGGTATTTAATAAAAAAGAATAAGTAATAGTAGCTCAGGTTGATGAGATCCCATTTTGTCAGATCAAATTCTCATTTTTGAAGTGTGACTTCCTTTTGTTTTTTTCTCCCTTTTATCTTCCAGTTACTTTGATGTAAAAAGTGTTCTTGGGCAGTTGTATGGCAGACTCTTAGCTTTCATATTTCCAATTGCTCATTGCAATCTTCCTCTAATAACTTGTTTTTTTGTGCTTGAAAATCGAGAGTGCGTTAAAATACAAAGATGTAGAATTGTGCTGTTGCCAGTGCCAAAACAGGGAATGGACTTAATGGGAATAAAGAAAATCGATGCCTTCAACATAAATTTACAAATAAGATTTGAACCAAAGCATTAGAAATTTGTAAAGTTTTATGCATGCTCACCATTCCAGGTTAGTGTAAAGAATACAGAAATTCATACTTTTGAAACCACACTCCAACAGGACTTGGGTGATTTTTCCAGGCCAGGCTGAAGAGAACTGTCAAGCCTTCACCCCTGCTCTGAGAGAGACACAGAGAGAGAGAGAAAGGGAGGAAGGGAGGGAGGGACGGGAAAAGAGAGAGATAGAGATAGACACATAGACACAATAAGACAGAGACAGAGGAAAAGAGAGAGTTGGGAGAGAATTTGGTCTCCTTTCTTTCAGTCGTTTATGCATTTGATTCACAGTACCCCTTCTCCAAAGAACTCCAAATCTCTGGTTCAGAGAGCTTGTAAACAGCATTTCCTACATGAAGATTTTCAAATATTAGACCAACAAAATGACAAGAAATCTTGTGTGAGACTGGAAGAGAGAAGGGGAAGAGGGTCACTGAGAGGAAGTTGCTAAGCATCAAATTGAGTTTAAAGAGATGTGTATGGAAACGAAGGGTCAGCATCAGAAAAATCTTGCTTTTGTGTTCTGTGTAGCGTTGCTTTGTCAGCTCTTAACCAAGATTCTAATATTATCACTTGACCCATTTGTCCATCTCAGAACAATAGAACATTTGTATAGTAGAATAGTGTACATCAAACATACATGCTTGAGCTGTTGACTTCTTCCTAAGACTCAAACTTTTTTCTGTTTTCCTATAGAAATAACAGTTAGACCTTGGCTGATGCAGAACCCTTGGGGAATGAGTCATTCTGGATTGCTGAGGGTTTACTCCACCATATGAATTGTTTGCTTTTTTTATGTCAACCATTTTGGAAAGAGATCTTCCTAAATTGTATTTCCCACTTCCTTGCATTCTCAAACAAAGGATATTGACCATCATTTAACCTTTCCTTGATGACTCAGAGGCATCACCATGAACATCAATCACTGTACACTGCTGTGAAACAGTGACGCCCTCAGGGCCAATTAGTGTGTTAGGGCCCTTTGCCTCACACTCCAAGGCCCCCAAGAACTGCAGTTCTTTTTCAATTCTTTTGTCTGCTTCTGGTAGTTAGGGTTTTTTTCCGTCCTTTGTCAGGCTGTCAGATATCACTTCTCACTTCTGTCTATAGTAGCCCATCTCATCTACCTTTTGAAATGGCACTTTTAATCTGCTGTGGGTTTGTTAAACTCAAAAACCAAGCTCCTTCGAATTGTGTGTAAAGTAGTAGGAAAGAGGCTCCCAGTGAGGACCTGAGAGAATTTCTTGTGAGCACATGCATGAGTTTCAGTGCACAGGCTTTTGTGATGATGTCTTTTGGCTGCTTGGAAATCTTTGGGGTTTTTTTGCCTACTTTTTGAAGCTCAGCTTTATTCTATATGGACAAGTTTTCTAACTCTTTAGGATTTTTATATAATTTAGTTTTTGCCATGTGCCTCTTTCAGTTCTCCAATGTAACAGTACAAAATAACCCTTAAGTTTCCAGTGTTTTCAGGTTATTCTGCATGAACCCAATTCAAGTTTGCATGGCAAAAAAACCATGGTGCTTCAGAGATGGAGGGTGGCGGGGAGCAGATTTGTTCCAAAACTTCTCTCCAAGAAGCTGGGGCTAACCATTTCAGAGTTTCTTAGAGAATTAGGCATTTTGTGCCTGCTTAGTATAAGGCATTATACTAGGCTTTGGAGATACATTAAGGGAAAAAAAATCACACAATCTCTGCCCTTTAGAAACTTGGTATGGGGCTGGAGAGGAAATGAGGGAGTTGGGAATACACCATGAAGCCTAGTTAAGGATTATAAAGATAGGATGTGATAGGGGAAAGAAGAGAGCCAGACAAAATGCTCCAGGACTATTTGGAGAGGAAAAAGACACTAAGCCGAGGAGGATCAGGGAATACTTCAGGGAAGAGACTTTTCTGTTTTAATGTTTCCATTTTTTCCCCTCTGTTTTAAAATCATAAGATTTGTAGTGAGAAGGGACCATAGAGATAATCTAATTCAACTCCTCCATTTTTTAGATATAGACACTAAGAATTACTTATCTGTTTGTTAGATGAATGTATATATATAGCATGGTGCCCATGTTTAATTTTCTAAATTAGAGAAATCACCAAAAGGTTGCCAGATACCAATAAAATTTAACATATTTCTACGTGGGATCAACATGAAAATGGAAGTTTTGTTTACTTAGTTATTAAAGCCAAAGACACCGAACGTAGATATTTTTCCCCTTTGGACCCTGCTTTAAAATATATCTTTGCCAGAATAGTTTTGCTAGACAGTTTTGCTCAGCCATTGCAAGACTTCTAGGATCCCAAAATTTTCAAGATTTTTGAGCTGATCTCATCCCCTCATCTCCAATCCAAAGGCTTTCAAATGAGGCCTTTGCAGAGCTCTTAGTATTCAACAGTGGTACTCTAGAGGCTTTTCTTCTGCTCTTTACTTCAGCTCAATCAAAACAAGTTTGAAGCCGGCATAGCGGCCTTGGTATTGTCTTCATTTGGACAAAAGCTGGTCATCAAAGCACAGGCCCCTCTTTCTAGAATTTCTCAACAGGCACAAAAATGCCAACAATGTTTCAGGTGGTGCTAATGCTAACTCACAGTTATCTAGCACTTTCAGTTTTATGCTACACCCATGGGAGGCAGGGAAGAATCATCTGGGGCCTGAATCTCACAATAACAGATGTGACAGCTCCCTCTTTCTGATACGACCTACAAATTCTCTGTAACTTAGTCTTAGAGAGTTGAGAGGGGGAAACCCCCTGAGAAGTTAAGTGATTTGCCCAGTAGTAGTTGGTGTCAGATACAGAGCTGGTCCACCACATCTTAGTATCTTTTTTGTATATTATTGTGTAGTATTATCTTCATTATACATATGAAGAAACTAGAGCTCAGAAAAGTTTTTTTAAAATTGTTTAGTGTTGCTTGTCCAGTAAGTGGAACTGCCAACAATCAAACATAGGTGCCTTCTGACTTGAGGTCCAGTATTCTTTCTGTTCCCTCACTTCCATTTTTAGACTAGCATTGGTCTTCTGTCTTGTATAAATTAACATTAAAAAAACAACAAGTAAATCTTACCAAGAATCAAAGCACGATGCAATTGAGGCTTGGCCATCATAAAACATCTTCCTTATATAAAGGCTAGGTGCCACAGTACACTTTGGAGAAGGTTTGAAGTATCCACCAAGTGTCTGTGTATACTCTGATCATAATTAATTTTTGGAGAGATCTTTTATTTGGCTCTTCTTATCTTTTAGCTAAAAGTGGTCTGATGGGAAATGTGAACACAGTTTATTTTTTAAAGAATGAAGCTTGCTTGCCAGCTGTTAGGGTCTTTGGTTTTTCATATGGATTTTTTTTTTGTCTTTCCAGACTTGGGTTGGCAACAAGAGAAGAAAAATGAGCAGCAAGAATGCAGAGTCTGGATCCTCAACCCCAGGGGACTATACCTGGTACCCCTCAAGCATCTCCAGACATGGCTGTCAGAAACATTGTCAATGTCAATGCCACTCGACCCCCAAGCCAGCAGTCTTCTTGGGCTTCTAACAATGATGTCATAGTGACTGGTATCTACAACCCAGCTACTTCTTCCAGTAGGCAAGGATCCACCAAACAGACAAATGTTCAAATGACAGAAACTCATAAAATCCCCATTCAGAGATCCTTGGGGAAAAATGACCCGGAATTTCAGCTGCATGTTCCTGTGCAGAGGCAAATGGCACACTGTAAAAATGCCTCACTGCTCCTGGGTGAGAAGACAATTATTTTGTCAAGACAGACCAGCGTACTAAATTCTGGGAACACTGTATATAACCAGGCCAAGAAAAACTACGGAGGTGCCTCAGTCCAAGCTGCTGAAATGCCATTACCTCAGAAATCAACGGCGTGCCACCGACCTTGCAAAACAGAACCCATGGGGGGCCAAAGGTCATATAAGCCCGAGCATTCAAGTCTCATGCCACACAGCTCATCTGGACAAAGGGCAGGTATCAGAGACCCTTACTGTAATGCCCAAAACCTGGAAATCCGAGAAGTGTTTTCATTGGCGGTTAGTGACTATCCACAAAAAATGCTTGGAGGGCAACCCATACACAAGCCTAGCTCAGCAGAAGGGAATTACCTGTCCATTGCAATGGAGACGGGTGATGTTGATGATGAATATGCCCGAGAAGAAGAGTTGGCCTTGATGGGAGCCCAGATCCCAAACTACTCACGGTTTTATGAAGGCAGTTCCCTTCGAGCTGAGAACCAAAGTGCAACTTTGACTGGACCAGGAAGAAATATGGCAAATTCACAATTGGTGAATGCCAGAGACTTGCCTGACAATGTACTCTATCACAGAGACTATCACTTGGCCCCACGGACCTCATTGCATACACCATCCAGTACACTGTACAGCAGTGCTAATCCATCACGAAGTCATTTTTCTCCACATTTTGTATCATCAAACCAATTGAGGCTGTCACAAAACCAAAATAATTATCAGGTAATTTGCAAGTTTTGTTTCCTTGGTTTTTGTTGTTGTTGTTGTTGTTGTTGTTGTTGTTGTTGTTGTGTGTGTGTGTGTGTGTGTGTGTGTGTGTGTCTTTTTGTCTGTGTGGGTTTTCTTGACAAAAGTATCAAAGTCTCTTTACTTTTGATCATTCCTCAGATTGAGTTTTGGGTCAAATATCTCATAGTTTGGAGACATCTTGAGAATTTTTTTTCTCTTCAAGGCTTGGTGTTTTGGTGTCATATCCTGGAGAATCTTGTATTTCCTCTGCCCTTTTTAGAAATGCTGACTTTTTTCCATTGAAGATAGTCATTTTAACACTTTGGCAGATTTCCCATAAGGTTTGAAATGTGGTTGATTTGTCAGGAAATGGTGGCAGCCTTATGGGAAGTACAAAGCTTTCTGTCACTAAAATTGGATTGAATTAGCTAGTTACATCCTCTTTAACCTGGATTGTTCCTTTAAGGCAAGGGTCCATAGCCTGGGGGCCATGAATTTTTGAGGAAAAAACAAGTTCTGCTAACCATATTTCAATGGAACTGGTTTCTTTTGCAATGCTCTGTATTTTAATCTTTTAAAAATTTGAAAATTCTGAAAAGGGCAAAATCCCAGAGATGTCCAGAGCCAAATTAAGATGAAGAAATCTGCTTTAATAAGGCCTATGCCTGCAATTTAGATAGTCACCACCACATGGATGGGTGCTGTGTTCAAATACAATGCAAAGATGATTTCAATTTTCCTACTAGTCCCTGAGGGCTGATGAGAAACTATTGATATCTGTTCCAGAAAGCCATCATGATAAATGTTTATCAGACTAGTTTATATAAGAACATACATCTATAGGAAATTATACAAATTAAAGGAACACTGAGGTCCAGAATTGATCTTGTTTTTTCTTGTTACTTCATTAGGCCATTTGCTAGTTAGCTACATCTCTGAGAGACTTGGTCATGGACTTCCTCATTCTATACCTGCCCCAAAGCTGCTTTGGAAATTGCTTCTTTCTGGAGCCATGATGCCTTTCTGTACCTAAGATGATGCTAGGCCATTTGCACCTATGTCATGAGATCATTTTGTCTTCCTAGTCCTAGTGAGGAAAAACTGTTCCATCCCTCTTCTTCTTCAGTGTTTATATATGGATGAAAACTCAGAGCTTGGCATATCAGCAGGTATCCTGCCCTAACCGCCAGAATAGGTAGTTCTGAGTTCCATGAAATCTGATGAGGAAAGTGCCCAGCATCTTTCTGCGGCATGATGGCTAATAAAATTGTGAATAGATAACGAATACTTACTGTATGAAAGAGAGTGCTCTAGATGGATCTCCTGGCTCTGCCATTATTCCCAGAACCCAATGGTATGCACACACTTAACACTCAGAATTGTTTGTCTGGTGGGTGGATGGGTACATGATACATGTCACTTCCATTCTGGTTCTAGCATCTGTGTAGTAGTACTTTTCTTTCATCTCTCCTCACTTTAAAAATATTTAATCAAATTTGAGCATACCTACAACCCTTCTTGGGAGACAATGATTAGCTCATTTGAATTTCTCAACAACCCTGAGGCAGGGACTCTGGTTATCATTTACAAATGAGGAAACTGAGGGATTGAAGAAATCAAATAACTTGACCCTGTCCTAGAGATAGTCACTGGTCATGACAGAATTCAATTCTACATCCCCCTGCTTCCAGGAGTAGCATTCTTTCCAGTGTGCCATGCTGTGTACAGATTGTAAGACATCCAAGGGAACCAGAGAATTTGGCATCAGATCTGCCTCGGTCCCATCTTGAAGTTCTGTCAGCTTCAGAAACAATAATCCCCAGCAGGCCTCAGAACCTACTGTGGTGACAGGGTGCTTTGGCTTGGGGGTGTTCCATCTTGAAGACTCTCTGGTCTTACCCTAGATAGAATCCACGCCTTTGGGGGAGACGTGCAGTCACATCGGGCCCAGGAGTTTGACTCACTGTGCAGTTCTCCTCAATGTCAAGCCATCTGTATATCATAGATAGGCTTACTGTGCTGATTAAAGATGAATAATTAATGACCATCTATGTGAAGAGCTTAGAGCTTTTGGAGGCAAGGTGCTATATAAATTCAAGATTTATTATTGCTATTCTTATTTTGGCTTTGAACTTACTGCATTCCCATCTCAGGGATTTCATTAGATCTTATGAGCTAATGGAAGGAAAGCACTTTGAGTCCCTCTAAAAGGCACTTTATAAACACAAAGCATCCTCATTAGTGACAGTGTTTTGGTAGTCTGTTCCTACTCTGTCCAGTATTTGTGGACTTAAGTACATCTTGTTATTACATCTTCCTCTATTTCATATGGGCCTTTAAAGACACACACAGAAAAGTTGCTTCTTTCGGTCCTTTCGAAGGGCCTTCTAGGTCCCAGGTGGACGTCTTCCCTCTCCACACCTTTTTGTCCAGTGTGATTCTCACACAGATTTTCCCCTCAGTTCCCAAACATTTTGGAAATAGAAGTATAGCCCTGCAGGGTGCATATTGACTTAGAAAACCACATATTATTAACATTGTCGATATAACATTATCTTTGTATGTATTTTATTTTGGGATAGCTAGATGACACTGTGGATAGAGCGCTGGGCCTGGAGTCAGGAAGAGTCCTCCTTGTGAGTTCAAATCCGTCTTCAGACACTTACTAGCTGTGTAATCCTGGGCAAGGCATCTAACTGCTGTTTACCTCAGTTTCCCCATCTGTAAAATGGGGATCATAATAGCCCTTACCTCCCCAGGTTTTTGTGAGAGCAAATGAGATTCTATCTATAGAGTACCTAGCACAGGGCCTGATTTACAGTAGGCACTAAAGAAGTGGTAGCTGTTATTACCTTTAAATATTTTCCAATTCCATTTGAATCTGGGGTCAACACCTCTGTTCTAGAGGACCACAATCTTGTTCTTCAGGTGTTGCCTGGGCAATAGCACGCTGATCTAGCTGCCCCTCTGTTCCCCATTCCAAGCCCAGCACCCCCCTCTGTTTCTCTCCCATTTACCTAGATGTGCACCTAGCTCATGTGTCTCACCGTGCACAGCATCTGCACAGAAGCAATCATTGACAAGCTACCCCACCTTGCTTGTACTTGCCAGTTCTGTTTCCATAACCTATGTGCAAAGGTGCTAGCCATATAGGACCCCTCCAAAGTCAGTGCTGTTTGAAGCTTTAATAGTTTGGAACTTAAAACTATGCTGACTTGAGGGATACTCTGAATATCATATTTTTGGCAATATATTCCCCGTCCCAATGTGCAAAAAGAGATGTGTCTTTCCCCCCCCCTCCCCGTCATTGCTTCAGCTTTGCCCCTGGCTGCTTAGATTAGCCAGGAGAATAGCACTGAAGGCTTGATAAGGACTCTCTTGAAGAAAAAAAGATTATCTGGTGGAAATTAAAGGAAAAGACCTCAAAGAAGTCCAGATGGTGGAGGTTCCCGGTTTGGGCCAACCTTCAGAACCATGGTGGGGTGTGGGGTGGAGAAAGGAACTGTAGGTTATACCTGTAGTATCTGGCATATCCCTCCTTCTTTTCTTCCTTTAGGGGAGAAATACCTGCTAAAACAGTATTGTTTCTGGATTTGCCAAGACTTTTGGGTCTTAAACAGACCTGTTTTCAATCCTTATTTGTTTTTATTCCTCTAAAGAGGAAATCACAGTGTGAATTTGCCAGGCCACTTACATTTAGGACAGCAGCCAGGCATGTTTTGTTTTGTTGTAGTTGGGTCTTTTAAAAAAAAATCTGTTTAAATTCCCACTTTGGGTAAAAGAGAGAAAGCTAGAGAAAATAAAAGGGGATGTACTTCCTGGAAGGAGGAGCAGCAAGAACAACAAGATGCTAGATGGGGAAAAGTTATAACTTCTCATTCAGGATTCTTGATAGTTCTGCTTAATAAAGAAAATGCTCATAATTCAGCAGATAATGATGAGATCAGTACATTTTTAAAAAGGAAAACCAAAAATGGCCATAACAAGTATCCAATGTGGCCATATTTGATCCTATTTGATAAAATAGTATATGCATTCAGGAAAAGTTACTGTTCAGAGTTCTTATAGCCTTTTTTTTTCACCCCTCAAACCAATGCATAAGGAGATAAAGTCACTCTGAATGGGGTATTGTTGAGTTCCCCTTTAATTTTGCCATTATTTTTAGCAGCTGCTGCTAAAATGAGGTTTGTATATTGTGTATTGTTCTTTTAGAATCCCATTGGAAACAGCATGGAATTCCAATTTACCTGATCTCTATCTCTTGTGGTTTGTAAAAGGTCAGCTGCTAAAATCATGTGGAAAAAAACTGCAAAGCAGCTTAGTTGTCAGTTGCCAGAGCTTTCAGGGATGCTAAAGTTTCCCAGGCACTAGTTACGGATCACTGAACAGAAGAAAAATTAATGTGCTTTAAAACTGTGTGAGTTGTTTAGCTAGAGGCTATGGTGTTGAAAGTATTATTTGTTGTTGGGGGGTTCTTAAGTCTCATTACCAAAAGACTGAATGGAGGGAAGAGGGAGAACTACAGTTTTTAAATGTCTCAAGGGAACTTTCTCCTCTGTCCACTGATACTCAGTTCCCATCCAGGAGCAGGCCCTTTTTCCTCCCGTGAGATTCTCATCTCTTACGTGATGTCCTCTCTTAGCGCTCAACATATGGTAGTTAGTGAATACTACAAGACCATATCCAGAATTCAGTCAGTCTCCCATTTATTGAGTGCCTACTGCATGCTTAGCAGCAGGTTTTATGCTATACGCGGTATTCACGTTTTCTTTCATTAACCTAAGGATTCAAAGACACCACTTCAGAAAAGCTTAGGAAACCCTGCAGATTAAACCTGAGTGATGGATATGTTTTAATACCCAGCTCATGCCAAAGCTGTAGCTGACAGAGAGGTAACGCTTTGATTTATGAATCTCTTGTTGCAGAAAGTCAGTGAGCAGCTATCTGGTTGGATGTTAGTTGAATCTTGATGATTGCTTTAGTTAATCAAATCCATTTTAATGAAACGGAACTTAATAAGATATCTACTTTTATACTTCCTATAATGTGAAAGATATTTCAGGTAGCATCTTTTTTCCCCCTTTCATAAATGGATCTGAAATATTAAAAATGGGTTAATTAACCTAGGTGCAGAATTGTTTTTCCAACTGGGTAATTTTCAAGATCAAAGGAGGAATGCTCTCTGAAGTGTGCCTTTTATCAAAGTATTGTGACCAAATTGTAGATATCCACATTAGGCACTGAACCCTTCAAAGCAGCCAATTTGGAGCAGTAGTAGAAATGCTGATATAGCCATTCATTCAGAAAACACTTACCAAACACCTGCATCATACTAAGGGCTGCTCCTAGAAGATGTATAGAGGGATTTCTTCTTAAATGACATAGTCCCTGCCTTCAAGGAGCCTACATTCCACTAGAATCTTAAATGATTAGAGTTCCTCGTTAAAACTGGCATGAGTCGATGACCCATTTTTTTTGAATCCTAAATCCTTTGAATGCTTTCTTGTCCTTTGAGGGTCAGTTTAGTTTTTGAAAATGGCCAAAAGAACATTTGTAGCCAAGGTGGGTGAATAATGTGACCGAGCAAAGTAACACAGTTGAAGGTGTTGAATGACTATAAAATAATTATACTGATTTCTGTGTGTGCTTCTGGTTCTGGATATCATTCCAGCAGGGGACGGCCCAAAAGATTTGGACTGATGGCACCCTTGCTGGATAATAAGTGTATAGTCTCCCAGAGATAGTGACTATGGAGAAGGGGAAAACATAGCTTCCAGAGTTTGGGGGCTTTGTAGTTGAGAGGGAGTTTGTTTCAAAGCACTTTGAAAACTTGACTCCTCTGCTTAATTACCAAATTATTTGTACCATGAATGTATGGAAATACAAATGTGATTTGGGTGTCCCTGAGGCTCTGTCCAATGTTCTCTTTTCTGCTCCTTTTCTACTCTTATTTGGTGATCTCATTAGGTCTCCTGGTTCCGCTATCAGCTCTTTTGACACGTACCTATCCAGCTCTAACCTCTCTCATGACTTCCAGACTCACACTACTAACTACCGATTGTATATCATGAACTGGATGTTCTGTAGACAACTCCAGTTGAACATATCTAAAATAGAACTAATTGTCTTTTCCCCCAAACCCATTGTCTTCCATGCTTTCCCTTAACTGTTACTTCTCATCACCCAGGCTCAGTGTCAGTCCTTGATGCTTTCTTCTCATCCCACACATTCGATCTGTTGCTAAATCCCGTCATTTCCACTTTGACAACATCCGTAACATACTTTGCCCTGTTTCCGTTCAGATAGCCAACAGTCTGTCATGGGCCTATATCATCCCATGCCTAGGCTACTGCAATAGTTGGTTGGTCTCCCTGCCTCAAGTTTCTCCCCACTCTAGTCCTTCCTGCATTCAACTGCCAAAGTGATCTCCCTAATCGCAGGTCTGACCCCATCATCACCATACTCCATAAACTCCACTGGTTCCCTGTTAGCTCTTGGGTCTCTTTGGTTTTATAACTAAACCTCATTTAGCCAAACTTCCTTATCTTCCTAGTCTTCTTATACTTTGTGTCTTTCCACTACAATGATGACGACGATGATGATATTAACGATTATATAGCATTTACTCCATTCCAGGCATCAAATGATCAGTGCTTACCTTCTTGCTCTTCCTTGCATGTGACTCCATGAATTTTCACGGGTTCTCCCTCCTCACTGCTACCGCCTCTCTTTCTTGGCCTCCTTTAAGATTCAGCCTTCTTTTTTCATACCTTTGCTTCCCCACTGCCACCACTAGCATGTGCCTGACCCTCTGAGATTACCTTCCATTTCCCTGCATATATCCTGCCTATACATAGCTATTTGCGATTGATAATGATGAGTTATTTGAGGATAAAGGGCTTGAGCTTTCTTTTGTATCCTTACCATTTGGCACAGGGCTTACTTAGCACATAGTAAGTACATGTTGGCTAACTAAAGCCAAGGTTAATTGAATTTGACAGTTGCTTGTTGTGGTAACTGTTGGTGACTACTTTATAAAGGAAGGAACTTAATTCTGTCCAAACTTTATTATGTGGACTTAGTATTTGTAATTTTTTTTAAAATTGTGGGACATTGGAAGTGACCAGTGCTTATGGAACTAACCCATTTTCTTAGCTACACATAATTGATTTTAACATAGAAACACATTTTTATAGTCACAGACGGGCCCTGTCACTGTTTATATAAATTCAATTACCAAGTTTATTATATACGTGCCTTTGATTATTTCAAGTATAATCTTGCGGTAGTTATTGTTTTTTGCAGTTCATTTAGTTTTACGTATTTTAAGTAGCAATTATGTATAGCAAGCTCTCAATTAGCCTCACCAAGAGAAGATAATCCAAAATTGTTGAAAATCCAAATCATTTTTATTTAGCTCAAGAATGCTAGATATCGATTGCTTTCCTTTCAGCAAACTTCCTTTCACCTTTGTACTTTCCATTACTGAGCACAGTACATGGCACCTAGTAGATGCTTAGTAAATGTCTCTTGATTGATTTAGTGATAATTTTTGCCTTATATTTTAGTTAGCTTGATTTACTGAGCACATATGCAAACTGACTAAGAATTGGGGACATCACATAGTAGGGGTAGGATAGAGCAGGACCTCTTAAGCTTTTGCCACTCTTGACCCCTTTTCGCCCAAACAAATTTTATGTGACCACAGGTCTATAAAATATATATACAAATCAAACATTAACTGATAATAAACAATGAGGGGATCACAAACCACAATTTGAGAAGCTAGGGGATAGAGTACTTATAGGAAGGTTTTCAAAACTCACCTTCACCTCCTCTGTTAAGTCATTTATCATGGCCAGTTGATTCCACCCCTGCAATATATCTCCCATCCATTTCCTTCCCTATTCCTACTGGCTCTGTGTTATTCTTTCCTTTCAGTGGCCAATTCTTCGTGACCCCATTTGAGATTTTCTTGGCAAACATTTTGGATGCAATTTCCTCCTCCAGCTCCCCTGAGGCAAACAGGATTAAGTGACTTGAATAGGGTCACCCAGCTAGGAAACGTCTGAGGCCAGGTCTGAACTCCAGAAGATAAATCTTCCTGACTTCAGGGCCAATCCTCTTTCCACTGTAGCATCCCCTAGCTTCCCCTAGCCTCTCTTTTCTCTTCCCCTTCAATCCATCCTTCCTATGCCGCCAGCATAATCTTTTCTATCTATGGATCTCCTCATATGGCTCTTCCCCCCAGATATTCATTGATTCCCTCTTGCCTTCTGAATCAAGTTTGAACTTTTTTGCCTGACATTTCCATGTCTCTTTCCAGCCTATCTCAGATCACTCTCCTACGTGTACTCTTTAACTGAATTGCCATCTCTCTGCGCCCTGAGCTGTCTTGTGTCTCGCACTTCTCTCATTGTCTTCTCTATGGCTAGAACATGTCCTCTTCCTTCCTTCCTCTTCTTTTAAGCTCCTGTCCATGCTTTTAAAAGTGTTTTAAAACCTCAGGCCATGTCTTCCATGAAGTTTTTCTTGATGTTCCCAGCTGGCAATGACCTTACACATCATGTGCTAAGTACTCTGTTGTACCAAGCATGGAACATTTTGTGTTAGAATTATGTTTGGGGCTCATGTCATCCTGCTGTATTGTAAACCCCATGAAAATAAGCATGTCTTAACTCAACTGTCTCCCTTAGCTCAGCCCAGGATTTTACCAAAGCAAGCACTTCACTGTTTGTAGAATGAATGGCTGCTGAGTAGCCTAATGTGATTTGCCTATTATTATCTTAAAGACAGATCACAGTCCTGGTAGCACAGGCACAGTAATGGTTTTTTCCCAATGTTTGAATTATTGTACACAGGCACTCTCTCACATCTCCAAGAGGCAGTTTTCTTGTCGGTAGATATAATGGACCAGCCCTGGGTATAATTTATCAAAAAGAATGGCTTTTCCTGATAGACAGCTCTTGCATCTACAGAGAAAAGTTTGGTTCTGGCTCTGCCTGGCTAAGAAAACTCCCGACCAGTTTGAGTTCAGCCTTTGATGGTGTACCCTAGGGACCCTAAGGTGCCTCGAGCCTAAGGTTGTCCTGGGGCTAAGTTATGTGCTTGGTGCTGTTCTAGAGTAGAGCACTTTTATCCTTACCTTTCCTTGATTGTTTCTTTGCGTTGCCTTTCTTTGTATCCCCGGTCTTAGTCCTGCAACTTCCTGGTACTTGGTGGCTTCTCTATAAATTCTAGTTTACCCACCCACATTCCCTGGGGCCAGCTTTGGAGTGCTATTCTCCCCCTCCTCCCACTTTCCAGGTGACAGTGGTGGGATGCATTGGTCAGTTCTTTTCAGAGTTGGACTATTATCCTATCTAATGGGATTTGGCAGCTTGCATTCAGTTATCTTTTCTGTAGGTCAGTGGGGGCAGTTGAGAGTGGGTTGAGAAATTCGTCCTCAACAGCCATAATGGGTCAAATGAATCCTCTTCACCTACCCCTCCCAACTGTAATTAAAGCTCTGAGTCCCTTTACATTCATGGGAAATGATTGCAGTTCATTTGCAGAAATTTGAAGTGGCCTGAGCTCTCTGAAAGCCCTGTTTAAGAGTAAGGTGATGGTATTATCTAAAACCTCTTTATCAGCATTGAGCACCCGAATGTGACAGGTCTTTTTAGAGAAGTGTTCTTCTCTCTAGAGAAATTTGACATGGAAGAATTATGCCTCTGACTCATATTTCCCTTCCCCCTTCTCTCTATTCATAGGTCTTTTCTGTAGTTGAAACTTTCTTGAAGTTAATGAATCTCTGAGAAAAGGGATTGTAGCATTTCCTAAAAGAGGAGTAAACTTACTTCTACCAACTATAACCATTTGGATGATAATCTCTTTCTGTGATTTTTTTTTTTTTTGGTAGAAGGGTGGGAGTGGGGACTTTGAGATATTTTATTGTTTGAGCAAAACTTCACTTCCAAGAATACTTGGAAAAAATACTTGTGTAGGGTCAGTCCAGTGACGATTCTGAAAAGTAAACTGAGGTCATCTTTCTCAATACTGTGGAGCACATGTCTATAATTTCTGCCATATTTTTGCTTTTGTTTTTAATAACTTTATTGTGTATAGAATTAAAACAAAACCAGCCTGTTTCCTCAGTTGCCCAAATAATTCCACAATGCAATGTTATGAAAATATTTCTAAATTTCTAGGGGGACCTTGTCACCTCCCTTCTAAAATTAAGAAAGTCCTTTAGATCTCTTGGGGTAAATGAAGGAATCACTTTGGTTGGCATAGGGGATGTGCTCTGGAAATAGACCCATCTCTTTCATGTTGATCTACCTCCCACCCGTGTCAATGTCTACCTGACCGAGACTCCATTTGTTGTTTCCACAGATTTCAGGAAACCTTACTGTGCCTTGGATTACAGGGTGTTCTAGAAAAAGAGCAGTAAGTAAATTTTTATATAAAGCAGCAAGCGGGTCATACCTTCCTTATTGTTGTTAGGAATGCCATGTAGAAAACTGCCCTGGTTTTGTAATGCTGGGAATATAGAACTTCATTAAGATTGTTTTACCTCAGAGGCTATATTTTGAAGTAATATTTGCACAATGTTTACAAATTCCACCAAATAATGGTAACCTTTAAAAAAATACTGCAATCAGCATACCTAAGAAAGTCTTGCAACAGGTTGTTACAGCTGGAAAATCATTTTCATAAACTCTTAATTGGTAAGTTTTCCTGGGTCTGATTGGTGCCAGCTAATTTGGCTTAACAATTGAATCTTGATTGGGACTAAAATTAGAAGGAATTTCTAATCTTTGTTAAATAGTTTCTCCTATCACTTTGTATTTGAATGTTCAGGGGAGCCTAATAAACCCTCAGGTTATACCCATCTCTCTTTTGGTCCTCCTCTGGTTTTCAGTAATCAGATTCGAGAAACATTTGCATTGTATTACAGAGATTTGGGAATGCTAGATGGGGTGACTGGTCCCTCTCCCCATCAGTTCTATAGACAATAAACCTTGATGCTCTGTTCTCTCCAGCCCTTAATCCACTCAGATTCCTCCCAGTCTAATTACCCTCAATCTCTTCTCTCTCCTTTTCTTCTCCTGTTCCCTGAATGATCTGACTTAACTAACATCCCTGTCTCTACCTCTTTTCTTTTGAACCTCTCTGCTAACCTCTTCATTCCCTCACTGTGCTTCTGTTTGGCATCTTTCTAAGGCCTAGATACTCAGTTCTGGTTTGCACTGAGGACTGAGTCTTGAGGATGAGAGCTCCAGAGAAATTGCTAACTTGCATGCCCATAGCTCTCCAGTTTTTCACGAAAGCACTATAAAGCAATAGCTCCCTCCCCTACTTCCACCCCCATTCCCACCCCAACACATCTTGAAGAACACGTCAAGCTTTATTAAGAATGTGTTATCGTGTGTTGTATTTGCATATAATTTCTGTATATAGGCACCATACCAAAAGGAAGCCTTTGTTAAATAGATTGACTGCTAAATGGACAGTGACTTGTGAGCACATCTGGCAATGAAGATTTCTTATTTAATCAAATTTGTTGCACCCATATTATCAAAGCAGCATGAGAAAGTTGGCTGTGGCACGGAAACGGGCTCATTATAGAAAACTGAGCTTTGGTGTGGCAGCCATTCAGACTGGCTTCCTACCTGGATGATTTGGGCAAAAGATGGCAGTGGATATGGGTGTCCTTAAGATGTTTTACCTGGACCGTTTCTCACCAAATTGTAGCCTTTCTGTACTTTCAGAGGAAGAGGACTGGATTTCCTGTTTCCATGGTTGGTTTGGGTTTTTTGTTTTGTTTTGTTTTGTTTTGTTTTTGTATTTGTATCCCTAAACATTTTTTTTTTTGTGAGTATTCAATGATTGATTATCTAATTCAGTCAATGGAATAGCATTAAATGAACTGAATATGGGAAGAGAGCTGGAAAATGCAGGAAGTTCTGAGAGCAAGGTCCACAGCTTGGGAAGGCCTGCAGGCTCCACCAAGAGAATTCAAACTGCTAGATGGGAACTCTACTTCGGAAAGTCAGCAGTGGGCTTTGTACCATTAAGCCTAACTTTGCCCAATGAACTCCTTTTCTCTTTTTGTTAAGACACCCAATTTTGAAAACCAATCAAATTTATTTCACTTTGGTTTGAATCCTTCTTCATTTCCTCTTGCTCTCCTCTGCATACACCAACTTCTTAGAGCCCTTAAAATTATATTTTGTGTTATTTAAATCCTGAGAGAATCTTGCTGTTGAAAGTAAAGCTTGCCTGATTTGAACATGACAAACTATTGTCCAAGTTCTATCACAACATATCTCCAATTTCACGAAAAAGAGACCTGAGTCATCTTAGGGTGTCTAAGAAACCTAATAAAGAAGTAATAACCACTATCTGGAACATTAAACCATTTTCAAACAAAGAAAGTATAAGGAGTCATGTTCAAGGAAAGAGTGGGAAGGAGGGAGGATCATTAAGCTAACCCCTTGAACCTCTAGTTTACTTTCCTTTTAAAAATAATTATAAAAATGCTTTTGGGAAATCAGCTGTTAAATACCTTTAAAAAATCTGTTTGAGTGTTTATTCTTCCTTAGTTTCATTTGCACTCAATGTTATGGGCATTAGTACAATTTGGCAAATACAGGAAGGAAGCCATGCTGAGTTGGGACCATAAATCTCCAGGCTGCAATAATGCTGTAAATCTCCTCTGAAAATATGAGGATGTAAGAAAGGATTATTTAGGAGCCCTTTGTTCACTCTGCTTGATATTAATTTTGGGGTAATTATTAAATTACATGTAAAATTGAAATTGTATTAGTTTAAAAAGCAAGGCCAAAACTCGAGGCGGTTTGCTGTGGTGGATAAAGCGTTGGAGTCCAGAAGGACAGAGGTTTGCATTTCACCTCTACCACCAAGCAACATAGTTCCCACTTCCGATCCTCAGTTTCCTCATATGTCACATGGTGATAATAGCTGTAGTGCCCAACTCACAGGGGAATAGTGAAGTTCAAGTGAGAACATAGATTTCAAATGCTTTGCCAACTACAAAATACCTGAGTAATGTCTGTTTTTGTGGTTGTTACCTTGAAGTGAACCTCCTTCTTGCTTGGGTACACCAGTGATCAGGGCCATTTTGGTGGATATAAGACTACCATTTTACCACCACTGAAGTTTGATAGTTGTATCACCTTCTGCAACAGGTTGGCACTATTTTGATGGTGCATATTTATGTGCTATACTTATTACAGACTAAATAAACTATTATAGACTATATGAATAATTTGAAATCGGTTTCAAAGTGAGTTAGTTACATCGGCAAGGAAAACAGAAGCCTGTATTTATAGGTGCAGCTTTTCCCATGTTTTTCCCCTACTTGATGGACGATAGTTATTAGGTATTGCAGTTTCTTGAAACTCATCTTTTTCAATAATATTTCAACAGACTGCCTTGGGAACAGAAGAAAATGGACATTTGAGATATGTGCCTTGTAAAATCAATTAATCTTCTTTTGATTCATTTTTTAATATAAAGAATACCTAGTTCTCCATCTACATTTGCAAATAAAACATCTGTAGAAGGTCAAAGTACATTCAGTACTTGCCAGTGAAGTCATAAGATTGAGGTGCTAAGGAAAGGTTTGAATGGCACAGATAGTAAAGAGCTGCTCAAGAGATGGTATTTTTCCTCGACAAAAAAGAAATGTATTGAATATATATTTGAACTTTGCATCAAGATTATTACTTTTCATAAGATACTTTCTTACTGTTCACATTAACTTTTGTAGATAAGGGAGAAAAGGGAAGAATCCGTTTTAAGATATCTTTTTTTTTTAATTGGGAAAATAATTATTCAAAAACGGTAGCAGGTCTGTTTTATAAGCAGATACATTTTTGGATACATTTTTGTATTTATCTCCAATGGAACCCATCTCACAAGTCTTGTTAGTCTGATTCAGTTGAGTTTTTTTTTGACGTGGGAATAAAGTTGTTCCGGGAACACTGTAGTGCATTGCATTCAGTAGTCTTTGACAAGAAAAGATGTTTTTGACCTAAAGTCAAAAGGAAGTAGCATAGAGGGGATTGCAGGTCAGGAGACATGGGTTCTAGACCCAGCTCAGTCACTTTCTGGATGACTTTAAGCTAGTCCCATAAGACTGGCAGAATAAGAGAGATGGTCTTATTGAATTACATGGTTCATTGCAGTGCTTATGTTCCATGATGTCGTATCTCTCAGTACTTTTCAAAATCTTTTTTTTTCTTTTTAGAATGATTTTTGCAGCAAGCAATATTGGAAAATTGTGCAGTTGACTTTGCATCTTCTTCACTCATATTACTATCTTAGACTAGGTACAGGGAAAATTCAATTCAAATGAATACCAGTAGAACAAAGGTTCCGTATAACTACGCTATTTTCCACAGAATGACCCATAGTATGTGGGCCTGTGGATATTTGGCCCTTCACAGAATCACTTTTGAATAACTTCCTTCCTTCCTTCAATTCTCTGGAGCCAAACAAGTAGCTTCAAGAGCCCAGAACAGAATTATTGGCCCAGTACAGATATAGCCCTAGTCCATGGTAACTGTTGTTTATGTGATGACATCATCAACAAATGAGCAAATATGATTAAATGAGATTTATTTTTGAAATGTTTGTGAAAGAGAATGTGAGATGAATAGAGTTACTTCATTCACTGCTTTGAGGAATGTGAAATAAATAGAAACTTCCTAAAAGACTTTGTTTTTAAATTTCTCTGCCTTCTTGATATTGTTTATGTAAATTTTCTCCCACTTACCAGTAGTTGAAAGATAAGTTGAGGACCACATGACCTAGACTATGTTCTTAGTGCCATGTTTTCCAACATTTTTATCAGTGACTCGGATAAAGACGGAGATAAATGACTTATCAAATTTATGAATGACTTGAGACTAGAAGGCATGGCCAACCTAGATTAGATAATAGAATCGAGATCCAACAGGTTTTTGACAACCTAAAATGAATCTAAATTCGATGACATTTGATAGAGATACATTTAAAGTCCTATACTGTATAGCTGATCTTTAAAATCCAAGTCAGGATGGAGGAGGAATAGCAAAATAATAGTACCTATGAAAAAGTCCTGGATTTTAGCAGACAAGCAGCTCTCTACAAATCAACAATGTGACATGGCAGCCAAAATGAAGCTGCCATGATCTTGAGCTACATTAAGAGAGAAGTGTAGTATCCAGATACTAGGGAGGTATGGTAGTTCCCTTCTTTCTGCCCTCTGTCCAGACCATGGTCTGGAGTGTTGTGCTGAGTTCTGGGCATCATGTTTTAGGGAGAGGGGACCAAGACAGACTAGAGCATGTACAGAAGAGGATAACTAGCAACAATAGGAGTATCACTGGAAAGAAGTAGAACTGTTTAGCTCAATTAGGACTTGAGGGGAGACGGGATAGTCATCCTCAAATATGGAAGAGCTCTTAGGTGGAAATAAAACTTGTTCTCCTTGGCCTCAGGGGGTTGAACAGGTGGAAGCTATAGAGAAAGAAATTTCAACTGACTTAGATGGGAAAAAGTGCTAACAGAGCTGCCCCATACTGGAACAAACTGCCACCGGAGTTGAGTTTCAGATCCCTGGACTTCTTTGAGCAGAGGCTCAGTGACCCCTTGTTAGAGATGGAGAGGTAGTTTCTACCCAGGTGCTAGTTGGACTTGACCTTTGACATTACATATTCTTCCTGATTAGATACTGGCTCAAAAGCCCCGATCTATAGTTAAATTTTGTCCTGCAGCAGAGTTGGGTGTCTTTTGGAGTTTGTGTAGGACAGAAAGAAAGCATGTGGGTGAGAAGCATAGAGGAGACATGTGGGTTCTAGACCTAACTTTGCTACCAGTTGGCTCTATAGCCTTGTCATTTGGATTCTCTGGGCCTTGGGCTCCTTGTCTTTTAAATGAGATTTTTGGAACACTTGCTTTCTCTAGCCCCTTCAGATTTTATCTCAAAGAGGGAAAAGCTTCAAGAGAATAGAAAAGGACAAACAAACAAAAGGACAGATTAGCAGAGACACTGACTGAGAAGCCATCTGTAACTACTGACTCCCATGTTTGTTTTCTGAAGCCTAGAAAGTCCTTGAAAATGGTCTGTGCATGTGTTTGAGGCGATCCTTATTGAAAACATGAGAAGGAAAACAGGCAGGATTTTGTGAGCAAAAAAATTTACTATCCATCAGCTATTCAGGAGGATGCTATAGATACAATTAACTCATATTTTAGCAAAGCATTTTACCCAAATCACTCACGCTATTCTTGTGGGTGGGGGGGTAGTGAAGAGATGTAGGATAGATGATGCTTCAATTGCATAGATTTGATAGGCCTGAATGTACATTTTATACTCAGTTTAAAAAAAATCAGTGTCCCAAGTACATGATGGGGGAGTGTGGCTGCATATTTGAAGAAGACTTCTAAGCTTTAGTGGACTGCAAAGTTAATATGGTGGCCAAAAGAGCAAACGCAGTCTTAAGTGGCACTCTAACTGAGACACAGTGCCCAAGGCGAGGGAGGTTGCAGTCTTTTCTGTGCTTGGCCCGGGGTACACTACATCTGGAAAATCGGGAGCACTGGAAGCTGGAGGGCAACCAGATGGCAAAGGGCTTTGGGACTATGCCATGCTAGAAGGAACTGGGGATGTTTAGCCTGGAGAAAAAAAAAAGATTTAGGGGAGACCTGATGGCTGTCTTCAAGTCAAGTGAAAGAAGGAATTGATTTGTTCTGTTTGGCCTCAGAGGCCAGAACTGGGAGTAATAAGTAGCAGATACAAAGACTGAAATTTTGGCCTGATGTCGAGAAAAAAAACTTGGTAGCAATTAGAGCTGGCCAAAAGTGGAATAGGCAGCCTCAGGAGGAGTGAGTTCACCCTCACTAGAAGCCTTTCAGATGAAGGGTTAATGACCACTTGTCAAGTGTGATGTGGAAGGAATCCTTGTTTAGTTATAGGTTGGACTAGATGGCCTCTGAGGTCCTTTCCAACTCTGAGATGCCATGATTCTTTGATCGATTGCTATAAAGATATGAGTAGCTCCTGCAATGGGATTCTGCAGCAGATCTTAAATTTTCAAAATGCTACTTCTGGGAGTTGAAGGAGGGAAAGAAGTTCTCTAGCTTTGGATTTGTTTACTCCAGTGAATGACTGGGAGCTAGAAAACTGAGCATTTCAGATGTGGGGGGGAGGTCTTGTGGCTGTACAAATTCTCCTTTTAAGGAAATTATTGTTAAAACTGAGATGGATGGAGCTTGATAAGAGTAGTTCACAACAATTAGACTCAGTCAGGTGAGGCTGAGGCCTCTCTCAGATGTGGGCCCCCTCCTCTGTTTTCTAAAGTTAGTTCTCTAAACAAAAATAACATCTTCTTTAAAAAAAAATATTAGCTTTCTATTTTCAAAATATTTGCAAAGGTAGGTTTCAACATTCCCCCTTGCAAAATCTTATGTTCCAAATTTTTCTCCCTCCCTTCTCCCCTTCCCTCTGCCTCAGACAGTAATCCAATATATGTTAAACACATACAATTCTTCTATATATATTTCCACATTTATCATGCTGCACAAGGTAAATCAGATCAAAAAAGAAAAAAGTGGAGAAAAAAGCAAGCAAACAACAACAAAAAATGGTAAAAATACTGCATTGTGATCCACACTCAGTCCCCATAGTCCTCTCTCTGGATGCAGATGGCTCTCTCCATCACAAGTCTATTGGCATTGGTCTGAATCACGTCATTGTTGAAGAGGGCCACGTCCATCAGAGTTGATCATCACATAATCTTGTTGTTGCCGTGTACAATGATCTCCTGGTTCTGCTCACTTCACTGAGCATCAGTTCCTGTTAGTCTCTCCAGGCCTCTCTGAAATCATCCTGCTGATCTTTTCTTATAGAACAATCATGTTCCATCACATTCATATACCATAATTTATTCAGCCATTCTCCAACTGTTGGGCATCCACTTTCAAGTTCCTTGCCACTACAAAAAGGGCTATCACAAACATTTTTTTTGCATATGAGAAATCACCTATCTTCACTCAGAAGAGATTATTTATTTCCACATCAGTAGTCCCCCTCCCTATTGTGAAATCACAAGCCTTCCCCCCTACCAAGAAAAAAAATATTTGGTAACATTATTTCAGGAGTTATTGAAATCTTTGGGACAATCCATTTTTTCATTTCAAGAAGCTTTTACTTTGGGTCTTTAAGTGCCATAAAAATCTCTGTTTTTTAAATAATTTAACCAGATTCTCATATTTTTAGAAACAATGAAGATTTGTTCTGAGTGGCTTGGTTGTGTTTCCTCTGTGCAGTCCTAGAAAACTCAACTTACAGATACTTAGAAATCTGGGAAATTGGTTCCAGTGGTCACACTGGGTCAGAAGTCAGCATAGTGCCAGTGTAAGGTTCAAAGCTCCAGGTAAAACAACAGCTTGGAAATCAGAAGCTGGGTGGCCACTTATAAGCCAAGAGACAGTCTTCCATTTCCCCACTTGCCAATGAAGGTAATAATTTTTTCACCGTGCCCTTCAATTTTCCAAGCTTAAGTTTAAGTGGCTAGTATTTTCCAAGGTGATTCCAATCCCACCACTCCTCCCCTGGAGGATCTAATATGTTGGCCACTGCCTTGATGTACCAGTCCAAGCTATTTGGGTGCTGAGGCCTTCCTCCCATTCCTCCCAAGGGCTCTCTGTGATGCTTTCTGAAAAGAAGAGGCTTGGGCTATGTTTGCATGAAATAAGCTCAACTCTTTGGCATAGCCTTGTGATCTTGTTTCTGCTATGCATTCTGAAAATGTTATTAAAAAATATATTTGTGGATGAGCCATAGTTATTAAAGTTGACATCTTTTCAATAAAGAAAAAACAAGTCAAAGCTGGGGAATGGTAATGAGACATAGGTTACCTTAACACAGCCACTTTCAAAAGTATGAATATTGTTAATACAGAGTAGCCTGAATAATTATATCTATTTTTTTCCCTTTCACCTGCAGGTGGGGGGTTGGGGTGGCAGGGTAATTTCCTGTTAAATAGAGTTTTTATTAAATTAAATTAGTCTTGACTCACAGTTGCTACAAATCAAATTTCTAATTTTCATGAGTATATTTGCCCATTCCCAGGTAGGGGCCCTTCTGCCCCCTCATCCCATCAAGTCTAGGCAGAGATTCAAACTGTTGAGCCTTTCCAATTTTAATAACTTACAAAAACAATTTAAAATATTGGTTAGACTTTAGCACAAGAAGATGAAGAAATTTTAAAGAGACAGTCCTAAAAGAAATGGTCTGCAATGAAGCTTTAGCTAGAGGAAAAAGAATTGAGGAGAGACAAGTTTGATTGGGAAGGAACTTAGATTGCAAATGCTTTGTCTTTCAGTAAATTTCCAAGACACTCAGAGCAGACTGGTGGGTTGTTTTTTAGTTATTTAATTTTTTTTCTACCGCAGACCTCTGTAAACAATGCTGCCACACAATCCCGTACCATGCACCCAGCGGACAGTCAATAAATGTTAATTGGCTGGCTGACAAAACATCTTTTCCAGCAAAAGGCTGGCCATCGATTTCTTGCCGCATTTAAAGTTATGCAGAAAGTCCTTTTCATTAAGCATTTCTTTATGTCACATATTAAGCAGAGCATATTGGTGACCTGATATAACACTGCACAAAAACACAAGAAAACAAGCTGATGTAGAAAATCTGTCTGTGCTTTTCCCACAATAACATGCAGATTTAGAAAAGTATCTGAACAAAGTATTTGTACTGAAATTGCCTCATTTCTCATCCCAAACAGTGTGGCGATTGTCTTTAGAGGTACAAGGCATGCATGCAGAGGGTTGCCCTTTCAACAACAATATAGACATGTGCATAGTTTTTTGCAATTAGACTATGTCTATATATTCTGTATTGTATATTTCATGCTTCTTGCTTGTCTTACATTTCCTAGTTGCTCGAGCTAGAAGTGACAGGCTAGGGGGAAAGTAGGGAGAGGGTGCGGCTAACCAGTTCCCATATGCAAAAGGCCCTACAACAGTTTGCTACGTCTTCAGTTCAGGGGATCATAATCCTGAGGTTCACATAAGGAAATGTCGTATGGCCTCAGTAGCTCCCCCAACTACCTCCTAAAAAAATCCCAGGGATGGGAATACCCACCAAGCAGTGCCTTACCTTGGCCAGGGAATTAACCACTACTGTTTTGTTTCATTTGTTCCATTCTGGAGGCTATTTGATCCTCTGGTGCAGATAGCTAGAGGGATGCCATGTTCCCTATTTTGCAAATATGCAAATTCACACTACCAGGATACAAGAGAAGCAATGTGATGAGATTTAGGGAGGTTGGACTAAGCAGCTTCAAAGGCCTCTCTCAGTTCCGGAATCTCCATCTATCCCTACCTCCACAAAGCTTGCAGGCAAATTTCCAGTCTGCCATAAAATCCATCTTGTTTTAAAAGTGCAGGTTACCCATACAGACCACTTGGTACTTTGGGGGATGGAGATCATCTTCTGAGATTGGATGAATCTACTTAATAGACTATGATGGAGGATAAAGCACCCTGTATATCTGACTTGTTCCATCTCTGGCTTCTAGGGAACATTGGGTAATTGAGTTGGGAGGTGGGGTGGGGGCCACTTATCATTCTTACTTGGGAGGTTACTTCCTTAACACTGAACAACAATTCTTGGAATATGGTTTTCGCTTGTTGCCTGCTAACTTTGGAAGAGAAACTTTGATGTTCCTGTCCAGAGAATATGAGATCACTCTAGAGACTTCCTTAACGAGTCTGGTGTTCTGTGTTCAGTAGTTTTATTCCTGGAAGTGATCATATAGATATCTCTCCTCCCTCCCCCCCCTCCCCGCTACCACCACCTCCTTCTGCTTGTCAATTAAAGGGATTCTTCTCCCCCCCCATTTCTGTCTCACATCATTCTCTGTGACAGTCCTCTAGCAGATAGGTAGCAGTAATCGAAAGGGCTTGAGTGACGAGCAAAAACATTGAAATGTTAGCTTGGCAATATCCGTTTCGGGCCTGGAGTTTATTGCTGATTAAAAGAAAGAAAGAGGAATGTAGCCTTCCAGAAGCCTTGGCTGCATGGCTACATTGTGAAGATTTATGATGCTCCTTTAGGAGCATCACCAGAGGACTATATTAGTTCTAATAAGGCAGCCCAGCGAGAGAGGTTTGTACCGACCAGGATATTGGAGGTGCATTATGTTTCATAAGTACAAAGTACTTTGGAAGGAAAGCAAACAAGGAAAAGTTATGGCTCGCTTATAAAAATCATTGTAAAAAATGACGGCCCAAGTTTATCTATCTGTGAGTGTCATAGATAATGTAATGAACCCTGCTTCTTCAGCCTCTCTCAGCTAGATGGATTGCCCCCCATCAGATGCTTTAAAATTTAATAGGAAGTGGAGAGACCTGTAGGTTTACAGGGATGGCTAGATCTCCCGCGTGTAATAATGTAGCTAAGAATTGTTTCTGATATTAATAAGGTCCATTTATTTTGCATCTGTCTGGTTTTCTTTTAGTGGTCATACACCCAATTAACTTCATTATATTGTTACACTACTTGCACTATTACTCAGGACCAGTAGTTTGAGGAAAATGAATTTTGTGTATATTATTAATATTTTTTACCTCTGTTGTTCCATTCTCTTGTGAATTGAAGCTCAGGTAAAGCCCTGTTAAAATAATTTGATTGCTTCATTGGGCACATGTGTGTCTGTTTGCACTGTGTGTATGCATGTGTGTGTGTGTACACCTACTATGTGCAAAGAACACGCAACCATTTATTATGGAGGGGGGAGCCTTTGAAATGATTTTTCTAATGATGACAATACAACTATTTGCCTTTAGCCAAAGACTTGCTTCTAATTGTCTTAAGGGACATAGAACAGATCTTGTATCAGGTGGCATTTTCCATTTCTGAAAGAGAAAAATGGATTTCACAAAGGAATTCCCGGAATTGGGCAGTACAGCAAATACGCAGGCAGCCCGGGCTGCCAGTTACAGAACATAGCCATCCGTCCTCTGCCATGGCCACACCTTCAACTGCAGTACTTTGGCTCGGCCTGGCTTTTCCATCTACAACACTGTTTGGCAAGGATAGCTCCTCAGCCACCTCCATTTTGTTTATTTCCCCCCTTAGAAAAATCTTATTGCATGAAAGTCGAAGGACCTGCCGCATCCCAGCATCCCAGGCCTGTGGGGGTGGGGAGGATGCCCTCCAGGAGAGGTTCCTCTTTCTTCTGTCAAGGAAAGTGGATGTGTTTTACTCACAAATCTGGGGATTGTGCTTAATCAAAGAGATTGATAAAAGCTGAATTTCTCTATTTGAAGAACCACCCTAGAGAGTGTTGGGGGATATTAGCAAATAGATTGTTGTATTCAAGCTAGATTACTATTTTGATTTATTGAGTCTTTTAATCAAGGGTATTATGGACTGTATTCTCATTCATTCTCTCTCTCTCTCTCTCTTCCCCCCCCCTTCCTCCCCTTTTCTCCCTCCCCTTCTCCTTATGATTGGTACCATATCAAGTAATGGTTTTGTTCTATGGGAATATTTTTCCTCATGCATAACTGTCAGAGATTATCAGCTTGAGAGTTCTCCTTACACTTTGATGCCTCTTCTTTCACCAAACTGCTGAAGGGGGTATACAGCGTCTACAGACTGTGTGTACATATGGTATGACCATAAAATCAGGAAAGTTTTTAGAAAACTGTAATAAACATAGCCAACTGTAAATTGTCTTCTGCACATTTGATAAGAAAATTACAAATGCCTGTAAACAAATCACTCACCAAAGTGTTGAATGGTACTATGCCAAGTACAGATCCCTGGAGCACTCTGCTAGAGACCTCCCCCGTGCTTCTAACATTGACCAGTGTTCCCGACTACCCTTTGAGTCTTGTCATTCAACTTGTCCTGAGCCACCGAACTAGACTATGATCTCGCTCCCACCTCTCTTTATTTTTTTCGTAAAAGTGTAGCACTAGAGAACTTTTCCAGTGCTTTGCTGCTAATCAAGCATTCCCTCAATCTATCAGGCTACTAGTTACTCTATCAAAAATGGGTTGTTTGATGTTCATTGACTTCTCTTATTTGCTTTCATCATTTTGTCAAATTGTCCATTTTTTCCACTCAGCTCCAGGTGGATCCCCTCTGCCCCCTCTGCTTCTTTTCCTTCTTTGTTTTATCTTTAAAGCCTTTTTTCCCCCATTGTCTCATGGAAGACTTCATTCTCCCCAAGAGCCTGGAGAGTAGAGAGTTATTCCTTTAGTCCTTTTGCCTCCTTCTTAGGAAGGAGAATGAACTATTGTATACGTACATCCTGTTACTCGTCATGGGAATAAACATAGGCGTAGTACACTCTCTATAGGTTATTGCAAAACACCCCTTGCCCTCCATACCGCCTGGAAGTGAGATCCTTAGTTCTCTGTCATTCTTGTTGGTAGCTTTCAAGATCATAGGGTGGGGTGGGAAGGGGAGGCTTCAGGGGTCTCAAGCTAGACCTTATTTATAATGGGCCTCCTGTCTTTTCTGCAGAGATGATGCTAGTTTGTTCAGCTGCCTTTGATTGGCAATTAGCAGCTTCCTGTCAATGGCCCAATTCAAACAAGCTGCCTGCAGCTGTTTGTGACAGGGTATCCAACAGAATCCAATTACCAGTCATTTTTTCCCTTCTTCCTACCTCTTCCATCCTCTCTAGATGATCAGATTTCTGAAACCTGTCTTGACACCTCTCCACCACAGCTCCTCATGTCAAGGTTATTTATAAATAAAGATAAGACAGTTCAATTCCAATGTAATTTAATCCAGTGATGCAGCTTAGAATTATCTCCCAATTGTCCCCAATTTGCTAAAGGGTTTTGTCTGCTCCTAAGCCTGACAGGAGAAAGTCTTAGGCTATGGGCTGCCATGGACCATGGAGAGCTCAAAAGACCTTGATGGTCATCTAGTCTACCTTCCATTTTCTAGATTAGGACACTGTGGCCCCAGAGAGACTAGAGCCAAGTTCAGTGATCTTTCCATTTTATCCATGCCCCCTGGGGTTGATTTGTTCTAAAAGATGAGACCCCAGGATTTCTACTGATTCCCAGAAGGGCTTCTCCCTTGGGCAGACCTTTCCCATATTATTCTTTGGATTTACGTGCACCGCTTTTAATTTTCTGCGTGCCAATTGCCGTAGTTTTCTTTATGTAAATAAATGATGACTCTAAAAGAAACTCTTAGAAAACAATAAATGAAAGACAGGGAGATTCCTGTTACTTAGAACAGGAGCTCTGCACCCCCGATTCCAAAGCAGGGATTCACTAGCCAGATGTGCCTCCACAGCCGATACAAAGGCCAAAAATGTTCCATGGCCTCAGCCTCCCTTGGACTGCATGTGCAAAGTGACGTTAATAGTCATCTAGTCATTTGGGCCAAACCTCTTCTATTTCTTCGATCTGATCACCAAAGAGCTCTTTTTGCCAATTTAGGAAGATAATCCTTTGCTTTAGCCAGGGAAGTCTAGGCAGGCACTCACACATAGTAGGTGCTTGAGTTTGTTGCATTAGGCTGTATCATTAGTCCTTGGACAGTATCTACTACATGAAGCCTGCGCCTTTGAATCCGGTACAACTAGTGAAAGACAGAGGTCACTCTGAGTTGGGTTTTTTCCTGACTACTCTATGAGAAATTCCTTTCTCCCTTAAACCCTAGCCCCTTTTCCTTTTCCAAAGGGGCATTTGAAGTTTTAATGCTAATTGATTTTTATTACCTTATTTATTTTCTTAGTTAAAATATGCTCTTAGGAGCCTTAAAAATAATTGCTCTTTCCCAATAAGCTTCTACTTAAGAGGCATTGTCAAAATAGGTCGATTTCAGTGCTGCTAATGTTGAGACCCCAGCACATTTCCAGCAAATCAAATCAGTTTTTATTTAGTTCAATTTAGGGGACTAGGCGGCTTTGGATGCCCTCTAAATGAATTACAAATTAATTGGCTGAGTGTGCTCAGCGTTCTGTTTATTATTCCTTTCAGACTGGCAGGAATGCACATTAGCTTGCATCGGGGCATTTGGGACAATGGAAAATTATATGAGTATTTAGTCTGGTCATTCTGCTGGGTGAGCTACATCTACCCAGGACCTTTCTACAATTTCTTTGCATCCTCTTTTCTTTTGAGACATCTCAGCTCTCCATCTATTTTGCAATCAGTCTGGTCCAAGTACCTAATGAGATTTTTATGTTATAAATCACTTCAAGAGTTTCTCCTCTTGATTAGAAAAAGTTGGATAGGATATTTTGATTCACTTATTGGGAAGATGTAATTTAGTACTAGTACTTGTAATGAATGTTACTAATCATTAGGTTTTTTTCAAGGACAGGAGAAAAACAGACTTAGCAGATAATATTGACTCATACGAATAACTGTAGCAATACATTTCTTATGAAGAGATCCACTTTAATTGGAGAGACAGAGTGATGCAGTGACAGAGTGCTGGCCTTGGAATCAGGAAAAACTTGGATTCAGATCCTACTTCTGACACTTCCTGGTTGTGGCATGCTGGGCAAGTCATTTAAACTTTATAAACTTTACTTCCCTCCTCTCTAAAATGAGGGTGATCTCTATAGTCCTGACCTCATAGGCTTATTGGGAGAATCGATTGAGAGAATGAATTTTTTAAGCACTTTGTAAACCTGAAAGCACTAGATAAGTGATTATTTCCTATTTGATAGAAGTTCATTCTCTGAAGAGTAACTGTGAAATTTCTAGATTGCTTTCCCCCAAGTGACAAGATGTACTTCCCATAAGCCTTTCAAAAGTATCCTGCATGTGGTCTCCCCTTGTTTACCTGACCTTTGCCTATTGAGATGTTCTAGCATGTTAGGATCATTTTCCCACAGTCTGTGAGCAGAAGAAGAGCTTTTCAGTTCCCGGATGGACCCAAGACCTCTTTCCCTTTGAACGGTCAGCATGCTAGAGGGGAGCCAATGGCTCCCACGGCAGGGTGTCTTTTCCCTTGAAGAAGTACCTTCTCTCCAAGGTTTTCAGGATGACTGCCCTGCCCCTTGCTAATTGGAATCATCCTGGGCTATTACAAAAGCATAAATAGTAATTGGCGGCCTAGTGAGTAGGTCACCGGACAAACGATTACCGGTCCTGCCTTGTCTGAGCTTTGGCGTGGCCTCCCAGGGTAACACTGGACAGATTATTTTCTCCTTTGCCCAGTTCCTTCTCTGTGAGATGGAGGGTGACAACGTGAGCCTTGGAAAGGGAAGTGATTTTTTCCTAAAAGTGAGCAATAAGTGGAAAGGCCGTGATTTGAACCCAGATCACAAGATCATCAGAAGCTTCCTCTGGTTCAGATCTCTCCTTTGAGGAAACTGAGACCCAGGCAGGGTAAATGTCTTGCTTGTGGTCACCCAGGTAGTACGGGGGAGGGTAGGAAGCAGTATTTCAAACCCAGATCCTTCTTTCTTTCTGTTGTATCCCACTGCCTCTGTCTTGCTCCCCAATTTGCAAGGGGGCCTTATAGATTGGTTGAATGAAGGCAATTGCTAAAGCCCTTGTTTATTGGCAAAAGCCATACTCCAAGTATGAGGTGTTTGTGTCATGCTTAGAAGGAGTGAGATGAAAAGGGAGTCTGCTGCCATATTAGAGCTCTTCTGGCAGGGCTGGATTTGTGGTCTCTTTCCTGTTGTCCCTAATGAGAGTGCTGAAAGGAAGCCTGTGGAAGGCAGATTGAGATGAGCTTGGTTTAAAAGCCCTCCCCTTGGAAAGGTTTGACTGATGCGACCCCTGCCACATCATGTTAAATGTTGTGGAAAATCCCCATTTCCAAAAATGACTTCCATTGTTATATCTCCAGGCAGTGGGGTGTCCTCAAAAGAACTGTGGCTGGGAAATCAGAAGCCCTAGGTTTGAGCCAGGTTCCTTACTAACCTCTGTGGGACTCGGTGTCATCATCCATTAAGGAGGGGGGGCTGGAAGACAGGGCCAGAGAAGGTCCTCTCTGACTCTGAATCCTGTGAAACCCAAAGCCCATCACCACATGTGCTCAGGAAGGCTAGCTGATCCCATTAAACATCAAAGAGATGCTCTGAGCTGGTCAGCCAGGCACATCTCATCCTGGGCAGCCGCTCGGTCCAATCCTTTCATTCCAGGCTTCTAATGAGAACATTCTGTTTTGCAGCTCCAGGACCGCACCCAGTTCAGCGACCGCGATTTAGCCACCCTCAAGAAATATTGGGACAATGGCATGACAAGTTTGGGCTCTGTTTGCAGAGAGAAAATTGAAGCAGTTGCTGCAGAATTAAATGTTGACTGTGAAATAGTCCGGGTAAGACTTGTGATCCTTCTCTGATGGAGGTGGAAGGGGAGTGTGGAAGCATGCCTTTTAAAGTTGCATGAGGCGACCCGAAATAGACGGCACATGGTAGGTAATGAAGAAACATGTTCCGAAGCACTCTCAGCTTGTTCCTGCTGTATGGAGATAAAAGCCTCCAGCTGAAGATTATATTGATCAGCCCCAAGGCCACATTTGACATTCCATTTGCAAGGAGTTTACATAAAATTTCAGTGATGACAATGATCCCAGAAGACCAAGAGGAAGTACTAGTTGGAAGAAAGTGGCCCAAATGTAATGCTCTTCAGAGGAAGGTCTCTGAAGCATTTTCTTATAAACATTCAGGGAGAGAAACAGAGTCAGGCAGAGAGAGAGAATGACCATGAGGGCAAAGGTCACAGGGTTATCAGTTTTTGAGTTAGCAGAGACCTTGGAGACCACCTAGTCTAAAGCTGTTCTTTTGTAGGTGAGAATACTGAGGCTCAAAGACAGAAAGCTGCAGAAGTGAGTCCTCTGACTTCCCAGTCTTGTCCTGCCTCATGCTCTGAGATACTGGCAGGGGTGGAGAACAGAGCTGCCTGCAAAAGGTTCAGTTGTTTCTTTTCCTTGAATCCAGATGGGAATTAACAATAAGAGGGTTGATGGAAGCCAGGACAGCTCTAGAGCAAGAGGATTTATGATCAGGCTGGACTCTTACTTTCGAAATGCTGCCAAAAGCCCATCTCAGCAAAGCAAGAGCATGAGCGATAAAGCCAACCTCTGTCACCGAGTGGGGGCAAAGAGGCGCCAGAATTTGGAGCTATCGCTCCCAGAGCAATCTGGCCGTTCATCTGATCCCTTTTGCTTTTACTCTTGGACCCGGGCAGCATAGGAAAGGTGAAAGGGGACATAACATCATGCTATCTCATCTGTGAAAATGGGTATCCTCAAAGTCTCAGTGTAAATGGAACATATTAAGGCTTAAATAACTTTATTTCTCCTTTTAATAAGCTATTAAAGTTGAAAACTGCACTAAGAGTTTGGGGCTACTCGGTGTATATAAGATAGACAGAATGGACAATAAGATTAGTTGACCAGCTGGTTTCAGTCACATACCATGTACAGAGTACCATGCTGGGCACAGGAGTGAAGCAAAATTTAAGGAAGACGGAGTACCTGTACCCATAACCTTTATGGCCTAGTAGGAGAGTGACTAACACATATGGCTGGCCTATACTATAGTATACCATAAATGCATTTGGGAATTGAAAAGCCAACTGCTATATGAGGTCTGAGGAGAAAAGGAAGACTTTTCTATAGATCACAGAATGAGAAATCAGAACTGGAAGGGACCTTATATAGACAGTTTAACGCCTCCATTTTGCAGATATGGAAGATGGGGAGGCGGGTAGTGTTAGGAGAACAGACCTTTGTCCAGTCTAGTGAAGTGGAGGCCTTTGAGGGTCATAGTGGACCAAAAGATGCCATCTAATGCACCTGTCTGAGACCAGATTCCCTTTGTAGAACATGATGTCACAACTGCCTAGGTACTATGGAAGGCTGTGCCAGTCCCAGGAAGCCACTTGAGGAGGGCTGCAAAAAAGGGAAAAAGTCATAAGTCATGGCAACAGCTAAGTAGGATAGGCCACATCCTTGTGAAAGCAGCTGATGGGTGCTAGTGTTAAGAAATCCTGTGCTGGAAAGAAATCTCCCTATTTGCACAAGCCAGCTAACTTAAAACTCCTCAGGAACCAAGGAAGCACCTGGACTAGCTTTGCCATTAGCAGAGGAAGAAACTGAGGTCCAGAGAGATGAAGTCACTTTCCCAAAGCATGCGGCCTCTTCCAGAGACAGGTTTGAAAGCTAGGCTACTCTGGTTTGCCATCCAGTGCTCTTTCCGAGTCCTCTCCTCTGGCTCCTTTGTCACACGCTTCCCCCTCGGTGTAGACCTTTGAGGAAAGACTGAATGATTGATCAGTCAGCATTTATTAGCCTCCTACTATATGGCAAGGCAAGATGCCTGATGCTGAGGATACAAATAAAAAGAATGAGGAACTTCTATTTTTCAATCTCCTCACCTCCCCTTCCTGGTTTCCTTTAAGTCTCAACTAACATCCCACCTTTTACTGGAGGCCTTTGGATTCTAGAGGTAATAGGGGACCACTGAAGTTGATACGAGGGTGGGGGAAGTCAGGGTGACGTGGGCAGATCTGTGCTGGAAGAAAATCATTTTGGCAGTTGTGTAGAGAATGGACTGGAGTTGGGAGAGGGTTAAGGCAGGGAGGCCATCAGGAGACCATTGCAGTCCCCAAGGTTTAAACCAAGGAGGTGGCTGTATAAGTAGAGGGGAATAGTTGGATATGTGGACCACTCATCAGGTATATTGTAGAGGGTCTGGGTGGAACTAGAGGCCCAGCCTACTGAGGTCCTTCCAACTATGTGCTGCCATACCAGGAAGAGTGGGTGTTTGTGGGCAAGGAAGGAACCAGGAAGGGAAGGAGTCCTGCTTTCCTCACCGGGGAGAGAGGCTTTGGCACTTGATTGCTTTGAATTGGTTTGAAGGGTCTTCTCCTTCCCTTTATTGGGCTGGTGACAGAAAGTTGAGGTTGGCGTTACCCGTGATACAGCCCTTCCCTAGTTCACTCCCACCCCCTGCTAAAAAGATGGCTCAAAGCCACAACACATTGCCTTGTAGCTGAGCTGATTGGATTATCTGCTATGTAAAATAGTAAAAACCAATTAATTCTATGGGTCTACTCTGTACCTAGCCCAGTACTAAGGTACCTATGATTCAGAAGGGAACAGAGTGTATAGTTCCCATTCCTTAGGAGCTTTTGATAAAGTTGAGGAGATAGGACAAAGCCTTTTGAAACAGCGAACCAGCTGTAGAAAGGAGTGTATTCATAACATTTGGAGAGGTACAAACCATGAATGCTTTAGGGAGAAATTATTGTGGGCAGGAAGGATCTCTGAAGGTCTTGTTGGGGAGTGGCTGAGAGCTGAGTGGACCTAGAGTTAAGAAATGAGTCTCTCAATTCTTCTTCCATTGAAAAGCATTTCATACAAGGAAAATCGTGGTTCTGGATTCTCCCCCTCTGTGCCAGGTGGGCATGGGCTACACGATAGTTGTGTTGAAAAATGCTCTCTGACGTTTCAACGTTTATGCTGAGTTACTGGTGGCATATGGCTTCCTGGAAAGCTCATGTGCTCTCAGGTCTAGTATGCAGGTAAGGAGGCATTGGTCTCCCTTTTCTCTGGTCAACCATATCTGGAGTATTGTACTCAGTTCTGGGCACTAACGCAGAGCGATGAGTAGAAATTGCCAAGAGCCACATTGAAGTAAGGAAAACCTTTCCAAAAATGAGAGTGATCCCAACATGAAATGGACACCACGGAGAGGTAGTGAGCCTGCCCTCCTTAGTGCTCTTCAGGCCAAGGCCAGGCGACTACCACTTCCTGTTCAGGTATACAGATAGACTGGGTGGGCTTCTAAAGCCCCATCTCGCTCTGGGCTTCTCAGTTCTCCTTGAAGGCGTCCCCTCCAATGAGGCACTCAGTGCCTCAAGAGTTCAAGTGCCAAGCAAGAGTTCACTCCACATTTGCTACCCTCTTCTCTCCCATAAGGAAGAATCTAAGCAACCTCTTGAGTTGAATGCTAGAAGCTTCCATCAAGTGAGGGAGTGTGCAGTGTAGGGCCCAGTGGACTTCTATAGGAGATCTAGAGGGCAAAGATGACCTGTTCTCTAGCATTAAATAACTTCATTCCTCCCCAAACACCCTTTAAGCTCTTTACTGTCCCAAGCTCATAGTAGGCATTTAAGTCATCCATAGAAACATTGAGCTGAATTTTCCAACCACTTGTACCTCATCCTGAGGTCTTTGGCTTATGATTGGTGAGAAGGGGAGAAGACTTGGTAGAGCTTAGTTCTTTTCTATTTTGCCTACTGATCTTTGTTTCTTTAAAAAAAAAACAAAAACAAAAACAAAAACAAAAAAACAAACAAACAAAAAAAACTCATTTCTTAGCTCAAGGTCCATTCAATTCTCAGCCATTCCCCAATAAGGTCTTCAGAGATCTTTCCTACCCACAATAATTTCTCCCTAAAGCGTCTGTGGTCTGTACCTCTCCAAATGTTATGAATACACTCCCTTCCACAGCTAGTTTACCATTTCCTTGTTAGGAGGAAGTCTCAGGACCTTTCTCTCCCAGACTTCTGTGTTATTTGCCTTTGGTTCTTTGATGGGTCTTTAATGTACAGCTTGTTTCTCATCAGCAGATTTATATTGATCGCCTGCTGTATGCAGGATGCTGGGTAATATGCCTGGGACTCAAAGGTCTCTCATGGCACATGTAGTTTTAGTGGAGGAGCTCTCCCACATGGGACAGGGTCACAGCGTATCGATATCCAAATCCGCCCTTGTGCGCCCAAGCACTTGAATGATGGGCATATGTTTGAATGTTGGCAAAACACTGTCAAAGTGATTTTTCCAAATTGAGATAAAACTTCTCAGAAAGCAGATTTGTTTTTCATCATTTTGCATGGTGTTTACTTTCAGAGTAGCAGGATTTATTTGAAATCTCTTTAAAAAGAAGGTTGGCTTTTTGCTCATAATACAGTTTGACTTTAAGTTAGATATATTCCTGGAAAGTTATGCTCCAAGTGCACACAGCAACCTCTGTCATCTGGTCTTGGTGACTGAAAAGATGCTGAGAAATCATCTGGTCCAATCCTTGCCTGTTACAGATGAGGAAACCAAGGCCCAGGGACACATAGTGATTTGGTCAAACACATAGCTAGTTGGAGGCAGAGCCAGGACTAAGTCTTGAGTTCCTGATTCTTAGGCCACAACCCTTTCTACTGCTCTCAATATATTTCTCTCCAGGAAAAGAGCACTGAAGTTTGAGCTAGACTGCCCAGCATTTTCAAATGATAAAGGGAGAGGCCGGGGGGGGGGGGGGTCAGTCCAGGGGGCTGCAACACAACTCACTAAGTTAATCAATCTGCAAGATTTGTGCAAAATATGGGATGGCAAAGGGTCTGGGAACCATCTTGTCTGAGAATCCTTGAAGGAACTGGGAGTGTCTGGCCTAAAAAAGGAAGATGTATTTGCCATCTTCAAATGCCTGAAGGACTCACATATAAAAGGGAGTGGGCTTACTTTGTTTTGCTCCAGAAGGCAAAGCTAAGACTGAGGGATATGGGGAAGTCTGGCTTGGATCATTGTAAGAAAGAAATTTCTGAAAAAACTGTTTAACAATGGAATGGTTTGCCTCACAAAATCAGGAGTCTGCCATCACTGGAAATATTTGTGCAAAGAAAAGAGGATGAGCTTTTCAGTGTAGACATAGAAGAGCTTCTGATTTGGAGTGGTTGGTAGACTAAATGACCTCAAAGGTCCTTTCAACTCAATGATTGTGTGATCCTGTAATATCACACAATACAACTTGGATTCTGTGTATTCATAGAATCATATTTTCTCGGTGCTTTCCATTATAATTTGAAAGATGTTTCTCCACAGAAGAAAACTTAGCTCCCACACATTATACAAATGATGCTGAAGCCCAATATTCATTCTGAGGGACAGTTTGCCTTTTGTCCATATGCAGCTGATGCATGTATAACCCCCAGAAAAATTGAGTTGGGCTTGTAGACCTCATACCCCCTTTTCTTTCATTATCCCTTAGCTCCTTCCCATTCAGTATGATCTGAACAAGTTTAGGAATCTCTTTGAGAATCCACATCTTCCCACTTCTGTCCCTACCATGATTTTTCCTGAGTATAGGAAAATTTTTTTTTGTTATTGCTTGATAAACAATCAATATTCAGTTAGGAAATATAGGAAGTATGTGACAATTAAGTGGGGTCGTGGTAAGAAGTTCCAGCTTCTAAGTTTTCTGAAGTGTAACAGTACTTTTTCACAGAGACAATGTAATGGGGAATTTAAATGGAATTCTACTGTTTAAACGAGTATTTCTCCTAGGGGAGAAGTTAGCAAAGCCAGGAAAATTAATATACATAAATATTTTTCTTTCCTACGGGGTAATTTTCACTTGGGACTTCACAAAAACAATCCATGTGTTTTGGAGTGTATATTTAGTATTGAATACTGAATACATTCAAGAGACTACACTTCCTGAATTTGAAAGGAAAATACTCAGGCAAAAATGAAAACAAATACGTCTTCCTAGTCTTAGTCTTTGATTTTTCTTCTTATGTGAAATGAGTTTTGTCCCTAAAATTAGGTCCAAATAGATGAGGCATTGTATTGAGACCCTGACTTGCTGGGGAGCCCAGAGACCAAGCCTGTGAATGAACTCTATGACCTAAGACTGGCCACCTGTGCTCTCTCAAGCCTTTCTACATCTGTAAAATTGTAGATGAAGGTCTTAGAAGACCTTCAAGAATCTTTGAGCTCGGAGGCACATTCAATTCTAACGCTGGAGGTCATTTCCTCCACATTGATGGCCCTCCAGTACAGAAGAAAGCCTCGTTGATATGAACTATTTTTAACCGTATTCAAATCAGAGCAGGAAATCACTGCATTCCATTGATTAGTTTTCTGTACTATCTCACAGATAGCTTTAGGAGGGAAAAAAAGAAATAATATTTTGACTTGTCTTATGGAATGACATTGACCAGAACAGTGAGGCCACACATTGTAGCCACAAAAATGAGCATTGTGGAAATTATGGGAGGATCTTGAGATGCAGATTAATTATCAATATAATTAACCTGGCTTTGAAGCTACTTGAAGTACTGAGCTGGTAGGGAAAGGCAGATTTTCACCTAGGAAAAGCAAGATTGGAAATGGGACATAAGCTTTAGTTATAGCTTACATGCGCAGTTCCTTTGGGAACCCAACCAATCTGTTTTTCTTTTGAAAGATGTGGCAGATTATTTTCTCTGGGAAAAAAAAAAGTAATGAACTCCATGTTGCTTGGCATTGTGGGTGTTTTAAATAAATATGATTTTGCATCTAAGCTGTTTTGAAGTGAGCATATCGTCATATTGCTTATACTTCATTGACTCACAGAAAAACAACCAAAATCCTTCTCAGGATGGTTGTGAGGAAAGCTCTTTGTGAATTGTAAAGTGTTATTTAAAGGTGAATAGAGCCAGTCGTTATTCAGTGTATTTTGCTTTTTTCCTGTTTCTCATTTAAATCAAAAGCCCACTCTGTTTTACTCAGAGTCTTTCCTTTCTTTGCATGCTGCGAACTAATGAGCTTTCTATGTGTTCAAAAGTTTCTATTGTATCTCCCTTATAAAGACTTGGATTGGGAATCGAAGAAGAAAGTATCGTTTAATGGGAATTGAAGTTCCACCTCCCAGAGGTGGTCCTGCTGACTTCTCGGAGCAGCCAGAGTCGGGCCCTTTGTCTGCACTAGCATCAGGAGAGGAAGCTGGGCCTGAGGTAGTGGAGGATAACGACAGAAATGATGAAGTATCCATCTGTTTATCTGAAGGAAGCTCTCAAGGTACTCTGCTTGCTGCATCTCTTAATAAATAGCCTTGACAAAGGGCTACTGTTCAGTGGTTATTTGACTTGGTTTTCAGCCTTTGCACTTAAGGTCCACACGTTTTGTTAAGCATTTAAACAGAAATTGATTTTTTAAAAATGTCTCTTCTTAATATCCTTCTACATCAGGCTATAAGACAGAATATATTTTCACCTAAACTTAATCCAAATTTGGAATTTCTGCTTCTTGCCACAGGTTTTATACCAGTACTGAGAAAACATTTGTTTTGATTCTTTTTGGGCATGTGAATCAGGTATATGGGATCAAGACCCCACCATCCTGAAAAACTAATAATGATATCATGGAAAGAGCCCTGCTCTGGGTCTCTAATCTTACAATCAACAGGACCATTAAATCAAGAATCAAATATTTTAAATGTCACTGGAATATTTGTTTAGGAACACAGTGCTTCATTTGACTTCAAACAGGGAAAAAAAGAGCTCTGTTCTGATAATCTTTCAGAACCCCAGAAAATGTGCAGAATGTACCAAAAGATCTAATACAATGTTAAGCTATTAAAATTTAATATTATTACATTGAAAATTTTGAGACACCCTGTATTTTCTCCCACACATAGATGAACTCCTTGCTTCCTCCTATCTAATACTTCCCACAAACTACTGGTACCCACTCGTCTCTCTTTTGAAGTTTGAGTCATCTGACCTCACCATCTCTTGATCTTTGTTGCTGTCACGCACCTAGTTACAGTTCAACATTTTGCTGTGATTTTGGCATCCGGATCATGTTCTCGCTGGCCATCCCCCTCAGAGATTCACCTAGTCACACTCATGGCCCCTGCAACACCCCATCTTTATCCTTTCTCAAACTCAATTTCTGTAACTTCTTTGTTCACTTAGACTTCCAGCACCCAATAGGATAGCCATACCATAGGTTTCACTATCCCTTGAAATTACATCACCATCAAGGCATCAGAGAATAGTAGATAGAATGCTGGACTTAGAGTCAGGAAGTCTCCAGTTCAAATCCTGTGTTGACACTTACTAGCCGGGTCATCCTGGGCAAGTCCTTTAACTTCTTTTTTGTCTCAGTTTATTCATCTATAAAATGGAGAGAGATTTGATGGCCTCTAAGTTCTCTTCCAGCTCCTGAGTTTTGAGATTCCAGATCCTGATTACAATCTCCTCTCCTTCAGCATTTCCCACTTCTTTACTCCTTCCATCCTTGTTTCTTGCCCATGTGGAGACCTTTGGCCTTTTGACTCTTCCCCGCTCTCCTTATCAAACCAAGTCTACCCTACTTTCCTTTCTAACCAGTCTTTACCTTATGATCAGCCACTTCAGCATGCTCCCTCCTCTAACTCTAAATTCCTTGTCCCCTGGACTTTTGAATATGTGGGCCCTGTTAACTCTCAGCTCTGGGATTCTGCCATCTGCCTCCTCTGCTCCTATTCCCTGAGGTGCCAAAGACTGCTGGAAAAAAATACTGAGATCTCTGGCACTGGATTCAATACAGATTTCTGTTCCCTAGACCTTCCCTGATGTGCAGAAATACCTTACTTGACTCCCAAGGATAGCTTGAGAAGCCCTTGGCAATATTGTAGCCTCACGGGAACTGTAGCAGATCTTTTCCTCTTACTGCTAAGCCCCTCTCCCCATCAGCAGATAATCTTGCTGATATTTTTCTACTGACTCTATTTAGACTGTCACACAGGAACTTAGTTGTACCCATCTAATCCTCCCAGTGGCCTCTCCCATCCTTTCCTCCTCTGTTATCTCAGAGGCAGAGATGGCCTTCTGCTCCCTAAAAGGAGTCTCACTTCTAAAACCCTAAGCCTCAGCCTAGTCCTTTTCCTTCTCTTTGGGGAACATGCCGCACCATTCAGCCTCCCTTCATCTGCAGTCTTCAGACTCTCTCCTCCCCAGTGGGTCTTTTCCCCCTTCATCTAGAAACACATTTTGTTCTCTTCTATGCTCTAAAAGATGACAACAACAAGCAACTAGCTTTGCTCCTGTCCCCTCCCCTCTCCCGTCAAGCTACCATCCCATCTCTTTCCTTCTTTCCTTACCAAACTCCCAGTGAGAACAATCCAAACTTCTCCTATCCCTTCCACCCCCACAGCCTACTAAACCACGAGAAAGAAACCATTCTCCACAAGGTCATCACCAGATCCAGTATGTGATTGTTTGGCCTTTGGGTTTGAGGGGAGAGAAGCGAGGTTGACTATATCTGCTGTTTTAATACTAAAGACAGATGAAAGAATTGAATAGAGAAACCGAGGCACAGAGTGACAGTGGCTTACCAAGAAACAGAATTCATATTACATGCCATCTCATTTGCAGTCCAGGGCTTGCTCCATGAGATAATCTTTGGAACCAAAATGTGGCTTGGGAAATCTTGGGTATTTTCCTTCTGTTTAGGATAATTCATAAAGGAACATCCAGTAGCATCAGGGGGAGTGCTTGGAAGCCAGTAGATGTTAGTCTTTGGACTTGGGAGGATGGGAAACAAGGTTTGACAGCCCTATATTATAAGGGAAGAAGAAAGCAAAGAAATAACAGGGACCAGAGAGAGACTGGGAAAACCAAGAAAGGTAGGTTGTCATTCTCTCTGCTCCCCACCCCTCTCCAGATCCCAGAAGAAAAATCTAAACTGGAAAAAAGTGAAAGTTCATTTTAAAGTTGCCAGTGGACCACGGCTTCTCCACTGGCATCCTTTATCACTGAATAGTGTGTTCTCTTAGACAGCTGGCATGGTAATCAAGACCTAATGAGAGAAAGGGGAGAGAGGATTTAATGCCCGCCGCAGAGAACACTTGATGAAAAGTGAGATTGCCTCCAATTCCTCTCAGTGGCTTATTTTTCACAGCTGCATGGAAACCTTTTTATTCTCCTCAGAAATTGCAACAGAAAAGCATAAAAGCATTTCCCAGGCTGAAAGGAGCCTTGTGTAGAGAGCTGACCCCTAGTTCCAGCCTATTCTCTTGCTCATTTTGTTCAGAGAGAATGCTAATCTGATTGGTTTGAATGTCGCGATTAAGTGCGATTGTGTCATCTGGCCTGGCCTAATATTATCTAACCTCAAAAGAAACGGAGCTCTCCCAGGCTAACCAGGTCCCATTCTCAGGGCCTGAACATTACAATAAGCAAATAACATTAGCCGGCATTTATCTCATGTTTTTAGGCTTCCAAAGTGCTGGCTACACTTTACCTCACTGGACCCTCCCCCTACCCCCATTAACTATTATTAGCTGAATTTTCCAGATGAGGTAACAGACCTGAACAGAGATAAAGTGACAGTGGTCACCTAGCTAGTAAATTATTGGAGGGGAGGGGGAAATTCAAAAAACAGATCTCTCCCAGCACTTCCCATTGTACTGTACTGCCTCTTGGGTTCATTACCAAATCTTTCGTGGGAGGTTTCCTCTAGCTAGCAACTTTACAATCTTATTCACTTCCCCTGCCAAGTGCCCAAAACTATACAACTGAGAGGAATCCAGTGTTGCAGCCACTGGACCAAGTGGATGCCACTGAAACATTAGAGGAGAGCTCGCTCACCAAAATGCACATCAGAGCAAAAAACAAATTCCTTTTGAATCTCCCCAGAGGGCATTGTGATAGCCTAGGATTCTAGGAAAGCCGGATCCCAGTAGGAATCCCGAGGTAGAAATAAAAGGACAAAAGGAAAACTTAGCCTAAGTCAGTCCTTTGGTTCATGGCCAAGGTGGGGGGTGTGGGAGTGGTTGGGGAAAGCTAGGAGGGATCTTTGGAGAGCACCTAAAGCTTGAAAAAGGAAGTGATAAAAACAACCCATTTTTTAGGGGGCAGACCCTCAGTCTCCTGATTTCTGGCTCACGAAGGAAAATTAGAAGGAAGTGAGAATTAAAAAAAAAAAAATCCCAAAACCAAAACTCTACTTTGGTGCCAGGCACTATGCTAAGCTCTTCATAAATAATTTCCATAGCCATCTTGGGAAACAGGTGTGATTTTGATCCCCATTTGATATTCAAGGAAACTGTGAGGCAATCAAGTTAGCAAGTATCTGAGGCTAGAATTGAACTGAGGCTTTCCTGACTACAGACTCAAGGCTCTCTCTCCACTGTATCGCTTTGGTGCCCCAAAGCTGCAGGGAGCAGGGCTAACCCAACAACAGTTGTTTCACTGCAGAAGACAACAGTCAAAGCCTGAGATTGTGCCAGCTACACTTTTCTGCTCTCTCAGGGATTTAAAAATATATGGGCTTATGACTTTTAAAGTTTGTCTGTTTGTTATTAACGAATCTAAGCATCAAGGGGCTAGATATTGTCTTTAGGAAAAAAAAATTCTCCATTTTCACTTTCACATCACCAGAGACAATGAACTTTTCCTCTTTAACTTCACCTCTGGGCTAGAGGTGCTGCATCAGCAGCCCTCACTCAGAAAAGCTATTTTGATCTCCTTGGAAGAAAAAGATTCAGTACACATAATTAGTCTCTCTGTGCCCCAGTTTTCCCATCTCTACAATGGGGATAGCATTTCATCATATAATTGCTTCTGGTAATACCCCCAAATAACTAGCAGCTAAAGTTCTAGGTAAATAATTAATAAGATTTGGTTCCACTTCTTGCCCTGAAGGAATAATTAGTGAATGTCCTTGGGTCTTCGAGCTGTGATTTTTGTAATTATCCACCTGGTCTTCACTATCACGACTCTTCTCTTCAGGGATCTGCCTCATATATTAACACACCTCATACTCCAAAAGTCTCGAAAATCAGAAGAGATCATGCAGTCTTTTGCTCTTCTCATTCCCAAGCCAGCAAACCCAGCTAGTTTCTGATCTATGTAGGTGTCCTTCAGGCAGATTCATTGATGAATTTCTGCAATGTGAATGTTCTCTTGACTTCTCTTTAAAAAGAGGAGACGTGTTCTTCTGGGGCCAAGAGATGATCTCTATATCTAGTAAAAATCATGCCCAAAATTGAAGGAGAAAAAAACCTTTTGAGAATCATCTGTTCTTTAAAAAGTATAACCTTCTGTTAAAACATTGATGATTCTTTCCACAACTTCAGCTCCTTATCTCCCTGCTAGGGAATACTGTACTTTGCACATCTCATCCCTTCTCTTTTCTCATTTTGTTATCTCCCCTTTATCCTTCTCTCTCCCATCCGCAGAAATGTGGAGGAGGAGGAGGCATGGTGAGAAATGACAGGAAACTCACTGGGATTGCTCTGTTTGCCTCCCCCAACTTCAGATCCTGGCTCAGGTAACAACACAAGTTCATGCAGCTTAGCCCTAAATGGGGCCTTAGAGATCATCTAGTCCCACACTTTCAGTTTACAGATGAGGAATCTGAGCTTCACATTAAATGACTTTCTCCAGATGACCCAGGTAGGTAATGACCGAATTACAGATCTAGGATTCTAATCCAAGTTTTTGGCCTCTACACCCTGAGTTCTCTCTACTACACCATGCTGTCGTTGGTCAAGCCCCTTAGTCTTGTTTCAAAAGACAAGCTTCAAAAACTTTTGGTTCATGAAGAGAAAAATGAGTACAGTTGTCAAGAAAGCTTTCAGAGCCTTCCAACCACCATCCTAAGGAAAGTTTTTGGAAGACTAGCCCAGTTAGCCCCTCTTACATTAAATTTCATTGGGATGCCCCTTTTGAGCTCTGTTAGGCTCATGAAAGAATTCTCCAGCCAGTTTCCTAGTTGGAACGTTACTGACTTTGTCTAGCAGGCTCTCTGGAATTTGACTAACCGACAGCTAAGTGTTTGTTTATTTTCCATTTCATAAAGTCTCTTCTTTTCTAAAGATCAAGACATGAAAAATGTGCTTTTGTGACATCCCTTTTCTTCGTGTACCCTTTTAATCTTGAAATCCTCCAGTAGCTTTTATGTACCACTTTCAGGATGTGAAGACTCAGGCAGGGAAAGTTTTTATGGAAAGCTTGTTGATGCCCAAAGTTATGAGAAAGTGAGAGCAGAAATCTATCCAGACTTCCAGAAATAATACACATGAAGTCACTGATGAGGAGGAGTCACAGCTAAGCTGATGACACCTTGCTCACCTTTACCCCATATCAGTTGGCTGATTTATAAGAATGCTTTGAAATGTCAAAATCATTAACAAGATAAATTTCTTCTTCCAAGAAAATTGTCTTACTTTTACTTATATGTTGGCTTGGCTTTAAAAATGTGTTAAGAGTTCTCTCAATACATTGTACTTCTCTTCACTAAGCCTTGGAATTAGTCTTTCCTTGTCTTCCCATTACTGTGGGGAATCATGGACTTGGAAAAAACCCGTGAGAGAGCTGACACATATTTTGCTATTGATTAATAAGGCTAATGTAATAGCTAACTCTGAAGAAATAGAAGTACCCTTCTCCTTGTCCAGGTAATACTTAGGAGCTCAACTCAAGGCTTTTATTTTAAGATAATAGTTCTCAAAGTATGATCTTCAGCAAGATCAAAATTTATTTTCATGGTAATAACTTCACTGTTTCAATTTTTGATAGGGTAAATGTCAATAGAGATAACCTACATGAACAAAAGTTCTTGGCTGAGGGGTCCTCAACAATTTTTAAGAGTGTTGAGTCAATAAGATTGAGAACTACTGTTCTAAGGCCTTGCCATGGAAGTGATTGTGGGTTTATGAAGATTATGTGAGTGGAGCGCTAGCTCTTTCAAGTCTGTGTGGCAAGGACATGGATGGTACATGTGTTGTCGGAGCTCTGCAGAACATGGAAGGGTTTCTCAACAGAAGTTTGATTAAGAGGTGAGACTTTTTTTCAGCTGCGATGATTCACAGAGATCCTTTGCTCAGATGTGGAAGAGCTTTGAGCCACACCTATACAGGAGAGCCTACATTGATGACATTTGGGTTTCTTGAAGTCTTGGTACAAGTATGTATGGAGAGAGCACTATGCTATGTGTTGGGGGAAAGTCAGGGCTTCCTCAGTGAAGCAACTCCATCCAATGGAAAAAACCACCTCAGTTTTCAAATTAGAATCTCTCCCTGCCAGGGACCTTTCCCTCTTCAGCTTCACCTCTGGGTGGAGATGCCTGATCAGCAATGGGAATGGGCTCTTTTTACCTCCTAGGAAGAAGAGGGTTCAATCAATGTAATTAGGCTTTCTTGGTCCGACTTTGCCCACTTGTATAGTGGGGACAACATTTCATCCAAAAAGTTGCTTTGTTTAATACTCCTTCAAGAAAGATTGTGGTATTTTGGATAGGGCGTCATCCTTTGAGATTGAAAGGCTTGAGTTTAAGGCCTGTCTCTAACCTGTTCTAACTGTGTGATCCTGGGTAAGTCACTTAGCTTTTTTTTTCCCCTCCCTCTCAGCAACTCTCCAAGATTGTAATTTACAGACAAGTTGCTGAGCTATACTGGTGGAGTGATTTTCTACTCTCAGGGTTCTCCGACCTGATAGAATCCCATTTTTGGCTCTTTCTGAAAATAGAAAATTCCCCTAAACAGCTAAGACTATCCAAATGCTAGATAAATAATTCCCAAGATTTAATTCTACCTCCTCGCTTTAAACAACCAATGTCTGTTGAAGAACAAATGGCTTATAGAAGGATAGCTCCATCTGATGAAACCAAAGGCCTTGAAAATATTGACTAGATCTCCAGGTCACGATGTTCTAGAAACACTAGCATTTTTGCAGTGTTTTTTTGTTTTTGTTTTTTGGTAAAGGGAAAGATAGAGGCCCAGGAAGTGTCTGTATAACTTAACTGTGAGTCAGCACTCCTCAGCACTCCTCCCTGACTTGAGTCCTATATGTTGCTCTGTGTCCCTGTCTCTCAAAATGCCTTTCTAAGAATACAGGTGATAAATGTCACCTTGAAGGAGTATGCAACTTTGAGCATATAACCAATGGTGGCTTTTTCATTTCCATAGAAGAACCCAGTGAAGCAGTTCCAAGTGAAGTGAGTAGGCACAAGGAAGAAGACCCCAGCGCAGTGTCCACAGACAACGTGGTATGTATGCTTTGAAATACCCTTGGAACCAAATGGCAGGCTTATAAAAGGACAGACATTTCCAGTGAGTGACAATGTCAGCATTGTTAGAAAGGGAAGTTTTTTTATGTTGTCATTTCTGTTCCGGAAATTATTCTTTTCAGGGAGTCACAAATGTAAATAGCTAATGAATGCTCGGTATTCATACAGCATTTTACACCTAAGAAATCGTTTTTCTTCAGCCCCCTTGGAAAGCAGCAGAATTCTCCTCTTTGGACAGATGGTAGGATGAAAACGGAATTAAGCACCAGAACATGAAGGAAGCCATTGTTAGTGCTCGAGCTTGTATTCAGGCCTTCCTGGCTTGGGGCTCTACACCTCTGCCTCTTTGAATCATATCAGTTCTTAGGGCATCTCCAGTGTTTGGAGTATTTGGAAATTTCTTGTCTTTCTGGGGGAAGTGGGACCCCTTTAACAACCTAGTAAAGTTTGAAATGATGAAAAAAGAAAGCATTAGAGGCAGATGAACAAGGAGTCTGTGTACATATATGTACATATGAATCAAACCAGCTTTTGAAAATATAAATAAGAGTCTTTGTTGTTGGGGGAAAGGGAGTGAGAAGGAAAAACCGCTCCAGAGCTGTGATTTCATTGGGATGGAGAATGGAGCTCTTCGATTCATCCACACAGCTTAAAGCCTGAGAGAGGCACTAAGCGTTGAAGTCATTTGCCAGCTATTGCAGAGGATAAACTTTAACCTAAGTATTGAGAGCTCCAAGACCAACCCTCTTTCCATTATGTCATACCATACCTTAAACTGAGAATAAGAAGGATTCCTTTACATTAGTGCTTTATAGCTACAAAGCACAATACGTGCATCATCTAATACAGTTGTCACAATGATTCTATCAAGTTGTTTTAAAATTAGTGAAGAATATTATGTAAAGAAAGCAAGGCTCCACAAAGTTAAGTTATTTGTCAGAGTTTGCCACTCAATAAATGACAGCCTCAAAGGGCATAGTTTGCCCAAACCCTGTCCTAGGCAAGAGTGTTGACATTCTTTTAATGGTACCCATTTCTCTCTAGATGCTATCGAGACATTTGGCACTTAGCACAATGTCCAGCACCTTAATAAATGGTGATTGATTCAGATCCCAGGACCAACTTTAAACTAAGGCACATTAAAAAAGAGCCCTGTGTGTTCGCTTTGGTTCCAATAAGTCAGCATTTGGTGCTTATGCTCAACTCTTAAAAATACGGCTCCTGAGGCTGATTTTCTAATGTACGTGGCATTGCTCCCTAGACTCACCCTGGCCCCCATTTGTGGATTTTTGCCATTAGAATGTTACAATGGGTAATAATAATATGTTGCTCATTTCCACAACTCGAGGCTAAAATGGACTGGGTTCAATCTTGGTGACCTCTATTTAATAAAACCTCATGTATTCCCCCAGTTTCCCTTGGGGATGTCAGAATTTGTCTCTTGTCTTGCTCTTTGTGAAAAAGAAAAATGGACTTTAGCTCCCAGTCAAGTGCTCAGGCTAGCAAAACATCATACTTAGAACACATTTGATTTAACCTAAGAGAAAATGTAAAAAACCTCAAACTTTAGTCCATAAACAGTCAAGTCCGCTTCCTTTCCCTTGCTGGTTGACCTCCACTTTACCAAGAGACCTAAATAGTCCTCCTGGCTGATGATGATGATATCCTGGATAGGACAGAATCACTCTCATGCACATAAACATATACAGATACACATGCACTTGAAATCACTCAAGTCAAGCGATTTCTCTTGTATCCTGCTTACTAAGTTCTCTTTCCTCTCTCTCCCTCCCCCCCCCCTTTTAGAATTTTCACTCCCCATAAATTACATCAGTCACATTGTCTTGTAGCCCCAATGGACTCTGTGTTATTTCAAACAGCTTATGCAATCTCCTAAATACTTTCCCCAGTACCTTTTGTTGTTGTTCACTCTTTCCCAACCAACCCTTCATGAGCGCATTTGGGGTTTTCTTAGCAAAGATGCTGGAGGGGTCTGCCATTTCCCACTCCAGCTCGCTTTATGGATGAAGAACCTGAGGCAGATAGGGTGGAGTGACTTGCCTAAGATCATACAGCTAGAAAGTATCTGAGGTTGGATTTGAACTCATGAAGAGGAGTCTTCGTAATTCCGAGCCCAGTGGTCTAAGCACCATGCCACCTAGCTACCACTACCCAGATTACATAGGGGTATTATCCTTTCCAAGTTTCTGCTTTTAAATCACAAAGGGGCTTCACACTGAGCTGTTAATAATAAGACCTATAGGTGAAGAAATTGTTTCAGTTGTTTTCCTCATTGCTGGAAAACTCTTCTTCACCCCCATTTTGTTAGTAGTAACAGCTCACATTTACATAGTATCTAATTTACTTAGATTTTAGCAGAGCATTTAGCAAGGTATCTGATGTTACTGTTATGGAAAAAACGGAGAGATATGAACTAGAAAGTGATGTAATTCAATGTATTTGGAATGGCTAGACTCAGAATAGTTCCTTCTCAATGACTTGGGTAGAGGTGCTTTAGCTTGCTCATCACATTTGCAGAGGCCACAAAGCTAGAGGGCAAGGGGAGAAAGAGTCAACACACTGGAGGATAAGGTCAAGATCAGGAGCAAAATATCATATGAACTTCAGTATAAGTACATGTTAAGTTTTACGCTTGGGTTCAGTAAACTGGCCTCCCTAGGGAAGGCATAGTTAAATGATTTGTTTAGAATTTGTTTAGAAAAAGATCTGGGGTTTTGAGTGGACTACAGACTTGACCAAAGTCAGCAGTGTGTGATGTCGCAACCCAAAAGCTCACAAGACTTGGGCCTACGCTGCTAGAAGCCAAGCTTACAGAAAAAAGACACCACTTTGCTAGTATCGGGTTCACATCTGGGTGTCCCAGTTTAAGAAGGAATTGGCTAAGTTAGAGAGCTTCAAGAAGATGCAGCCAGGAAGGCAAAAGGCCTCAAACCCAGGGCAGACCTATAAAAAGTGATTGAAAGGACTTGGGCCTTTTTATCTGAAAAAAGAAGATGACTAGGAAAATTATAGCTCTTCAAGTATTTGAAAGGTAGCTGTCACACAAGAGAAATTACATTTGTTCTGTTTGGCCCCCAAAGCAGAACTGGGAGAGAACTTTGGATGTTACAAAGCAGTAAATTTCATCTTTATATCAGGAGAATCTCTGTCAACAAGAGCTGTCTAAAAGTGGGAGTTGCTGCCTTGGGAAGAGGTAGTGGTCTCCAGCTGGTGGATGCAGTGGAGAGCACACTGGGTCCCTAGTCAGAAGCCTGAAGTTTAAGTGTGCCTCAGATACTTACTAGCTCATTTGGCCCTGGTCAAGACACTGCCTCAGTTTAAAATGGGGGTAACAATTGCATCTCCCTCTCAGGGTTGTTGTCTGGACCAAATAAGAAAATATTTGTAAAGTGCTTTGCAAACCTTAAAATGTGGTATAGATACTGGCTCTGGTGTCCTTCCTGATAGGTCTTCTAGCAGTGGGTGGTGAAGGGGGGTGGGGGGGCCGGACAAGGCTGCCAAATGACCTCATGACAGTATGGGCTAAGTCAGTGCTTCTTGAAGTGTGGTCTCTGAAACCCCTGGAGAGGATCTACTAATTCCAAATTCATTTTTTTTCTAATAGGGTAAGTATCTCTAAATGTAACCCACATGAACAAAAAGTTTTGGACAGATCCTTAATTGTTTTTAATAGTCTAAAGATACTGAGAACAAAAGTTTGAGAACTGCTAGTCTAAGTGTCATTTCAAGCATGGGCCCGTCCCATCTCACAAATACTGGGAGTCTGTGAAAGCACTTTCTCAGCCTAGCTCAGGAGTTAGATTGTAGTATCGGTGACGTTCGCTGGATTAGGCAAAGTGATCCAAATCAGAGTTCTGACTCCCAGTACTAGCTGGGCTACCTTGGACATGTCATTCAGTTTCTTTTAGGGAAGCAGTATGGGACAATAAAAAGCAAACTGGCTTTGGAGCCAGTGAGCTTCAGTTCAGGTCCTTCCTCTGCCGCTTCCTGGGTGTGTTACCTTGGAAAAAATCACCTAATTTCTTCAGCCTTCAGTTTCTTCATCTTTGAAATGAAGGGGTTGGGGCCAGATGAGGTCTGAGGTTCTTTCCAGGTCTAAGTCCCTCATCTTTGAGCTAACATTTTCTCCCCCAGAAAATGAGAAGAAGAAATTCTTGCACTGTTAACCTTAAAAGATTATGAGGATTGACCCTGAAGGCACATTAGAGCGTTTTGCAAAGTGAAAAGAGTTATGCAAAGGACAGTCTCGTCAACATCTTCATTATTACTTCCACATCCACAACACCCAAAGCTCTAGAAGAGGCGTAGCGTTGCAAATTGGACTTCACTGGTGTCCATGCTGGCGAGTGCTAGCACTAGCTCTTTTCCATTCAAATATTGCACCACCACCCCCAATCTGTAATGCAGCAACAAATGGGAAGATGTTTTTGCTTTATTCTAGGAGTTGTATTTTTTTTCCTCAAGAAGGGAGTAATGATTTTCTCCTGTTATGAATTGTGTTAATAACGTTCTGAAATTCCACAGGATCATCTCCCCCCAGCATAAACAGCAGAGCCGTGCTGTAGATTTCCATTACATTGTAAGATGCCAGTTGGAGGCTGGACAGATATAAAACTCTTCCCCCTTAAAGAAATGCTTGTTTTGTAGCCTGTCTCTCTCTGCACTGTGTCTCCTCTGCAGCAGACATTTGAAGATAATGAATGAAGTCATGGCATGGGATGACTCACAGTCACTTAGGCACCTAATTTTTCAAGAACAATTGATTTTCAAAGACCAAACTCCAAACTTTCAAAGGTTGCTCGCCTCTGCCTGTACCCTTTTAGTGCCCCCAATTATTTATGGATGACAAATTACCCAGGCTTCGAATGCCTATTTGTGGGCTGAAATCTCTAGGGTGGTCCATGCCCACTCCCTACAGATTAGGCGACAGTAAAATTTCCCAATTGCTTTTCCCAGAGTCCGAACCAGATCAAAAAAAAAAAAAAAGACCAGCTCCAAAGTCCGATGCGACCCTTCATGATTAAGCCCCAAGTTTATTGTGATTATAACAGAAAACAAAACATTAGATTCATCTCTAGGCAGCAGTAGAAAGCAATTTCACTGCAGCCATCCTATTGACTCAGAAGCCTTCAGGTCACAAGCCCCATAATGGTATTGTATCCTCATAGGCAATATATCAAATATGATCTTTCGAACTTTGCCTATGACTTTTAATCACCATATATATTGCTGGGTGGGAAGCCTCATCTCAGCTTCTGTCTATGACATATTGCTGTTAATGTACTCTTTTCTTAAAGGCTGCCTAGTGCCCAGCTCTGGCTTTGCATTAATTTGGTCCTCTGTTTCGAGAGTCGAGAGAATTGGAGACTATTAGGTTTTTTGATTCTTGTGTTTTTCCTGAGTTCAAGGGAGAGAGATCTGGCTCTGAATCTCTAGAGGACTCTTTGGCTTGGTTTAACCCGAACCCAGACATTTCAGTTCTTAGCGAACTTGCCTCTCTGGCTAGATTGTTTTCTGCCGGCAGTCTGGGTCTCTGGCAAGAGGGAGATTCGATCATTCAATAGATATTTATTGAGTGCATTACTGTGCATGCAATGCTGTGGTTCAAATACCTTAATGCCAGAGTGTGGTGTTTTCTAGTTTTTATTCCTCTCTTTGTTTAGTGGTTATTGGCCACCGAAGGAAACAAATTATCAAGCATTTTTTCAGCATTGAATCCTAAAAGCCCCTTTCAATTGTACAGTCAGCTCTCAATTATCTAGCCTAATGGAAAGAAGCAGTGGCATGGATCGTCGAAAATAACAGATAATAACAATCCTGTAGATTTGGCTTTGGAGTGTCCTCTGGCTGGCTTGGACTTGTTATTGTTGCTGCTTTAAAGATGAAGTTAGCGCGAGAGATTTTGATACAAGGCTATGAAGAGCGTCCTTATGATGAGAGCTATCCAAATATGAATGGTTTGCCATGGGAGATGGCAGCTAAGAGGGACTTCAGAGGTCATTTGGCCAACATCCCGCCTTTAATGATCTAATAAATGGAGGCCCAAGTAGAGAGCTTCCTGGCACTCAAAGTGTTCAAGGAGAGCTCGCCAAAGAGAAGGCTACAGAGGGGTCACCTCAGTGAATGAACAATTGAACGGGATGATCACGAGGGTCCCACCCAGCCTGAGATTCCATGATTCTCTTAATATTGAAATGAGTTTCTGTTTTTGGCACATATTCACAAAAGGTACAGGGAAATCATCCACCACAGTACAAAGAGGTTGGCCTCGAATGCAGAGTTTATTCCAGTTCTCCAGAGTGGATGATCTCCACACAGATCATCAAAAACCAATTGTATATGCTCACACTGGGGAGGGTTGTGTATAATAGCAAAAACCTTATATGTTTATTAACACTTTTCTACCTGTGTTGCAGAAAATAGAAATAATTGATGATGAAGAAAGTGATATGATAAGTAATTCAGAAGTGGAACAAATGAGTTCTCTCTTGGATTATAAGGTAGAAATTATATTTTTTATCTTAATTTTGTCAATATCATTTGGTGTCAGTAAAAGTAACTTTGAATTCTGTATTTCCAACTCTCATCCTATCTTATCTGAAACAATCTAATGAGTATTTATTAAGGTTCTACTGTATACAAATCGTTGTGTCAGCCTGGGGGATATAAGACAAAACAAAATATGGTCCCTGTCTTAAAGGAACTCATCTCTCAATGGAGGGAGAATGAAACCTATAGACAACTAAACATCTCAATAACCCCAAGGTATTAATGGTCCTTGTTGGCCCCAGACCTGTGCTCCTTCCTTCTGAGAAGAAGATCAGTTCCCCAAGGTATTTCATCAGCTCCCTCACATTAAGGGAGCTAAAGGAAATAGATTTTGGTGAGACCAGTGGTTATGGACTGGGGGAGGGGGAGGAACTCATGGTGCCAAACATTTTTTCTTTTTAATCATCAAATCTGTTTGTATCAAAATGGATTTTTTTCAAATGGCGATGATGCAGGAACCACTCATACCATGATATTTTTGTTCTGGCACCTTTTGGGGTAGCCAAAAGCCTTTTGTAATTTTTTCTTGGAATAGGATTTGTCCTAAAGAGTAAATTATTTTCTTTATATGGTAATTTACCTGTTCTATGGGCCATTTCAAAAAAGAATCTTCAGAGCGTTTTTAATGGCTAAGGAGAGTACAGAATGAATATGAATAGAGATGACCTTTTCTTAATGTCACTTGTCACTGAACTGAATGGCTTGTTGTGACAGGATGCTGTACATAACTTTGTTTGTTTTTATTAAATTTTGACATCAACGATCAGTCTTTTATGTCCATATGTTGGCCACGTAGGTGTTCATGCCATCTGTTGGTGAATGGGAAGCCTCTACCCTGGGAGAACTTTGTAGCTTTCTCTGACTCCTTTTGATGCCCCGAATTCTTTCCTTTGAGCACCTGTAGTGTTCAGAGCAGAGCTGGACAATCAAGAGATGTTAACTGAGAGTAGCATTTAATTGGAAAAGACAGCAGACAGGTCACTTCAGTTTTGCTAGTTTTTTTCATTGGCCAGATTCCGTTTTCCAAATGTTCCTAAAACATCAGATTTTCAGATATTGAAGAACACAAATACAGAAAGAATCCATCTTTTAAGAAATCTTTGCAAAGAAGGTCAGGGAGGACAATTTAATTGTGGGTTTACCTAAAGTTGTCTTTGCTGCTAAGAATTACTCAAGTGAGCACTTCTGGCAGACAAGCATGTTCTCATCCCTCTTATATGTCATTCAGTGACTCAAGAAACATTGACCAGCTTTTTGTAGTGGCAAGGAACTGGAAATTGAATGAATGTCCATCAATTGGGGAATGAGTAAATTATGGGATATGAATATAATGGAATGTTATTGTTGTATAAGAAACGATGAGCAGGCTGATTTCAGAAAAGTCTGGAGAGACTTACGTGAACCGATGCTAAGTGAAGTAAGTAGAACCAAGAGAACATTGTACAAGGCAACCCAAGATTATGGGATGATCTGATATCAACTCTGATGGACTTGGCTCTTCTCAGAAATACACAAATACAATTCCAGTAGACTTGGGATGGAAAATGCCATCTGCATCCAGGGAGAGAACTATGGAGACTGAATGAGGATCAAATCATAGTATTTTCACCTTTTTTGTTAGTTTTTTTTTTCTTTCTCATGGTTTTTCTTTTTGTTTTGATTTTTCTTTCACAACAACTAATATGGAAATATGTTTAAAATGATTGTACATGTATAACCTATATCAGATTGTGTGTTGTCTTTGGGAGGGAGAAAAAAATTGGAACTCAAAATCTTAGAAAAATGAATGTTGAAAATTGTCTTTACATGTACTTGGAAAAAATAAAATACTATTTAGTGGGGGGGAGGGGGAAGAAACACTGAGCAGGCACCTCCAGGATGCAGAGCTCTGGGCATCATGTGGTTTGCTCCAGTACCCCAATTTGGAAGCTGATAACCCTCAAAAGCTACCACTTGGAGTCAGCTCTGCATCTGTTATAATTGACATTTGCAGTCAATTAACAACTCCGGCAAGCCTCTCTCTCTACCTCTAGTCTGTGGAAGGGGATTAGAATGGAGACTAAATTGTGGAAGGGCCCCTGTAGCTGTACAATCTCTGACTCCAGGTCAGAGGGCCACATTGTGCAGCTGTGAAGTGATTCTCCAAGGATGCAGATGAGAGTGGGCTCAGGACTTATTTAGTAAGCTCAGTTCCTAAGGCTCCTTTCCCTGAGGCTTCTGAGCTGCTTGAGGAAGTTTGAAGGCCTGGCCCAGAGGAGGTTGTATAGTCCAGTTATGCCAATTAGCTTTTGTGCCAGGCTGTAAAGGGCATTTAGTATCCTGGCCCTTTTCATTGTAGCAGGTGCTGTAGGGAACAACGAGCTATTTCACTGTTACTTGGGGGGAGGAGGGGCTTTTGAGTCCTCCCTTCCTCCCCCATAACCCCATGAGCGACTTTGTTGGAACTCACAAACACCAGTCCATGTAGAGTAGCCAGAGAATTGCAGAACTGGTATTGGCGTGTTTGCCAATTCCATTCATTTAGGCACCTTGCTGCCCTGCTTCCCAAGGAAGGCTGCATTGAAAAGCAAATTGCAATGCCAGTTTTTGTTTTTGACAGCCTAATCTGTATTGGATCATAATGTGTATTTTACCTTTACCCTGCTTAAAAGAAATTATTACACTGTGCGTGCAAACGCCTACACACACACACACACACACACACACACACACACACACACACAGAGTTATTTGGCGCCCCTAGACAAGTAATTTTTTTTTTTAAGTTTAATGTTGATTTATGTAGTAGAATGTCATCCTGGGAAGGATCCTCCTCCCCCACCCCCAACCCCTGCAGCGCTGAGATACAGGCACTAGGTGTTATTAAATCAATTCAGCTTTTCTGTTTGGTGCTAATTATAAATTACTCAGTCTTTTTTTTCCCTAAGCACTGAGTTGAATCTACATGTTATTCTTGTGATTCTATGTTACGAATGAAAAGAATACCTTCTTTGTGTATTCTCTCATTGCTACCCATTGACACCGAGTATAGACATTTGGAAGCTTCCGACTGGGTTGTAGCTTTGGAAACCCATATTGTGTAGGAGTGCCAAGCCAAGACCAAGTTCTTATGTGCTGCAGGGTGGTAGGCATAGGCCCTGAGATCCAATTGTTTTGGTCGAAAAAACTACCTTAACTTTGGCAGCTGTAAACAGGGTCAGTGATGGAGTGAGCAGGGAAGAAAGGAAGCAAACATTTATAAGCACCTACTCTTTGCCAGGCACTAGCAAGTACTTTCCAAATATTATTTCCATTTGATCCTCACAAAATCCCTGGGAGATAGATGCTGTTTTTATTCCCATTTTATAGTTAAAAAAAGTGAGGCAGAAAGACATTAAGGGACTTACCTAGAGTCACACAGCTAATAGTATCTGAGGCTGATTAGAAGTTGGATCCTCCCAAATTCAGGCTGAGGGATCTGTCTACTGTGTTGGTAGTTGCCTTCCTTGCTCTTCAAAGATCCTCTCAAATTCTTCCTGTATATCATCCGGTTGGATGAGAGCTTCCATCTAATTGAGTGGATTTAGCAGCAAAACAAATGAGCTCATTGTGGTGTGGGTAACTCAGTAGTCAGTGTTCTTATTTCCATGCCTCCTACAGGCAGACCCCTCTTTTCCCCCGGAAATTACTTGGGCTACACATAACAAATTATAGATAATCTAGAAAATGGTCGGTATATTTGCAAAGAGCAGCCCTTAGAAGGGCCTGGAAAGTGATTTGAAAGCTGTTTATATTTTCAAAACACTACATGGTTCCTTAAAATTTGTCTGAAAAATCAGGGGCCCGAATCTGCAAACACTCTATGACCTTTATAAGCATGAATTAATTTTTTAAAAGTGATCTTTAATGGATTGTGAGTGCAGCCAGGACAGTACTGCATAAAGACCAAATGGAAGATAATGATGCTTTATAGAAAAAAAAAAAAAGTCTTCCTGGATAGCACTTTACTAATACTGCTGTCTTGACAACTACTACTAATAAATGCTAGAGGCCTTAAATGAGGCCTGCCTGCTAGAAGCAGGACATGTGCAATTTTATTGCCAAGCTTGTAGTAACCCTGCTTGTCAATACAAAATGCCTCTTGATAAGGAACTCTGTTTGTACAGATGATTTATTTCTGATCAAGCCGTCTGCAAAGGCAGATCCCAGAGGCAGCATGGTAAATGTTGCTGCCAACAGATTTCGTGCATAGGATATGATTTTTCCCTTGACCACCTCAGTCACGACAGCCAAAATGCCAAGAAACTCTTAATTGTCGGCATGTTTTTATGTAGCTCCTAATTAGCACTATTTTAAAATTGTTTAATGTGTTATTTATTTCTTCCAATTACACATAAAAACAGTTAACATTTATTTTTAAAATTTTTGAATTCCAAATTCTCTTCTTCCCTCCTTTCCCTCTCCCCTCCTTCAGAAGGCAATTAATTTGATATAGATCATACATGTGTAGTCATGCAAAACATATTAGATGTGTTGTGAAAGAAAAGACACACCAAAAAACCAAGAAAAATAAAGTTTCGAAAACTATACTTCCAGCTGTATTCAGACTCCATCAGTTCTTTCTCTGTAGGTGGATAGCAATTTTCATTGTAGGTTCTTTGGAATTGTCTGGGTCGTTGTATTGCTGAGAATAGCTGAGTCATTTACATCATTACAACATTGCTGTCAATATATACAATGTTCTCATGATTCTTCTCATTTTACTTTGCATCAGATTATGTAAGTCTTCCCAGATTTTTTTGAAAGCAGCCTGCTCTTTGTTTTTTATAGTACTATAAGATTCTATCATAATCATATACCACAGCTTGCTCAGTCATTCCCTGGTTGTTTGGCATCCCCTCAATTTCCGACTCTTTGCCACCACAAAAAAAGAGCTATTATTATTTATTTGCTAAATAAGTCCTTTTCCCTTTTAAACTCCTTTGGCATAGACGTAATAGTGATATTGTTGGGTCAGACAGTGTGTGGTTTTATAACACTTTGAGCATAATTCCAAATTGTTCTATAAATATTTTTAAACATGTCCTTTTTTCTTTTTGTTTTTTTTTTTCATCTCTTTGGGATATAGAGCTAATAGTATTGCTACATCAAAGGGTATGTACAGTTTTATAGTCTTTTTGGAATAGTTCCAAATTGCTCTTCAGAAAAGTTGAATCAGATCACAACTCCACCAGCAGCACTTTAGTATCCTAGTATTTCCACATTCCCTCCAACATTTGTCATTTTCCTTTTCTGTCATATTAGCCAATCTGATAGGTATAAGGTTGTTTTCGAGTTATTTAAATTTGTATTTTTCTAATTTTTTTAGTGATAGTTTAGAGTGTTTTTTCACAGGGCTATAGATAGCTTTGATTCTTCTGAAATCTGCCTGTTCGTATCCTTTGACCATTTCTCAATTGGGGGAATGACTTGTATTCTTATAAATTTTACTCAGTTCTCTATATATTAGAGAAATGAGGCCTTTATCAGAGACACTTGCTCCAAAATTTTTCCAGTTTTCTGCTTTTCTTCTGATCTTGGCTGCACTGGTTTTGTTTGTACAAAACCTTTTTAATTTAATATAATCACAATGATCCATTTTACATCCCATAATGTTCTGTATCTCTTGTTTTGTCATTCTTCTCTCTTCTCTCATTCATAGATCTGGCAGGTAAAATATTACATGCTTCTCTCATTTGTTTTTTATGTCATCCATGATGTTTAAATCATGTACCAACTTTGACCTTATCTTGATATATGGTGTGAGATATATGGTCTATGCCTAGTTCCTGTCCAGCTGCTTTTCAATTTTCCCAGGAATTTCTGTCAACTCATGAGTTCTTGTCTCAAAATCTTGGCTCTTTGAGTTTGTCAAACTCTAGATTACAGTGGTCATTTGGTACTGTATAGTGGGCCCCTAATCTATTCCACTGATCTACCACTGTCTTTATTTAGCAAGTACCAGATTTTTTTTTATAATTGCCAATTTTAATACAATTTGAAATCTAGTACTGCTAGGCCACCTTCATTCACATTTTCCCTTGAATTTTTGATCTTCCTTGATGTTTTTTGACCTTTTCTTCTTCCATGTGAATTTTGTCATTTTTTTCCTAGCTCCATAAAATCATTTTTGGGTAATTTAATTTAATGAACAAGTCAATTAATTTAAGTAGAATTGTCATTTTTATTGTATTGGCTAGGGCTACTCATGAGCAAGTAATATTTTTACAATTATTTAGATCTGACTAGATTTATATGAAAAGTGTTTTATAACTGTGTTGTATAGTTCCTAGGTTTGTCTTGGCAAGTAGACTCCCAAGTACTTTATATTGTCTCCAGTTATTTTAAGTGGAATTTCTTTTTCTATCCCTTGCTGCTGGCTTTTTTTTTTTTTTTTTGGTAATAAGCTGATAATTTATGTGGGTTCATTTTACATCCTGCACCTTGCTGAAATTATTTATTTTTCAACTAGTTTTTTAGTTAATTCTTTAGGATTCTCCAAGTATACCAACATATCATCTGCAAAGAGTGACAGTTGTGTGTCCTCATGGCCATCCTATAATTTCTTTTTCTTCTCATGGCTATAGTAAGCATTTCAAATACAATATTGAATAATGGTAGTGATAATGGACATCCCTGCTTCACCTCTGATCTTACTGGGAAGGCTTTTGGCTTATCCCCATTACAGAAAATGCTTGCTGATAGTTTGGGACAGATATTAATCATTTAAATGAAAACTCTATTTATTCCTACCTTTTCAAATATTTTTAATAACAATAACTGCTTTATTTAGTCAAAAGTTGTTTTCTACATCTGCCAAGATAATCATGTTTTTTGTTACTGATATGGTCATGTATGCTGATAGATTTACTGATATTGAACCAGCCCTGAATTCTTAATATAAGTCTTAGCTAGTCAATAGTGTATGATCTGTGTGATGTATTGCTATAATCTTGATAGTTGTTTATTTTAAATTTTTGTATAGATATGCATTGAAGAATTTGATCTAGAGTTTTCTTCCTTTGTTTTTGCTTTTCCTGTCTTAGGTATCAGCACCATATTTGTGTGTTAAAAGGAATGTGGTTTGAATCCTTCTTTGCCTATTTTCCCAAAAAGCTTATATAGTATTAGAATTAATTCTTCTTTAAATGTTGAGTAGAATTCACTAGTGAGTCCATCTAATCCTGGGAACTTTTTCTTAGGGAGCTCATTGATGGCTTGTTCAATTTAGTTTTCTAAAATGGCTATTTAAGTATCGTATTTCCTCTTCTGTTAATCTGGACAATTTATATTTTTATAAATATTCATCCATTTCACTTAGATTGTTAGATTTATTGGCATATATATGAGCAAAAAACCTGCTAATAATTGCTTTAACTTCCTCTTCATTGGTGGTGAAGTCACCCTTTTCATTTTTGATACTGGCAATTTTTTTTTAATAGCTTAACCAATGGTTTATCTATTTTGTGGTTGTTGCTTCTTTGTTTTTTTGGTTTTTTTTCTTCCACAAAACCAGTTCCTAGTTTTACTTTTTAGTTCAATGGTTTTCTTTCACTTTTATCAATCTCTCCTTTGATTTCTACTTTGGTGTTTAATTGGGGGTTTTTAATTTGTTTTTTTTTTCTAGCTTTTTTTTTTTAGTTGCATACCCAATTCATTGATCTCTTCTTTCTCTGTTTTATTGATGTAACTGTTTAGAGCTATAAATTTTCTGTCTCAGATTTTGGTATGGTATCTCATTGTTGTTATTCTCTTTAGTGAAATTGTTTCTTGATTTGTTCTTTGACTCACTCATTCTTTGGGATTGGATTATTTCAGTTCTAATTAATTTTTATGCAACTAAAAAAGCTAGGAAAATAACAGATTTAAAAATCCCAATTAAATACCAAATTTGAAATTTTGAAAATCAAAGGAAAGATTAACAAAATTGAATCTAAGAAAACTATTGAACTAATAAATAAAACTGAGTTGGTTTTTATGGGGAAAAAAAACACAACAAAATAGATAGATCTTTGGTTAATTTGATTAGAAAAAGGAAAGAAAAAAACAAAGCACCAGCATCAAAAATGAAAAGAGCGAACTTAACCATCAGTGACAAAGAAAATAAAGCAATAATTAGGAACTGTTTTACCCAGCTATAAGGCAGCAAGTCTGACAATCCAACTGAATTGGGTGAAACTTTACAAAAATAAAAATTGTCCAGATTAACAAAAGAAGAAATAAATAAATTTTAGAAAAAGAAATTGAAAAAAAAACATTAATGAACTCTCTAAGAAAAAATCTCCAGGGCCAGATGGATTCACAAGTAAATTCTACCAAACATTTAAAGAACAATTAATTCCAATACTGTGTAAACTATTTGGAAAAATAGGTAAAGATGGAGTCCTGTCAAATTCCTTCTATGACCCAAATATTCTACTGTTACCTAAACCAGGAAGAGTCAAAACAGAGAAAGAAAAATAGACTAATTTTTAATGTTTGCACAGCTCTTTATTGAATATAATTTTATTGTATTATGATTTGAAAAGTTTACATATTTTGGATTTTCTGTGTTTGGTTGTGAGGTTTTTATGCCCTGGTGCATGGTAATTCAGTTGTCCTGAACTGCTGAGGATAAAATATATTTCTATCTATTCCTATTCAATTTTCCCCAGAGGTCTATCAACTAATCCTTATAAAATTCTATTCATCTCCTTAATTTCTTTCTTCTTTATTTTATGGTTAGATGTATCTAGTTCTAAGAATGGAAAGTTGAACTCCCTCGCTGATAGTTCTGTTGTCTTATTTCCATCTGTAACTCATTTAATTTTTCCTTGAAGAATTTTCCTTGAGGAATTTGGATGCTATACCATTTGATGCATATATATTTAATATTGATATTATTTCACTGGCTATGGTACCTTTTAGCAAAATGTAGTTTCCCTGCTTATCTCTTTTAATTGGATATATTTTACTTTTGTTTTGTCTGAGATCATTATTATTACCTCTATTTTTTTTACTTCAGCTTATTATTCATAATAATTATTCATAATTATTCATAATAATTCTGCTCCAGCTCCTTACCTTTATTTTATATGTGTTTTTCTGCTTCAAGTCTGTTTCTTGGAAACAACATCTTATTGGGTTCTGGTTTTTAAAACCACTCTGCTATCTGATTCTGCTTTATGGATAAGTTCATCCCATTCATATCTAGTTATGATTGTGTATTGCCCTCCATCCTATTTTCTCTGTCTCCTTTCACCAGAGCTCTCCCTTCTCAAAAGTCTGTTTTGCTTCCAATCATCACCTCTTCCCATCCACCCTTCCCTTTATCATTCTTCCCTTCTCTTATTCCCTTTTTCTACTGCTTCCCTATGGGGCAAGATGGATTTCTGTACCTAAGCAAGTGTGCTAATTATTCCTTCTTTGAACCAGTAAGGTTCAATGTGGTACTGCCTTTGTGTTCCTCTTCACTGTAAAAGCTCTTCCTTTCAATTTCTTTCATATTACATAATTTTATTCCACTCTACCTAACTCTTCTCCCAGTACATCTTTCTTTCTTTATCATTCCTTAATCTTTTTTTGAAATCATGTCATAGTCAACTCTTTCTTGTTCTCCTTGTCTGTGCATACTCCTAACTGCCTTAATAATGACAAGATTCTTAGGAGTTACAAGTATAATCTTCCCATGTAGGAATAAAAACATTTTAAACTCATTGAATCATTATTTGTTTTTCTTGTTTACCATTTTTATGCTTCCCTTGAGTCCTGTATCCAAAAGTCATATTTTTTATTCAGCTTTGGTATTTTTATCAGAAATGCTTGAAAGTCTTCTTTTTCATTAAATATCCGTTTTTCTCCCCTGAAGAATTAGACTCACTTTTGCCTTGTAGATGATTCTTCCTTGTCATCCTAGCTCCCTTGTCCTCTAATATATCACATTCCAAGCCCTCTTATCCTTTAATATGGAAGCTGCTAAATCTTGTGTTATCTCAACTGGCTTTACAATATTTGAATTGTTTCTTTCCTGCTACTTGCAATATTTTCTCCTTGACTTGTGAGCTCTAAAATGTGGTCATAATATTCCTTGGAGTATATATTTTGGGATCTTTTTCAGGAAATGATCAGTGGGTGCTTTCAATTTTTATTTGACCTTCTGATTCTAAGATATCAGAGCAGTTTTTCTTGATAATTTCTTGAATTATCATGTATAAGCTCTTTTTTTGATCATAACTCTTAGGTAGTTATCTCTCCTTGATCAATTTTCCAGGTCAGTTATTTTTTTCAAATCAGATATTTCAAATTTTCTTCTGTTTTTTTTATTCTTTTGATTTTGTTTTATTATTTTTTTAATATCTCATGGAGTTGTTAGTTTCCACTTGCTCACTTCTGATTTTTAAGGAATCATTTTCTTCAGTGAGCTTTTACACCTCCTTTTCCATTTATCTAGTTCTGCTTTTTAACAAGTTGTTCTCTTCAGGGGATTTTTGTGCCTCTTTTGCCATTAGGCTAATTCTCTTTTGTTTTCTTTATTATTTTTTGTGCCTCTTCTACCAGGCTGTTGACTCTGTTTTCTTAATTTGTTTGCATTCCTCATTTCTTTTCTCAATTTTCCCACTATCTGTCTTATTTGATTTTTAAAATTCATTTTGAAGTCCTCTAAGAAGATTTTGTGTGTCATGTCACCAATTCACATTTTTTTAAAAGCTTTGCCTGCAGCCATTTTGATTTTGTTTTCTTCTTTTGAGTTACTGTCTTGATCTTCCCTGTCATCATAGGAAGTGTCTATGGTCAGGTTCTCTTTTGTTGTCATTTGATCATTTTTAGCCTATTTCTTGACTTTTAACTTTCTGTTAAAGTTGGGCTCTGCTTACAGAGCAGAGAGGATACTGTCCTACTTTCATGTAGTCAAAAACATCCTCTCCACCCTGGAACTGTGACCAAAGTCCCCATCCCTTTGGCTGTAAGCGCTTAGTGAGTGCTTCTCCTCACCCTGGGACCGAGTATAATAGAACTCTGTTCCCAGTGCCAGCAAAGGGTCCTCTTTAATTTCCTTCTGACCAGCCAATGCAGTTGCCCTCCAGACCCAGTGCTGATTTGCCGATGTCCAGCCTGCACTGTGTTCTAGGTCCAACCACCACTCCTGATTAACAGAGTTTTTCTGTCAACCTCCTAAGTTGTTTTGGACTGAAAAATTGTTTTCTCCTGACCTTTTGTTGGTCCTGCCACTGCAGAATTTTATTTGGTGGGTTATTTCATAGTTGGAGGGGATTTTTAGAGAGCTCAGATGGGTCCCTACCTTTATTCTGCCATCTTGGCTCTGGCCTTTAGTCTATACTGTTAAGAACCCTTTTGCTAGTCTCCTGTACTAGTTGAAACCACCACCCCAGGTGGGCTTCAGTGTCCATCAATCTGACCCCATGTCTCTCTCATCTTGTCACCTCATGCTAAATAAGCATAAGTCAGATACTTGTCAGAAATCTTGGGTTTGAATTCTGGTACTATTTATTTTTCTAGTTCTGTGACCTTGGATAAGCTACTTTAATTCCCTCAGTTCCATCCTCTATACAATGAGAGAGCTGAGAGATGATTCAGAAGGGCCCTTTCAGTTCTCCCTTTCTCTGATTGTCTGGCCTGAGTTGCCTAAGTGAAGTGTATATCCCTGATGCACTTTAACTGGAGACTAATAAACAGCAACTTATGTTTTTAATTAATTTTTCTCCCAAACACTTTCATGTCCATTATTTAATTTGCGCTCGATAAGTGTGTGGGATCAGAAATTGGAAATGGCCTTTGGGATGCCATCTAGACCACTCTCCTTCTTTTACAAATGAGAAAGGTCAGCCATTCCCTTTTTTGTCTTTGTATTCTCTGTGCCCGGTATGTAGGAAGGTTCAATTAATAAATATTTGTTGAATTAAGAGGCTTGGCCAAGGTCACACAGCTCATAAATAGTTGAACCAGGATTAGGACCGAGGCCATCTGCTCTACTAGGGCAGGTATGGTGCCCATTATATAGATGAGAAAAGTTGAGTCTCCAAAGAGATGACTTGCTCAGGGTCACATGGGCCAGGTTTAGAGCTGAGGTTTCCTGACTTTCCAAGTGAGAACTTTGGCCAGGTTGCACCCCGCTGATATGAGTGCTTAGGAGAAGTTAGGTCCCCAGTTTGTTGTATGAGAAGATCCAGGAATCAAGCTTCTATGCAGCCCCTAAATTAGTCCTCACAATCTCAATTGTGCTTTCCAGGCCATCTTGTCAGAGAGTGACATATTTAGCTATTCCCAGTACCTCATTTTATTAAGAAGGCTATAAGATTCTCCCTCGCCTCCTTGCTCTCAGTTAATAAGGGTCTGTCTGTTGTTAATCCTAATCTAAGTGCTCATTAGACTTTGGGGGATTTTCTATGAATGGAATTGTTTCTTGTTTCGTTGAGTTTATTTCCTCTTCCTTTACCAGTTTCACTTGTGACAGAATTTTTGACCTTGCAAACTCAGACTTGATCATCTTTATCCTGAGGGATGTTTTCTATGGCGATTCTATTAAGGGCCAATCTTTGAGCACTGGAATAATTTAGCTCACTTCATTATATTCTCCCCTGTTAGAACTAGATTTTCTCCCTTGTCCCTTTGCATTGATAGATTTTCAGAATTTCCACCTTTCACATATGCTAATGTCATTGGGGCTGTTTCTGTCTCGGCCTGCAGAATGAAGAAGTCAGATTCATGGAAAATGAGCTGGAGATTCAGAAACAGAAGTACTTTAAACTCCAGACATTTGTGAGAAGCTTGATTCTAGCCATGAAGACTGATGATAAAGAACAACAGCAGGTAAGTCAGAGAAGAGACCGGGAGGCTGCAGTGTATCATGATAAGTGGGACACACTACTACTTACCTGCATATTCTGTCACATCTATTCTTCCTTGTGGTTTTGCACTGAAGAAGGGTCTGTCAGGCTGGGATTTGCCCTCTCCCCACCCTGGCCCCGGGAACAAAATTTCATTCACTCCCTCTTCAGATTTTGGGCACAATCCTTTCGTGGAAAGACAAGAAGGTGGACTGGCACATTTGGTCAGTTTGTATCCTTGCTTTTGGATGGGGAATCATGAGACATTCTTAAAAACCGAGTGATTCAGGGGCATCAGTGGGCACCATTACCTTTTTATATTTGAATTGTTAAAATGAAGACTTTTGCCCTCTTCATTTTTTCTAATAATTTCTTAATCTTGCTAGGATGAATTTTTCACAAAGCCCTTTATGCTAAAATGGAGCTAGGTTTTACCATATGTTGGATCACTAATCTGGGATAGAACATAGGACATATATTAGCAGCTCAAGGAACAAAGAAGCCTTTCTCAGGGAATGTTCTTCGAGGTATAAGAAATCCTAGGACTCATTGCGTTTGTGTCTCTGTCCCAAGGCAGGGCCACACTTAGCCCATCCCAAGAAACTCAAGGATCAGAGGATCATAGACCTCTAGTGAAAACCTGATCCAACTCTTTCATTTTTCAGCTGAGGAAATTGAGGCTTAGAAAAGGGAAGAGTCTTGCTTATGGTCACACATATATTATGGGGCAGAATGTGGCTTCGTACCCAGTTCTCTTTACTCCAGGCCCAGCATTCCTCTCTCTTACATCATGTGGAAGATTGAGTTGCCGCCCAAGTCTAACAGGCCGTGCTTCTCATAAATGTCTTTCTCTGTACTCTAGAGGAAACCTCAGCTAGGAAACTTAAGGCCAAAGAGGTAACTCACTCATGAGATTTAACCCAGTCTTCTTCCATCTGCCTCCGGCCTCAGTTCAATCAACCTTTTAATTACCCCTACCAACTTGGTTCAAGTGAATTGCTCTCAATTGCATGTATGTAATGGGACTCTGCAGTCCCTTCATTCTCAGAAAGCTCAAGTATAGGCTCTAAGGACTAATGGTGGTGCTTTAGAATACAGGCCCGGGGCATTATGCAGTCTGGATAATTGTAAAGAACAAAATGTGATCCAATCCTGGCCCTGACCTTCGGAAAGTGGTCCTAGACTCTAAGGCCATAGTCCTACGAATTAGTTATGCAGTTGATTTGGAATCACCAGTGGTATTTAAATATGTGAACAAACACATTCATTTTTAGTTGAAAAAGAAAAAGGAAGTTGCTCATGTGATCCACAGTCTGTGCTGCAATGATAACTTTGACTTCTGGGTAAGACATTTACCTTCTCGGTGCCTTAGTTTCTTCAGATGCAAAATGGATATCATGATAATAATGTCCAGTAACTCTTGGGAGTTGTTATGAGGTTCCAATCTATGAAAGGGGGTTTGCAAACTGTAAAGTACCAAAGTGGCATGAACCGATCCACACCATTATCATTGTTGTTGCTGTTTTTATTATTATTGCCAACAGTGGGTCAAACCTTCCCTCCTTTCTCTCTTCTCTGGTAAGGGGAGCTAGAGGTGTAGAGACGTGGTGCTGATGGCGGATGCCTGAATAATGAATAAAGACCTCTTTTGGTGGCCAGTGGTTAGCCTGGGAATCTCAAAGTATGGTGTGCTGTGGTCTTCAGGCGGCCTAAGGACTGTTTGTCTTGCTAACAAGTCACATGACTATAGTTCCATTACTGGAAGGAAGGAATAAATTTGACATTTAATAATTTTGAAATAGAGTATAATATTGTTAGCATATCATAAGGCAGTATCATTTTCTTGTAAATATTGATAACTATGTTTTGCTTGTCTTTGCCGTGACAGAGAGAAACAGGAAGGGCAGGTGAGGCACAGAATTTTTTGCCTCAACAGCATGTTGTTGAAAAAGTTGGAGACTCCTTGGTGAAAGAGAGATTGCAGGTTCTGGGTTTCTAATCCATGATAATAAGGATGATGATGAGCACCATACCATAGCCCCAGACTATTACAGACGTTGGCAGCCACAGCCATTAAAGCAGTTGTTTTTACTCAGCTGGTTTTCTTTATTGTGAGGAATGGTTGAGTTTCTGGTGGGGAAGGGAGGGATATTTTGAAATGACTGTGATATAAAAACCAAAGGCATCACTAAAAGTTCTCTAAAACAAAGAGAGAAAAAACTGGTTCCTGAAGACACTTGATGAAAGCTCTTTCTGTCTCCTTGATAAAAAGGTCAAGGACCATGGCTCTAAATGTTGCATACTCCCTCAGATACAACCAGCTATGTTACATGGTTTTGCTTGGCCCATGGGGAGCAAGGACATGGCTAGGAGGAAATATCTCTTGTGAAAAACAAAAGACATCAAGGAAACTTACATAGTGTGTGTGCATGTGAGAGAGAGAGACAGACAGACAGAGATAGAGAGGGGTGAGTCTATCAGCTTTCTTCCCTGAACTTTGATTCCTTCACCTTTACATGAGGGTAAAGAGCAATAACTATCAAAAAGTTTGTCATTCTCCCCTCCCCCCCATGCCTCTGCCCCTCTCCACCCCCACAGGGGCCTCTGATTAACATTACAGAGACTGACATGGGACTATCTCAGCCAGACTCCACTTGTCTCCGCTTGCAAGACCTATAGCAATCGAAGGGAAAGCGGTGTCAGTAAAGTCACTGGTTTACTTTCTTTGCTCTGTAATATAGGCAGTGAAACTAGGCCGGAAATTTGTTCAGGGTATTAATATTAAAAGCCAAGGTCACAGTGAGACATTGAAAATCACCACTTCTTAGTCAACTGTATGCCTCAGCACTCGGTTTTATTTGTTTTCTCTATACATATACATACACATCCATAAATAAATATAAATAGGGAGACATGTTGCCTCTGAGACCCAAGTCTTCATACTTCACGAGACACTGACATTAGTCAGCCATGGGTAATTCAGTGTTGAACAAATACATAATCCTCTTCCCAGACTTGAAATTATTACTCCTAGATTTGATAATGCAGTTGTCTCACGTCCTTTTGGCCCCTGCTATATCTCCTGAAAATCTTTACAAAAGGTCTCGTTAGTGTCTGTTGCAGCGGTTTGCCTTCCTTAATGAGGATGCTTGGCAATTACAAATTGAACTAAGTCCAGTCGTTTATTTTGCACAGATTCTGTCTAGCCAGTGCCAGTAATGACTTTCTTGTATCCGACCTTGGTTAGAGGTTAACCAACATGCCGGAGATGAAAGTCTCTGCATCCCGTTACTGGGATACGGCATTTGAGAAGGCACGTGGTACTTTGGAGATGACCTTTCTGTATCAGTAATCTCCATTTCAGCCAGAAGTTCAGATTTTGAAACTGAGCAGAATAAATGGCAGCCCTGCTTCGGTAATGAAAGCCTCATTTCCACACAGGCCTTAAAGTAACTTGGCTAGGTCTCTGTAACATAATCTATCCAAGGAGTATGTTTCTCATTTCAGGCATGGTAGGCTAAAATGCATTTTACTTTTTTTTTTTTTTTTTTTTGCCTGGGGTCATGTAGCTAGGAAGCTTTAAGTGTCTGAGGCCAGATTTGAACTCCTGACTTTGAGCCTGTGCTCTATCCACTGAGCCACTTAGCTGCCCCTCAGTTTGCCTTTTCAAAGAAGGAAATGTATCTTGCCTTATCTCATCAGAAGATCTTATGTCTTCACACAAGTCCTTTCTTGAATTTGTTCACATTCCTTAGTCTTGGACCCCAACTAAGGACTAGAAATTGCCTAAAGCTACCGTGTTGTTTTCAGTTGAGGGAATGGCCAAATGGCTCCTTGATTTCCAAGTCCTAATGGCAAGATGGCCGTGGAGAAGCCAGCCAAATAAAGACTATTTGTTTGGAGTGGGCAGATACTAGTTCTGCTCATTCTGCCAAAACAATTGGCCAATGGCAGAGGTGAGTCCCCGGTGGTCTGCCCAGGCAGCCCGTTTGCCACACATCGTTCCAGACAGATCACTTAACCGTCTGGATTCAGTGGTGTGTCTGGGTCCCAGGTGGTTACTGAGTCACCTGTGGATTGGGCCATGGCTTGTAGAAAGGATGCCTGGTCCATTTTGAAGTTGTCATCTGCCGAAGGCACTTATTCTCCCACCAAAATGCAAAATCATTTGCAATGAAATGGAAATTGTCTCAGTGATGGAGAGCATAACTGGCACTGGCAGAGTTTAATAAGGCCCACAATTTTCAGGCTCTTTAACGATGATTATCAGGCCCTACTGCATTAGTCGTGACAAACTAGAGATGCCTCAAGCTCTCCAAAGTACTTGTTGGAGAATGGTTACTCATCTTCCCTCCTGATTTCCCCTTTGTCCAGAGTACCTCTCTTGTATAATCCATGCTCCTCACTATCTCCTGCTTTATAATTATTAAATTGTCGATGAAAATTTCCCTGTCAGATAAGAAATGTGTTCTGTTCTCACCAGAAAACCATGCAGACAGAGGCTTCTTTCTCTAAATCCCTAGGAATAAATCCAAAATGAGATGCTTGCAACTTTTAACATAAACCTAGGAGAATCTGTCCATATACTAATCCAAAAAAATTGATTTTTTTTTCTGACCCAGGCCCTGCTGTCAGATTTACCTCCTGAATTAGAAGAGCTGGATTTCCATCACGCCTCGCCAGAGCCTGATGATACCTCATTCAGTTTGTCTTCTTTATCAGAGAAAAATGCCTCCGACAGTTTGTGATTCGGGGAGGGGGAGGGATGGGGGGCAATCTATGCCGCAGCCTTTGGGTTGCCTAACAGGTGTGCATTTCAAGATAACTGCATTTTGTTGCCTGATACCCTTCAGTTGGAAAAACAAATTGAGGGAAGCAGACAGATTCTGTGAAGGATGGACATGATAGAACGGTTGCAATTTAGAGTGAAAAGAAATATGGGATTTAAAAGCTTAGTGTTTGGGGTTTGGGGCTTTTTTGTAAATTGAGGAAGTTCTATGGGGAAAGCTTTATTTAATTTTTAGCAGTACAGCCATGAGATACTTAAATGTCTAATTTTGGAGAGATTTTGGTTTTCTTTTGTTTTGTAGAAGAGTCTTATTTTGAACAGTAGCTTTGAGCAGGGAACCAAGAATGCAAAAAAAAAAAAAAAAAAAAAAAAGGAAAAAAAGAAATAAAGGTATTTCAACACTACCTGTTAAGATGATCGAGCTTGGCTAGCCTGGTTTTTGTGGCCTCCCTCTCTCTCCTCTCCTCTCCTTGTAATCCACACACACTTGTACTCAGGAAAGCAGGCTTAGCATTGAACATTAATGTGAAAAACCAGTTTGAGCCTGGCTGAGTGTGGGGAGTGATTATGGAACCTCTGTGAAAAGTTCATTAAGTCACAGATTGAACCAGAGAAGTACTGGCTAGCATGGGATTGCGTCATGTAAGTTGTTGCTATCCTTCCATCCTCTTACCAAAATGTCTGGGGCGGGGCAGGGGCAAGATTAATTTGAGGACTTCAGTCCAAACAATTATTAAATGTCCTGAAACAAAAGCACAACTGTTGTAAAAGATTAGACTCTTAATGGGAATTCTTGATTGCCACAGATGGCCAATATCAGTAGGATTCACACTGGACTGGTGAATTTTTGAAATCAGACTAGATCAAGTGTTGCAGGAATATCCCATCCTCATCACTGCCTCCATGTGTTTCAATTCATTATGCTTCATGAAACGGGAAAAATTAAGGTAAGCTACTGCAGTTTTCCTCTCAAGTTCCTCTGAGAGTCCGCATAGGCCCCCCACTGAATGTGTACAGTGCCATCAGCCAAGGATGCCCGCCGTCCTCCCAAAGCTGCCCTGCTCTTGTTAATCGGGAGCCTTGGAATTTCCTGGATGCCATTTACTGAGCATTCAGGACAGTTGGGCATGTTACCCAATTGTTCTATTAGCAGGCACCAGATGGCAACTCGCTGTCGAAAAGACTTGGCTTCCTGAGCACCAGATGGTATTACCGAGACCTGATACAGGTAAATGCCAACTTGTCCCCAAGCACACAGTGCTTTGTGACTTGGCGGTGTGAAATTGAGTTGCACAGTTAAATACAGGAAGGATCGGTGTGGTAGGTGGCTGCCTCGGTCATTTCAAAAATCAAATACTCCCTCTAAGTACTAAGCTTGTTGTCATTGAAACCAGATTGGACCCCTGAAAAGACACAGATATCTCCTTCTGACTCCACAAAAGGGCTTGTGAAATTTATTCAGCCCCCATTTCCCACATATGTGTATGGACACGTATGTGTATGTCTGTGATCTTGTCCACGTAGAGACTTCCCCTTTGTGGGAAGTTTCGCTACTGATATACATCATAACCAATCTAGGACATGAGTTAATCCTAAAAAGTAGCCTGAGGCAAAAAGAAATTGGATGACTTGCTAGGATATGTGTGTGTGTGTGTGTGTGTGTGTGTGTGTGTGTGTGTGTGTGTGTGTGTGTGTGTGTATACACACACTTATATGGAGATGTATACACACAGACAAATATATTTATATAAGTTTCTTTAATACTGTCAGTGACCATGCTTTCACTAGCATTCTCTTTCCAAGCTCCTGTTGTTTTGAAGTTGGTCTTTAAGGCTTGTTACAGCTAACGAAGCTGTGGTCAACCCAGAAACAACCTTCTCCCAATGAGTTCTCAGATGACATATGTACAGCACGTGTTGTGGGACTCGTATCTGCAGCCTTCCCACGCTGTAGTACCTATCAAAGAAGGCCCCCTACTGATACAGCCTTCAGGAAACCAGGTTCGTGTCCACATCGTGGGGAGACAGCAGAGGAAGACAGTCTGAGAGGGTGTGCTCGTGTGTGCACCACGCACAGGTAAACACAGAATTGGGCTCTCCCTGTACCTCCCACCCTTCCCATAATCCAAATTACATCAGTAGATATGGATATGAGTAAGGTCACAGAATCCCACATATTAGGATAAACTTGGTCATTTCATGTTGACTTCCTTGTGGGATACAGAGCGGACGTAAGGAGTCAGCTGCATATGATAGCTCTAGGAAAGGAGATCCCAAATTGTCCAGCCTGTCAAAAGGCTTTGACAGTCAGTTTGCCTTTGGTATAAGTGAAGGAATATGTGAACTCATCATTCTGCGTCTCCCACTAAGGGTGCCCATTGCTTTTCATTTTGGGCTTGTTCATGGCTTCCCATACATCCTCAGAAGAGGATCCCACCCCTTCAGTGACCTAGAAGCCATCCTCCTGCTCTTTTGACTAGTAGCCTCTGGGCTTTTTGCCATCCCTCAGTCTCATCATCCAACTGGCCCACTACCCTTTTCAGTCCTGTGTTTCCATGAGATCTTCACCTCTGTTTGCCTGTGGATGTTACCTGGGCTTATTCCAAAGCTTCTGGTCGGGGCCCAGTGACAGAGCACGCGTACTATTGAACGACCAGCTCCTGAAGCATGCAGAAGCCCACTACCAATGGGCTGGCTAGTGGGTTATGAGTCCTTTGACCACAGCTACCTGTGAAATGAAGAATTCTCCCTTCCTTATTTTAACCTAAGCTCTTCTTGTTTTATCCTCATTGTAAATGAAGATGCTGATTACCTTTTCCATAATAACCTTTTGCATGCTCGGACCATAATCATCATCTCAGCCTCTTCTTCTCGAAGCTAACTAATCAATCAGTCAACAGATATTTATTGAACGTTTGCTCTTTGCAAGACCCCATGCTCTGTGCCATATCCTAATTCCCCGAGACTGCCAAGAATTCTTTCTCGTTAACTGTTTCAGTGGCATTCATAAAAATGATTCTGTTTACAATAGAACAGATTAAACATTAAGCAGTATCCTGGGGGTGATTCCCAGAAGGAAATGTAGGGTACACTTCCGAGGGGGATCCGAGGACTCCTAAGACCCCAGTCTGCATTAGCATTCAGGGAGAGAGGAGCCTACAGCAACTCCATTTCCCAAAGATGTGGCACACTGGCAGGCTGGTATTTGCACCATTCAGAACAACTTCACTCACCACCGGTGGAATTAAGATGCTTCTAAATTGGGACATGGTCCGTCTCTAGCCGGAAATGGCAATACTACACTGCGGTTTCTGGGCAGGAAGAAGGGTTAAGGTTGGCAGATTGTAATTATGCACATTGGAGTTGGAAAAGGATGCCAAGGTCAAGTATGCTATTAATAAACTATAAGACCCAAAAGGATGGGCTCCCAGGAGGCACTGCCATAGATGGGAAAGGACACTGGGCTTGGAAGCCCAAGTTTGGAGCTGTGTGCCCACAGGCCAGTCTCCTACTTGGTGGGCCTCAGTTTGCTTCTCTGTAAAATAAAAGGATTGGTCTCCAAGGCACCTTCCCATTCTAAGGTGTTGTGACTGATTTGACTGAGTTTCAATCAAGGGAAAATTCCTGGATAAATGGTACAGGGAGCCTTCTTCAAATTTCATTACTACAAAACACACTTTTTCTTTTGTAATATGTTGTTTCTGTTATACTGCCACTGGGTTATCATTGCACCTCAGGCTTGAGAGGTAGAAGGGACTTTGTCTAACCCTCTTGTTTTTTTTGAGGAAATGGAGGCCCAGAGAAGGGAAAATAACTTGCACGGCATCATCTAGTGAGTTAGAGTGGTTGGTTGCTTAGTGGTTGTCCTTTGTTCCCAAAGAAGACCAAAATGACATCACTATGTTATTGTCAAGTTAATGACTTAGAGTGAATAGGAAGGTAAGGACTAGAACTCATGTCTCTAGATTCCCAACTCAGCCCTTTTTCTACTCTAAGCCAACTCTTTTTTTCCTCCATCTTGCTGATGGAGGCCATCGGGATGAAGTGACTTGCCCAGTCACCCAGGTAGTAAGAGTCTGAGGCTGTGCTTGAATTCAGGTTTTTTTTGACTCCAGAGAGCTGGTGCTCTCTTCACTGTACCACCTAGCTGCCCCTTGAAAGCCAACTCTTCGAGAAAGAATCCTGCTGCTTCTCTGAAAGACCAAGGCCAACCTGAGAGCTGCTTCTCCATTTTGATGTCTGCCATGAGCTCAGGCTCCCCATGAATACCATCATCAATTTCAGGCAAGTCCCCATCGAGCAGCCATGAGAAAGTGAGAAAGTGGGCCTTGGAGGCCAGGCACACAGTAAGGAAGGCAAGAAGTAAATGGACCTCCCCAAGAAAATGCCTGATGGCTTGTGGTAGGCTCAGCTCCTCTGACTAGAACCATTTTGATGGTAGCCACTTCATGGAACTGTTGAAAATTGTTGGTGAAAGCTCACTAGGGGGCCAGTGACACTTCCTCTTACCCGTTCTGTGTTCTTCTCTGCTAGGGCTTTGAAAGGCAGCTGAACAGTATTACCCTAAGGACCCCTCACATTCAGGAATCATGTTAGAGATCTGGCAGGGAATAGCGGGGTAGGATGAATGTGTGTCTGAGGGGTGTGTGTGTGTGTGTGAGGGGGGTTCATTGTATTTTGAAAGTCTCCTGTTCCTAGTTTGGCCTTGTTGGATCTTTAGGATTCAGTCCACTTTCACTGAGTGGTCTCTTTCTCTTTCCAGCTGGATGCCCTATGTTCACATTTAGAGAAACGCTCAGAGTTTGGACTGTTGACTTCTGAGAAATCTTTCTTTTTCAGCCAGCTGCCATTGTTATTTAGATCCTCAGGCTATGCGATAAGGTGTCTTCTAGCTCCAGAAGGTCTGGATTCATTGATGCCACCTTGTGGTGCCTTCACCCAACATTTGTTCATTGCCACATTCCAGATTAATTAGCGAATGCCCAAAGCACGGGTCAGAAGACCTAACTGTGTTTGCAGTCGGCATCATCCTTGGCAGATAGCACTGTACCACCCATATCCCAGGGCAACACCATGGGATGCTCTCAAGAAAGTCCTTACTGACTTCCTCGCCAACAACTAATGTACCTTTGTCTGATACGTACCAAATTTAAGAGCTGATTTGTTAAAGGGGATATTTCAAAATGTCTAGGCCATATGAAGGCTCGATTTCACATTAACTTGTTGAGTTAATGATTTTTGCGATTCCGCGTCCCAGGTCGTGCTCACTACCTCTGAAACACTACCATTTAAAGCCACATCAGACTGTAATGTGAACTTTTGTAGGCTTTTTATTTAAACTTTTATAGGCAATAAATGATTTCCAACAAATACACATCTATTTCTTCCTTTGCTCATTTTCTAAGCTTTTGTATTTCATGCAAGTTTTATTTTCATTCTCAATAGCTTTTCTCCTTCCCAAATAAATTGCTCATAAAAAGGGAAATAAGGCAGGGGGCGGTGATAGATTGAGAGTGGTGGGGAGGGGGTGGCCAAAGGGGAGAGAAATGGAAAACACAGAACATTCGATTTGTGACTTGGTTGACTTCCAAACAGAGATGTGTGTGTGTTGCTCTTAATAGACTTGAGCAGAGAACTGTTCCAGTACCAAGGAAATAAAAGGAATATTCCCTAACAGACAACAGACTCTTGTTGAGATAGAATATGCAAATAGGAAATCCACCATGTGCAATGCAGCAGTGTGAACAAAGGCAAGTGTTTTTCTCAAACACTGTTTGTTGTCCTCCTCCGAGCATCCAAATCCTCCTGCCTCCTTCTGCCGCCAGTTGTGTGTGCTTTCAATTCAGAGGAAACACATCCCTTCCTTGTCAAAACTTCATGGCAATTCAAAACGTCCATGCTACTGAGGGGGTGGGGGTGGGGGTGGGAGTGGGAGAAGGGAACAATCACTTAATAAGGACCTACCATGTGCCAGGCATTGTGCTTAGTACTTTGCAAATATCATTTTATTTGATCTTCACAACAACACAGGTGGGTGGGTGGGGGTAATAGGTGTTATTATTATCTCCATTTTACAGTTGAGGAAACTGAGGCAGACATCGTCAAGAATATTACAAGAAGCGGAAATGTGTGCACAGAAGTTCCCCTCATTGTACTGCCTGTTTCGTCATGCGTAAGTTAAAGGTTTAGACCTAGTGATCTCAAAGGTTTTTGGTTCTTTTGCTCATATCTCTGAAAATATTTTGTTTTAAAAGGCAAAGTATGGAAATTATTTTCAAAGCAATGGGTAGCAGAGCAAGTTGACTTAAGTTTGAGGTTTGGGAGTGAATTATGTCACAAAATGGATTCCTACAATATATAATCCAGAAATATACATATATATATATATATGTATATATGTATATGATAACTTACTGCCACGGACATGTTCCCACCAGACAAGCCTTCCTCATGTATCCAAGGTGTTACCAATTGATGAAAGCTATTACACTTACACTAGAAAGCTTAGGAGTAAATCTTAACATTAAAGAAATATTATGGGGGGGGGGTTGTTTTGTTTTCCCATAAAGTTCCCTATATGTGTGGCTATCAGTTTACATGAAGGGTTCAGAATAATGTGGCTTGGAAATCCATGACACTTTGTTTCATCCTTAGAACTACCTACCATTGGTCGCATGCCTAGCTGAACTAGGGGAATTGTTCAACAAACACTTCTTAGTGGTCCTGCTGTGTCAGGCGCTGTGCTAAATGCTGGAGACAAAAAGGAAAAGGGAAAAAAAGAGACCCTACCTTCAGAGTCCTCACATCCCAGTGGAGCCAATAGATTGCCCATGACTTAAATAGAAAATACAGAATAGATGACTTCGGAAGGGAAGGCTCCATTAGTGGGAGGCTGGGGAACAGGTCCCCCACATTAGGTGCTACTTGAGCTGAAAATCTCTTAAGAGGCAGAAGTATTTTATCCTTCAAAGATCCATGAGCTTGTGAGTTCAGGTACTTCTTTCATAAACACAAATCATAATCTCTCTTAATCAGAATACACTAGGGTTTTGGCCAGGGAGGGGGTTGGGAACTCCCAGCGTGGAAAGTCTATCCATGATGCAAATCAATAACTAAGGTATGATCCTAGAGCACTGTCTAGCCTGCTGGAAGATTAAGCAACTTGCCTGTGGCCACACAATATCTTAGCTAAGATCCAGGGCTTGACTCCAAGAGCTCCACCCGTGGGGTGATGACTCAAAGTCTTGATGATGACTGTGGCCAACCCTGGGAGGGGCTGTTCTGAACTTAGCCAGCCTAGCTAGGCCCAGGAAGAGCACTGGTATGGAAGGGCCATCTCTCACAGGTTTTATAAATTGTGTGAATATTGAATTCTCCTATGAAAGAATGATTGATATCAAACTTTAATTCTACTCAAATATTCAAATGAATCCTTTATGCCATTGATTTAGGAGTTCCTTTCCGTTATGAAGATGCCAGCCTGGCCTTGCTGGCCCAGCCAGTGTGACTCTTGTCTATACCCTGCCCAGAGTTCACCGCAATATATTTTAGTCATTGGATCTATCCAATATCATTTAAATAATATAATATTATGTGTGTTAATAATATAATATTAGTGTAGTCTTCTTTTAAAGACTTTGTCACACTCAGTTGTCAAAGTGATCTCAAAGCACAGATTTGATTGTATCACCCATCACCTCAACCACCATTCAGTAAACTGCAATGGCTCCCTGTTCTCTTCATAACCTGGGCTCTTGCTACTTTTCCAATCTATCTGCATCTTGTCCCCCTCATATACTTTGACACACAACACAGTATCTCCCAGTTCAAAGCTTTTTGCTGCCTGTTTCCTAGACCTTAGAAAGAGCTAGGTGGTGGATGCAAGACTCATCTTCCTGAGTTCAAGTCTGGCCTTAGACACTTATTAGCAATGTGATTCTAGACAAGTAATGTCACTTCTCTCGGATTCCATTTCCTCAACTTTTGGGAGAGTTCAGTTTTTTCAGCTGGGATTGACTCCATGACCCATTTGGGGTTTTCTGGCAAAAATACTGGAGTGGTCTGCCATTTCCTTATTCAGTTCATTTTATAGCTGACGAAACTGAGACAAGGAGAGTAAAGTGACTTGCCTAGGTCACACAGCTAGTAAGTGTCTAAGGCCAGATTTGAAGATGAGTCTTTGTAATTCTAGGCTCAGTGTTCTATTCACAGTGTTAATTAGGTGCTCTTCTTTGACTTTAAAATAGGCAGAATAAGAGCACCTACTTTCCAGGGTTGTTGTGAGGATCAAATAAGATTTTTGTAAAACATGCAGCACAGTGGCTGGTTCATAGTTGGCACTTAATAAATTCTTGCATCCTTTCTTTCCCTCCCTCCCTTCCTTCCTTTCCTCCTTCCCTCCTTCTCTCCTTCCTTCTTTCCTTCCTTCCTTCCTTCCTTCCTTCCTTCCTTCCTTCCTTCCTTCCTTCCTTCCTTCCCTTCCTTCCTTCCTTCCCTTCCTTCCTTCCTTCCTTCCTTCCTTCCTTCCTTCCTTCCTTCCTTCCTTCCTTCCTTCCTTCCTTCCTTCCTTCCTTCCTTCCTTTTCTCCACCTCCTAACTTTCCTGGCCTCATTCAAATATCAGCTAAAATCCCACCTATAAGAAGCCTTAATGTTTGGACACAGTTGTTTTGCTTTTCTTTGTATTTGCCAGCACTTAGCACAATGCCTGGAATACAGTGAATGCTTAATAAATGCTGGTTGACTCCTTCCTAATTTAGCATCCTCCTCTAGAAGATGGGGTCACACTACATAATTTGTAAGGTTCGAGCTACCTTGCATATCAAATCCATGGAATCTCTTAGAACTCTAATTTTCCTCCTTCCTCTGTCATTCCTTGCTAATAAATTGGGTCTCGAGGGCCCACCCTTAGTATGGTGAAAGGAAAGATTTGAAGTCAGAAGGCCCAAGTTCAAATTCTGGCTCTGCCACTTATTAATGTGGCATTTGGCAAGTCACTTGACCTTTGTGGGTCTCAGGCTGTTCGTGGCCAGTGCCCCTTTTAGCTCTAAAGCTATGACCCTTTGCTTTAGAGACCAGAGCAGTAGTGCAAGGCCCTGGCTCCACACAGCTCAAATTGGGTGGGACCAGACTCATGGCCATCAATCGCTGTCAGGGCAGTTCCCTTTATTTGAGGCCTGTTCCATGGTCATGTACTTTGAGTGTCCAACCCCATCTCGGGAATGCTTGTCCCTGGCCACAGAAGGCCAGGTAAGAGAGGGTGGGCGAATGACTACAGCCTGCCTTTCACCGATGTGGTTTGATTTAGAAATTGCTGGGAAAACCATCCTCTATGTAAAGTTGGCTTTGTTGAAAGAGAGCTTTGCTCCAAGTCTCTGGCTTTACAGATGAGGAGATGGAGGCCCCAGAGCATTTTGAAGGTGAAAGAGAGCCCAGTGGTCACCAGGTCCAGCCCACACCTGAAAAAGAATCCACGCTCTGGCGGAGTCCACAGGAAGTCAGCCATCCTTTATTGGAAGCTCTTCAGTCAGGGGGAGCCAAAAGCTCCCGAGGCAGCCCATGCCATTTTTTCAATAACGCTAATTGTTGGGAACTGTTTCCTGATGTCAAGTCCCAGTTTGCTTCTTTACAACTTCCACTAACTGCTCCAAATTCTGCCCTCTGGGGCCCAGCAGAACAAGTCAATCTCTCTTGTATAGGATGGCTATCAAGAAGTGACTTGCCCAGTGTCACACAAATGGCAGGGGTGAAATTCAAAACCAAGTCTCCCAATGCCAAATCCAGTGTGCTTTCCACCACGCATCCAGCTTGCCTCTGGAAAATTCACTTCTTTGGCTTAATTTACTTTAAAAGAGAAATGTCCTAAAAAAAAAAAAGGCTTAAAGCTCCCACAGAAGGGGGTACAGGAAGTCAGCCTTAGCTTAATCTGAACTGTTGTGAGCAGCTGATTCCCACAGTTAGTTAAGAGCTAGAGACAGAAGGAGTGGGATTTTTCCTGGGGAGCAAATCACAGGAAGAGGGACAGGAGTCCATTTGCAGCATTGAGTATTTCCAGGGAGGTCAGGCTGGGATGGAGATCAAAGCAGAAAACTTGAGAAGCCTTGGGCTTCCCGATTAGGAGATGACTCCTTCCAAAAAGAAGCCCACTAGGCCAATAGCCCAGTGTGGCAACCTCACCGGCTGTGACATTGCCTGTACTTGAACATGCCTTTGTCTCACCCTGACCCTGGCAAGGAGGAACAAGAGGACTAAAAGCCCTCTTTTTTTTTTTTTTTTTTTTTTTTTTTTTACAAATGAGGATATTCAAGTTCTGAGGGGAACAAGATCATTCCTATATTGACCCCAACAAGAAATGGAACCACAAGATGTGAATCTCAGTTTTCCATTGTAGCCTTTTCCCCATTGGTTCTCTCAGGGGGGCAACATTCATCTGCTTCCATGTCTATCAGGTGGTGGCTTAGACACTGGGCAAATTGAGCTCCTTAGCTTGTCTGGAAGAAACAACGTATTTTCCTGTACTCGTCCATGAGGAATATGCTTCAACACCTCAAATATTGATTTCCTTGTACAGGAGGGGACAGAGGGAGGAAAGAAATATTTCTCTTTTTCCCACTATGTGCTAAGTGCTTTTTAACAAATTTTATCTCATTTGATTGTGTGGGGTGCCTCTTCACTGATGCTGGTCACAGCTCCTCCATGCTTTAGAACACCATCTTTATGAGTTACTATGCCCCCCCCAAAAAATACCCAGTGATAAACCTGGACATAAACCCTGTTTCTTTCTCTCTCTCTCTCTGCCCCCCCTCCCTCTCCCTCTCTCCCTCTCCCTCTCTCCCTCTCCCTCTCTCTCTCTCTCTCTCTCTCTCTCTCTCTCTCTCTCTCTCTCTCTCTCTCTCTCTCTCTCTCTCTCTCTCATGTCTCTGTTTCTCTCATGTCTCTGTCTCTCTCTGTCTTTCTCTTCACTTTTCCATGATTTTTATGGAAAATGTTGATCTATATCTGAACTATTCCACAAACATTGGTACTATAGAGAATATAGATTGCCTGCAGAAATCCATTTATGTGCCTCTGGTTCCCAACCCTGGAAAATCTAGCCAGAAGCATCAGTCCCGGGAGAGCAAAGCTATCCTTTAGCCTAAGCTGGTTTTATTTCTGCTGTACATTAGAGGATGAGAGACTTAGAGCTGGATATGACCTCAGAGGTCATTGAGTCTGAACCCCTCATTTTACAAATGAGGAAACTGAGGTATACAAAGGTTAAATGACTCAGACAAAGTGACACAGCTAGGAAGAATGGCCCAGATTCAAACCTATGACCCCAACTCCAAATTCTGCTTTCTTTCCAAGTTCATTTTCAAATGACCCATACTCTCTTTTTCCATAAACTTCCTGTACATTCTTATATGCATCCTTGTTATTCAGTGATGTTTTTCTGATTAATTGTGAGTATTCCGGAAAATCCTTCATTTATATATATCTGCTAGCCACTTGGATCAGAGGGAAGGATGATTTATCTTTGCTAAACCAATCTACTGGACTTAAGGCTATTTTCCTAATTCCCTAACACTGGTTAGAGAAATGAAATAAAGATTTCATTTCTGTATTAATATTTTATGTTTATTATTATTTTATTTTATGTTTAAGCAATGCAAGAAAACAGTTCAATTGGAAAAACAAGACTAGTTCCACAGGGAATGGAGGAGTTGATGGCTGAGAGTATAAATGAGAGCTGTGAGGTCAGAATGAACTGGACTGCAGCCATTTAGAAGACTAGCACCCAAACACTGGCAAATTGGAGATGCAATAAAGCTGCTGTCAGAGAAATAGCACTTATTTAGACCTAACTGGAGCTTCATAATACTCCCTTTTTTGCCTTTTAGCTGGTAGAAATCCTAGCCTCATCCCTGCCTAGCTCCTGACTTTGCATGCAGTAATTGCTTATTACATGCTGAATTGGTTAAATTGGATGTAAGCTGAAAGATTTCAGGAAGAGGATCTGTTCCCCACTCCTCCACTGGCCTCAGTTCCTCCTTTGTCCATTAAGTAGAGATGGCAGGAAACGACTTCTGGGACTTGTTTGCTCTCCCCCAAATTTAGGGCCTCCATTCCAAGCCCATGGGTGGTCTGTTCCCTGTGTCTGGAATGCACTCCCTTCTTACCTCTGCCTCTCAGAAGGCTTACCCCCCTAGACCATCTCCTACCAGGAGCCTTTCTTGATCTTACTTTCTCCGAAAATTATGTAGATATTTATCTGTTTATGAGTTGGGTCCCCCCAATGTGAGTGCTGTAAGCACCTTGATATCAAGGACTGTCTTATTTATGTCTGAATACCCAGCACCTAGAGCAGTGCCTTGTTCCTTATCAGTACTTATTGGATTAGATTAGGTTTATTATCATTATTATTACTGGATCAGCAAATAGGTGTGTCTTGATTGTGTCCCTTTAGGGACATAATTCAGGGAATTTTACATATACATATATATATATATATATATGTGTGTGTGTGTGTGTGTGTGTGTGTGTGTGTGTGTGTGTGTGTGTGTGTGTGTGTGTATATATATACATATATATATACCAATCATTTTAAAGATCTCACAATTTGTTTGGGGAGAAAAAGCCAATTTTGCCAGAGAATCAGAATCTGCAAATTGGAAGGGAACTTGAAGGTCTCTCTTCCGAGCGTCATCCTCTAGCCTGTCAATGTCCTAGCCAGAAGTAAACAGAGCAGTGGGGATGAGATCTGACGGGGTCAGAGGAGAGTACAGTGTGTCTGTCGCCTCTCTCTGTCTGGACACTAGCTTCTATTTGTGTAGCCTAAACTGTGTATTGGAGACAAGCTGTCACTAATATGTAAATTTCACATCAGTTCCTTCTTATCCCATGAAAAAATGGGCCACTGTTCTCTTGTTCAGGAGCCTCTCGAGGGGGATCAATTTCTCCCCATTAAGTGCTCCAAATCACTGAGGAAATAAGTCTTCTACGTCTTGAATTCTTAAGTACATAGTGCTCATTTCAAAGCTAAGCCTGTCCTTTACAAGGAGTATTAAATATGGCTCCCTCCAACTCATGAAATGTCTGGTTTGAGTTTCCAGTCGTACTGGGACTTTCAACAAGGCCGGAAAAAGCTAGGTAGAAACCGAGCCCTCCCATGCCTGGACAAAATCGTCATGAAAAAGATGGGATTTGAAACAGGCCCCTTGCTATGAAACCGTCCCCAAGAGTGTTGGGCTTGATTAATAGTGGTTTCTGTATGTAGGCAAAGGCAGAAAGCTGTTTAGTTTGTATAACGGGGGGCTAAACAATGAGGGCTCAGTCCTGGGAACACGTTTGGTGAGCCTGGTTTTGGAAGTTCCTGACGATGTGGAAGGAAATGGCTCAACACTCCACTTCAGAACACGTACGTGGATTCTGTGACCGTTTCTGGCCCGTTGACAGCCGCCCTTTGGGCCGGCCATTGAGCCAGACCTGGATTGCATACAGGCTTGCAAAGGGGGAACGCAACCCCGTTTTCTGCCTGGCTGTGTTCCAATGAGGAGGCGAGGACCGCTGTAAGATTTGGATGGGGAGAGAGCAAGCTAGTACCCAGGGCCTCATCAAGCCATCCCCAGATAGGTGTTGCTTCTGACCCTGCTGTATCTATTCTTTCCGAATAAGTTGTGGATGTAAAACAAACTAGGTACCTACCTTGGGAGCTTGGGAAGTTTAGAAGATGGAGTCTGTTGGTGGTGAGTCAAGGCCCAAGGTTATCTGCCTGACCAGCACAGCAACAGATAAAGGGCAGCCAGAGGGAGTGATGTGTCCAGCTTATCTCAGCTATATCTAATCTGAGAAAAACACATCAGAAAAGGGGCTCGGGTGGAGGCATTCAGAACACTCCCCTAACCCCTCAGGGCCATCCCAAGAAACCTGAGGGCAGGAGAGTCTTCCATCCTCTCATTCAACCTCAATTTCCTCATCTTTAAAATGGGGTATTAACAGCACCCAGTTCATAGCATTGTTAGGAAGTTCAAATGAGACCTGGGTAAAAGGCTTGGCAAACCTTAATAATAATAGCTAGTATTTTGATAGTGCCTACTGTGTGCCAGGTACTGTGCTCAGGGCTTTACAAATATTATTTTCTTTGATCCTCACAACAATCCAGGGAGAGGTAGGGCCCTATTTTGCCACTGAGGAAACCAAGGCCAACAGAAGTGAAGTGGCTTGCTTAGGGTCAGAAAGCTGGGGAGCGTCTGAGGCCAGATTGGAATCCAGCCCTTCTGATTCCAAGCCCAGGGTGCTATCCACTGCACCATTGAGCTGTTAAAATGACTTCCCCTTGACAGCCTGGTGATAATCCATATGGCTTTGGTGCTTTTTTAGCCCCAACTAATGGGGTTCCTTGCTTCCCTGTAGCACCTAAGTCACCAGTCCTACATCCCCCTCTCCAGTAGGCCTTGACTTGGTGCGCTCATTCCAAGTTATCATTATCTGACAACAGCTCTACTGCTTTAAGCTCACAAATGAACAAGATAGATTCTGGATGAGGGGAGAATGATCAGCCATAGTTCAATAGCTTTGGCACAGAGGCTGCCAAGTGCTCAACAATGGATGAGGAGGCTAACCAAAGGGAAATGGCTCCCCCTCCCACTGGATTTCTGCAATGTCTCCTGGCAGATGAGGCAGCAGTGCTCATTTAGCATGTGATGAATAAGCCATCTCAGCAGAAAGCCCTAAGTAATATGAAAGGCCCACATATTCATAATAATTGCACAGGGCACCACATTTCCTGATTTGCCCATCACGTTCACATTTGTGATCTCATTCAGGTCCCAAGGCAATCCCTGGAGGTATTGAGTCTGCCCTCTGCCCCCAACTATCTTAATTTGTCCTTTTAAAATTATTTTGGTTTAATATTATAGTTATTTCCCACAGCCCTCCCCTCCAACCAACTGAACCCTCCTTTCACATAACAAATCAATTAAAAAGTGTTTATTAAGAACCTAGTATGAGGGCAGGAGGGGAAGACAACACACAACCATGTAAAAGCATATGTAGAATGGATCAGAGATAATCAACAGAGGGAAGGCACTGGTAGTAAGGCTTCTTATAGAAGAGTAGGTATAGGCCAAGAACGAGAGTGTTACTGTTCTGGAGGATAGGCTGGGAAAATACCCAGAGCCAGAAGATGGAGAGTCATGTTCAAGGAACAGGAAGTGGGTGAGTGTCACTAGATCATAAAGACATAAAGGGAATAAGGTATAAGAAGCCTGAAAAGGTAGAAAGTGGCCAGGTTATGAAAGACTTCAGAAGCCAGAGGATGTCATGTTTGGTCCTGGAGGTAATAGGGAGCCTCTAGAGTTTACTGAGCAGAAGTGTGACACAACAGACCTGCACTTTAAAAAGATCACTTTGATAGTGGAAGATATACTAGAGTAGAAAGAGACTTGAGACAGGAAGACTAACCTAAAGGCAGTGTGAGAGCCTGTACAATGGTAATGGCAGGGTCACAAAAATAGGATCGACAAGCCTTGGGAACTGATTGGATATGTGGAGAGAGAGAGACAACCACACACACACACACACACACACACACACACACACACACACATACACATACACAATAGATGACACCTAGCTTGTGAGCCTGAGTGGGTGGGGGAAATTTAGACAGTAATAGAGAAATTGAGAATAGGAAGAATTTTTGAGAAAAAGTATATAAATTCAGCTTTAAACATGCTGAGATTAAGGTATTCCCCCTTGACATACAATCTGAGATGTCCAATAGGCCATTGGAAATACAAAACTAGAGTACGATATCCGAAACAAACTAAAAAGCTAAAAAAAGAATAAAAGTCCATGACAGAAAGCATATATGACTGTATATAATATTCTGTCCTACTGTTTCCCCACTTCTCCACTGTGAATGAGGACTTGTATTTCAATCATTAACCCTTCTCTAGGAGCTTCCTTGATTTTTCTATTACTCAGACTTCAGGTTTCTTCAAGTTGGCTTTTAATTAACGTTACAGTCACTGTGTTCCTTAACGTGTTGATCGTGTTTATTTTGTTCTGCATTGCTTCACACGAATCTTCTAGTGTTTCTCTGAATTCCTTACATTAATCATTTCTTTTTGCACAGAAATATTTTGCTACCTTCCTCTGCTATAGTTGTTAAGAACCATTTACCCCCATCATGTTTGATTCCAAATTCGGTATAATCAATGGACAATGGATGGATTTTCCCTTCCTAGCTGCCTTTTATTCATTGCTATCTTGGCCAAGCAGACACCATGGGCCTTTGCTCCTTGCCAGACTCAGCTACCTACAAACTGTGGTGTGAACTTCAATATGGGGCCTGTATTGACTTGATCTTCTGCACTTTCCAAGCTCATGGGGTTATAGCCTAGTATGTCCTATATTCAATAGTTCTTTAGCAACATTTTGGAATATTGTATCCCAAGGGCTTCTCTTGTCTAGAGCAGAAGCTACCAGTACTTGAATTACTTCATTTTAGACGTTTGTAGTATTTTTTTTCTTTGACTTGGAAACTCTGAATTTTGACTGGATTTTTTTTGCCCTAGGAGGTGGTTTTTGCCCTCTGGTTCTAAGAGATATGGAGAGTTTATGGTTTTTTAAAAAATTTCTTGAAATATGGTATCCAAACTTTTTAATATTATATTCCTTATACTTTATTCTTTTTATTTTTATTTTATATTATCACCTCATAGAGTCATCATTTTCTGTTTGTCCCATTAGAATTTTCAGAATTCCGTTCTCGTGCAGAGTTTGCTACCATCTCTTCAAAGGTATCGATTTTCCTTGCCATTATTTTCTCCATACACATTCCATTTTGTATTTCTTGCTTTGTTTCTTTCAGGTTCTCTCATAGATTTTTTGTGGCCAAAACATTCTCTTTTCTATTTGGTCTTGAGTTATTCTCTCCTCTGCGTTTACCTCTTGGGTATCATTTAGTCCAAAGTATTTCTCTATTGTATTTGGTGTTTTCTTCTGTTTACTCATTATCTTCAATCTCAATTCCTGGATTGGGGGCTAGCACTTGGCTCAAACTCTGCTACTGCACGCTTAGATGAGGTTGGTCGGCTCTGCTTGATCCTGAGTGCAGTGGCTAAGATTAGTTCTTGCCTGCTGAGGGAATTGTCTGGCCTCATCTTCTGGATTCCGGCCCAAGTCGCTTGGATCAATATTGGATTGGGCTACGGCATCCTGGATGCTGGTCTGTTCTGGTTGCCTGCCATATCTAGGATCCCTAGCTCACCCTGCACTGGGAGCTGATGTTCTGACTGTCTCATACGATGGATAGGACCACTGGGTCTCTCATGCTGAGAACTGCTACTTTGCCTAAATCTGCTGTTGTGAGACATATTTTTCACTTCCCCTCCCGCTTTTTCTAGCTTGTTCTATTTCTGCATTTCCACAGGATTTTTTTTTTCAGCCCCAGACTGGCTGGACCAGTTTATAGCTGATTTGGTTTTCTTTGTCATTGTTCCTTCTGGTGGATATCTGTCCCCACCCTCAAGTACTTTGGCATTTAAAACTCTTCAAAACCTAGCACCTTCTTTCCAAACTTCTTGTGTTATCCAACATACAAAAGGAGGCAAGAGAGGTTCCTCCCTTTCCAACAGTGGGAGGTACCTTATATGGAAGCACCTTTTCCCATGGACTTGAGGCCAGGCAGGGCAGCAGATACATAAAGGAGGTAGCTAAATACACTTACTGCCCTTTATAAAGTATAGAATTGGGAGTCCTTTAGTATTCTGCCCTCTGTTCCTTCAATCACAGGGGACAGGAAGCTGGAGGAGATGATAGCAATCAAGGCTCTATTTAGCACCTAGCGGTGAGTTGTTCAGGGAAGACCTTATCCTGGAAGGATCATCATGTTCCCTGGAGTTGAAAACAGGTAGGGTAGCAGATATAGAGATAGAAAGTAGTCCCTCCAAGGCTACCTTCTATCTACCTTCTATTGCTCCTGTATGTTCTGATTTCTAGATGGAGGCTTCTCCATTCGAATGTAAACTATTTGAGGGCAAGGATCATTTGGGGGGGCAGGGTTTCTTGGCATCCTTAGCACTTAATAGCCTGCCTGGTGTATAAGAAGCAATAAAGGGCTTCTCAAACTTTAAACCTCTATGTCTCTATAGTTATTGTATCATTTATCCTCATTTTCAAGATGAGAAGCAGTGTGGCATAGCGGTTCATCCTTAGACTTAGGAATAGTTGGATTCACCTCTAGATTTCACCTCTAAGATCCACTAGCTCTGTGACAAGTTAGCCATTGAACTTTTTGGTAATGTGAGCCACTCTCTTAAGTTGTTGACCTGTAGCCATGGAGGATCTTCCGCCTCTGGAACTCCCTACAGTGATAAAAATCACAGATCCAGAACGTATTTCCTTGTAGATGAAGAATTGGAGGTTTGGAATGGTCAGCTGACTTGTCCAAGGTCACACTGCTGGGCACAGCCAAGAGGTGAAACCAGGTCTTCTGATTTTAAGGTCAGTGCCCTTTCTGCTATAGAATTGTTGGCTCAGTTAAATAATAACTGAATCCTGGACTATAGCTTTAGGGATAAAATGGAACAAGCACAACAAAGGGTTTTCTGCCTTGCAGAAAAGTAGATCTGTAACTTGACTTTTCAATCACCTGGCTGTAATAGTTTGGCTTTTTTTTTTTTTTTTTTTTAAGTCCAATGAAAGGGTCTCTGTTTCCTCAACTGTAAAATGAAGGGGTTGATTCAGATAACCTGTAGGGCATTTCTCCCTTGAAACCTTTAGATCCAACTAATCTCTAAGCATATTGTGTGGTACGGAAATGGTGAGGGGTCACCATTTAATAAAAAAGCTGGAGAGAGCTCTAGAGAAAATCAAAGTTTATTGTACATTCTCGCTAGAAGGGCGTCCCACCCTTCCAGCAGACAATTGAATAGAGGAAGCGCCTCCTGTGGGCAGGACAGCCCCTTTAATCCCTAATGCAAAACACCCCCTGCCACCACTGACTCTCATCCTCATTGGCTGAGAGTCTTACATTCTAAACGCGAGATCTACCCATGAAATTGAACTTGACCAATAAGTACATAGTTGCCCATATTTAGCTGAAATAGGGAGGAGATTGTGTCATGAGGGGAACGCAATTATGCCCTTGACTCAATCTTCAAAGTCCTTCAGGCCTACTCAAACTCTGAAGTAGATGAAGCCTTACTCGATTTTCACAACTGTCTTGAAAGATCTCACCTCATCTCATTCAATGTGAACCCTTCCTTGGTTTCTATTTACACTTGTTTTTTTGCTGGGTTCTTCTCTTCCTTGCTTGACTGTCTCCTTCTATGTCTCATTGTCCATCCTTTGTTCTTTAAATGTGGGTATCCTTCAAGGCTCTGTCCTAGGTTACTTTCTCTTTTTCCTATATACCTCCTTTGTCAATGACCTTATCTGTTCTCCGAGGCTCAGTTGTCACTTCCATGTAGTTGATTCCCATCTGTCAGTGTCCAGCCCTGACCTCTTTCCTGAGCTGTGGTCCCAACCGCCTGGCAATCCTCTCAGATTCATCATGTGAGTCCCCCAAAACTTGTTCCTCCTCCAAACTTCTTGTTTCTGTTGAAAGAAGGGCTTCACCAGCATCCCAATCCCTCAGATTCAGAGCCTCACCCTCACCGTCACCCTTGATGCTTCCCTCCCCCATTCCCCTACCTTCAATCAGTTGCCAGATCTGGACATTTCTTCCTTCACAACATTTTGGGTATATGACCCCTTTTTTTTCCTCTTTCTGGGTCTCTGCCTTAGGCAGCCAGGTGCTCCAATGGAAAGAGTGAAAGACATGGAGACCGACACACAAGTTCAAATTGATGCCCCAGACACTTGTCGGCTGTGTGACCCCTGGAAAAATCACTGACTATCTGGATACCTTGGTTTCCTCATTGCCCCAGGGTTGTTGTGAGGATCAAATGAGACACCACATAAGGTGCTTAGCAAATTTAAAAGCTGTATATAAAGACTCTCATTGATTCATTCAGGCTCTCTTCAATTCTCACCTGGACTGTGGCAAAGACTTTGCTTCAAATCTGTCTTCTCTCCAATCCACCCTCTATGCTACTGCCAAAGGAATCATTCCTGGGGCACCAATATGGCCGTGTCACTACCTTTCTCAAACACCTTCCATGGCTCCCCATGACCCCTAGGCAAAGAGGAAAATCCTCAGTCTGGCATTTAAAGGCCTCCCACTTTGGCCGACATCCACATTTTCGGCATTCATTCACATTCCTCACCTTTGTGAAATGTGAGCCAATCGGCCCAGGTGACTAGCATCTGTCCAAACCTGCCTAGGTGACTTCCTGTTTTCGTGCCTGCCGAGCCAAGCCTCATGCTTAGCATGCTCTTCCCTGCCACTTTGGCTTTTTTGTCCTAGGCTCAGAACAGATGCTGCCTGCTCCATGAAGGTTTCCCTGTCTCTCTCCTCCCCCAACATGGGCAGTGGCTCCTGCTCCCCCCATTCTCCAATGACTGGGGATTTTTACTCTGTATACAGGTTGTATGGCCCTCCCCTCCCAGCTGAGCGTAAAGATCCTGGGAAGACTGTAAGGGACCATTTTTCTCTGAGTGACCACAGTCCTAGCACATCATCCTGCACGTAGCACATGTAGGTGCTTTCTGAATAGCTGAATTTAATTGAATCGTGGACAAATTGGCAAGATGTGGGCTTGCATATTGCAACATGACTTTAGATGGGGCATAGTGATTAGAGATGAAAAATTAGTTAATAATTAGAGGTAATGTCCTGATAACTTTCTAGAACATGGGTGGCTATTTGCATTCATTATGGCTCCATACCAAGACATTGTGGCTTATGGAGGCACTGTCTTTGAGAACATGGTAAGAAAAACAAAACAAAACAAATGAAGAAGTAGAGGGACAGTGACTTCAGTTTTCTTCGGGATTAGATTTAGGCTCCATGGGGAGGAAAGGGAGATGCATCAAAGCAGCCAGTCTGGCACACAGAAGCACAGACTCCGAGTGAGAAGGAACTCTGGGAGTCATGTAGTCCAAGGCCCACATTTTAGAGATGTTAGCAGAGGTTCAGAGAAATGAAGTGGCTTCCCCAAGGTCACACTGTAAGTGGTAGAGGCAGAATTCAATCCAGGTTTTCCAATTTCCATACAAGGGCTTTTTTCCACTGGACTGTACCGCTTCTTAAACCTGAGGTTTCCTGATAGGTGTGCCATGTTGCAAGAGGACCTGGCCACCAATGTTTCACAGCTGAGCCCACAAGTTTGGGAAAACAAACGGAATTCTTGCTATCAAAAACTTGGAAGGAGTGATAACTGGCTCCCATGTTCTCATTCAATCTCATGAAGAGGACCTCCCCCCTGCCATCCTGCTTCCTTCCCCACCATAGAGTTGGGACTGTTCCTTTAGAGTTCTTGCAGGACCCTTACCCAATGTCACTGAGGTCAGATTCCATCTTGTAGCTGACAAAAACCAATCTCAGCCGGCATCTGAGGACATTATATATTCCTGTTGGCTTAAATGAAAAAGAGATGATATTTGGCTAGACATAGCAAAGGACGTGGCCACTAATGCCAGTTATCTGTCACTGCAGCTCAACTTCCCCAGTGCCAGGGACATGGGCACATTTGCCATCTTATACTGGGAACGGCTGCTAGAGATCTTTGGAGAAAACTGCCCCCTAGTGCCCTGCCTTTCATTTCCATGAGAATTTATATTAAAAAATAACCAAATGTTGGCAACCACATCAAAGTACAATCACCACCGGGACTGCCAACGTGTCTCTGGTGAGTCTGTCCTCATGAGCAAGTCTTACAAGGCACATCCCCTAAGTGAGGCTCAGGGGAATTAAGGGCTAATTTTAAAATCACGTAGCTAGTAGGGAGCAGAATTGGGATCTGAACTCAAGCCTTTGGACTCAAATGCAGAGTCCTTTCTCCTGTGAACCAGGGAGTCTGGGATGGAGCTCCATTTAAAGTCAGATATTTCATCCCTCCCCCTTCGAGGGAGTAGATCGAGAAGCTGGTGGATATTGAGCTGCCCTCCAAACTAGGGAAAGCTGGCCTGGAGTCCTGCTTTTACCATATAGTTGCTGTGTTCCCCTGGACAACCTCCCTTACCTCTCAGTACTCCAGGAAACTCTACCACTCAAAGTCGTAAAGAAGGTGTTGATGTGCATCAATGGAGGAAATTTCCTTACCCAGTAGTCTCGTCTCCTATGCCAATAAAACCCCAAGCCCAATCTCTATCCCTATCTCAAAGGATTTCTGCATCTAAAGCATCTTTCTTTAGGAAGAAGCATGTCTATAAGTATGAACAGGTTTGTTTTGAATTAACCTGGCATTCAAGGCCTTCTGTAATTTGGCCGCACCCTACTCTTTCGGCTTTGTCTCTCATTCCCCTATGGATATCTCCCATTCAAACCAGTGATCTCCTCACCATTTCCTCATTGTTGACAGGCTCTGACTCAATTCCTTGGGACTCAATCACTGGAGGACTGCTGTGACTTATATCTAAGAAGCTCCAAGAAACCTCTTGAGAAAAGAACAACTCTTGGATGCTGAGGAACATCTTACCTCGAAGCCCAGGATGTAGTACCACGTGCCCACGTGTACTTAGGGGAGGCAATGCTGTAGACTCTTGTTTAAGTCTCCACTGCTTAATCCCCATAAAGAAAAAGAAGATTCTCAGTGGTCATTCATTCAGCCAAAGGCCATGATTAAGAAGAAGTTGACAACTGAACTATGGAAACTTGGAAATCTGTGCAAAGATGGGAATCTTTTTCAACTACAAAACTAAAAGGGTCACAGGGAGCACAGAGCTGGTAGCTTATAGAAAGCTGAATTACAAGTGATTTTTTAAAAAGGGAGTTGACCCCCACACACACACACCTTCTAGCTACAATAATTACAGGATTTAGCTGGAAGCTTAAAAAGAAAAAGCTGAAAGGGGACTTCCAAACCATCTAGTCTGCGCCCTTCACCTTAGAGGTAAGGAAGCTAAGCCTCAGAGAAGAGATTTACCTAAAGCCGCACAAATACCATCCCAGGAGCCCAACTAGAGTAAGGAAAGGCCCTTGGAAGTCACCAATCCCAGTTCCCTTGTTTTGTGAACAACAGAACAGGTGCCCAGAGAGAGTTAGGAGAACAGGATGAAAGACTTAGATCCAGGAGGAACCTCAGAGACCATGTGGTACAGTGCCCTCCCAGAGTTCCCATCCGGACAATTGAAAGTTGGAAAGGGCCTCTGTTGTCCATCCAGTCCAGCCTAGACACAATAGTGATAGCCCCATAACATACCTGACAAGTGGTGGTCCAGCTGCTTCACGGTGAATCCACCACCTCTCAAAGCAGCTCACTCCGTCTGGGATTGCTCTCATTGTGAAGAAGTCTTTCCTTACACTAGCCTAAAGTTTTGTCTTTGCATCTTTCACTACCCTAGTTCTGTCCTCTGAAGCCAAACAAAACAAATCAAACCCCTCCTTCCCGCGGCAGATGGCTAGCTACTGTGTCTTCCCCAGTCTGGTCCTCGATTAATCTATAAACATTCATTAAGCACTTACTAGGTGTCTGCTACTATATTAAGTATTGGACTTAACTTCTCTCGTTCTAGTCTTCATCAGTAAGATGGAGGCACCTATCTCACAGGTTTGTCCTGAGGTTCAAAGTAAAGCATTTTGCATACCTTCCTGTAGTCTGTAAATACTGTCTATTAATAGTCGCCATGCTCACTTCTTTCCTCATATGAGACGGACTTAATGCCCTCCTAGTCATCTACTTGGGACACTTCCCAACTTGTCAAAGTCCTCAAACCACAGTACCCATAACTGAATACAATACTTCACATGAGAACTGATGAGGGTTGGGTACAGCAGGATTATCAGGTCTGGAATAATGCTTGGTTATTGTGCTGACTTAGAGTTCTTAAAGCTTCCAAAATTGTTAGTCCTTATAATATTGCTATTGTTATATAAATTGTTCTCCTGATTCTTCTTGGTTTTAGTCCTTATCCTATTGGTATTGTTTACATAATCTGTTTTCTTGTTTCTTCTTTTTAGTCCTTATATTGCTGTTGCTACATAAATTGTTCTCCTGTTTCATCTCATTTTTTAGTCCTTATAATATTGTTATTATTATATAAATTGTTTTCCTGTTTCATCTCATTCTTTTCTTATCATATTATTGTTACATAAACTGTTTTCTATAATATTGTTATTGTTTTTATTATTTTTTTATTATAGCTTTTTACTTACAAGATATATGCGTGAGTAATTTTTCAACATTGACCTTCACAAAACCTTGTGTTCTAACTTTTCCCCTCTTTCCCTTCCCCCCCTTCCCTAGATGGTAGGTAGTCCAATACATGTTAAATATGTAAAGTATATGTTAAATCCAATATATGTATATAATATTGGTATTGTTACATAAACCATTTCCTTGTTTCTTCTCATTTTTAATCCTTATAATATTGTTATTGTTACATAAATTGTTCTCCAGGTTCATTTCATTTTTAAGGCCTTATATTGTTATTGTTGCATAAATTGTTCTCCTGTTTCATCTCAGTTTTGAGTCCTTATCATATTATTGTTGCATAAATTGTTCTCTCCAGGTTCATCTCCTTTTCACTCCTTATCATATTGTTATTGTTAGCTAAGCTGTTTTCTTGTTTCTTCTCATTTTTAGTCCTTATAATTATTGTTACAGAAACTGTTCTCCTGTTTCATCTCAGTTTTTACTCCTTATCACATTGTTATTGTAACATAAATTGTTCTTCTAGGTTAATCTCCTTTTTAGTCCTCATCATGTTGTTATTGTTATATAATCTGTTTTCCTGTTTCTTCTCATTTTTAGCCCTTATAATATTGCTATTGTTCTCCTGTTTCATCTCATTTTTAGTCTTTATAATATTATTATTACATAAATTGTTCTCCTGTTTCATCTCATTTTTTTCATTCTTGTTATTGTTATATAAATTATTCTCCAGGTTCATCTCATTTTTCGTCCTTATCCTATTGTTACTGTTAGATAAACTGTTTTCCTGTTTCTTCTCATTTTTAATCGTTATCATATTGTTATTGTTATAGAAATTGTTCTCCAGGTTTGTCTTGTTTTTAGTTCTTATCATACTGTTCTTATCATACTGTTAACTGTTATATAAATTGTTCTCCCAGTTCTTCTCACTTCATTGTGCATCAGTTCACAAAAGATTTCCCAGATTTCCCCGAAACTATCCCTTTCTTCACTTCTTATAGCACCTTCCTACTCCATTACATTCAGAAATTCATGTTTCTTTTGAATAAGGCCTATCTGTCCAGAGTAATGGATTTTTTCCCACCAAGTATCAGTGATAACTATGAGGTTGAATGTTCCTCTTTGCATTTGACCCTCTAGTTCCTGTAGTTTGTTGCCTAAACTCTGGGCATTTGTATGTGGACATTCCAGGGCACAGGTTTTACTATGACTTTTCTCCAAGATTTAATCTCCTGGGAATTTCTGGGTGAAATGAAGAGCTAGTCTGGTTTTAAGTTCTTTTGTGACTACTTTATAGTACCTAGTTGGGGTATATCCACAGACATCCTCACCTTCCCCATTCTGTATAGTTTAAATCCTTTTCATAAGATTTATGAGATACTACGCTAACACATTCCTAGTGGCTTTTGTTGGGCATACTCAATCTCTGGATTGGTATCTGTTGCCCCTCAGTTTAAGCTGTGGCCCAGAAGTCCAAACTGTCTTCTCAGATACCACCTTTTTGTTCACTTCCCAAATTAATTTGTCTTTTTTCCATCCCTTTCCTTCAATGGACAACTAAAAACCCAAGCTGTGCTCCTTTGGTCTTCATGATTGTTGGCCATCTTTTCTAGATTCCTTCTGGCCATGCCATTTGTGTCCAGATGAATGGCCAGAAGTGGGGAGTTGTCCGTTTTGCTAAGTCTTGAGGGAAGAAGAGGCTTCTGTTATATCTTGGGTATATGCCATCTTGGAAGAACAACCTTATTGTTACAAAGTAAACAAATAGCTTCCTTGGTCTAACCCCTGAGGAAGGAATCGCTCACTATTTTGACTCTTCTCTTCTTGTTTGTCCTTCACTAAATGACCTCTTCCTTCATAGCTTCTGTACCTCTTCTTTTTCCTCAGAGCATCCAGCTCTCTTCTCTACAGGAAGAATCTCCCACCTGTTTGGAAGTCATAATCATAACAGTTCTCCTCTTCTTTTCCTTTACTCTCAGTCTTTCATTCTCCCCCATCCTGATAAGAGTCAAATCTCCCGTCCTTTCACCTCAGCTCTCTTCCCCCCCCCCCCACCAAGCTTTGTCCTTGTTCCTCTTTCATTGTCCCCCATCCTGATAAGCCTGATAAGAATCAAGTCTTCCCTCTTTTCACCTCAGCTCTCCCCCCACCCCCAGCTTTGTCCCTGTTCCTTTTAGAGCCACTTTCTTCTTCCTTAAAATCTGGAGGGTAGAGAGGTATGTCTCCTAATCCCTTCATCTTGTCTTCCAGGAGGAGATCAGTCTTCCACTTAGAATACAGATAACAATCACTTGGCTGTGGCAGAAATGTAAACATCACAGGGCAAGTCAGGCCCAGTTTCCCCAATTCTCCCGGATGTTTGATATTTTTCAGTCTGTTTTTTTTTGAACTAGTGGGTGTTTATATCTCCACACAAATTATTTGGTTAAAACTTTTACATGCAATTAGCACCTCTTAATAACTTGACAACTCCGTTCAAATTCCTTTCCTTTGTCTCAAAACAGCCGGGGCCACTGACACTAGCACTTAGGCCTTTCACTGGTCTGCCCCACCCACCAATTCACTCTATCAATTTTCTTTTGCCTTTAATGGGTCCACTTACCCTTTCTTACTTTCCTTGTTTTGGGTTGCCAACTGCCTTCCTCTTCTTATTAAATCTGTCCCTTCAGGTTCTATTTCCTAGTCTTCCCTGAACCTCTTCAGATCTTTAAGGCCTTCTTAAGAATCTTTGATCCTACTTCTTTCAACCAGGAAGTAGCATCTGAGTCAGCATCTGGGCCTAGAAATATTCCTCCTTCAAGTTTTCCTCAATTTCTTCCCAATGTTGCCAAGTCTGTCCTCCCCACCTTAAATCTCTGATGGGCTTCACCAGTCTCAAATTCTCTAAGTCATTTTCCCAATTTCTTTCTCCTCCTTGTTCATCTCAAGGCTTTCAGTCTTGTCTGGTTCCTTCTCCCACCACATTCTTTTACAGAAGTCGGAAGAAATATTTCTGAGTTTAAGGGATTTGCACATAGCAAATGTTAGAGATGGATTTGGCCCCAGCTCCCCTGACGTGAACTTTAGCCCTTCTCATTTAGAATGTTTTGCTTTTCTGATAAGAAAGATAGGGACTAGACCTGTGATTTCATTCATATACAGAATTTCTGGAGGAGAGATCTCTCTCCACCAGAGCACCTGAACATTTTCTTTGCAACTTATAGTCCTAGAGATTTGCTTGGGGCACTGAACCCTTAAGGGCACTTGCCTAGGGTCACACGGCCATTCTGTGTGGAGCTTGAACCCAGGTCTTCCTGGCTCTAGACTTGACTTTCCATCCACTATGCTTCACTGACTATTTCCCTAGTAATATCCTGTTGTTCGTGTTATATTTCTTGTTTTCTAAATAGGAAAGCTTAGAAAGTCACCAAGAGGGGGATCTGGCTGCCTTTTAAATGATACACTTAAAGTTCTGTCCCCAAGCTTTCCATCCAAAAGTCTTCTGGGACTCCCTTGTTCAACATTTCAGGCTGCTTTCCCCTTGTGTCAACTTGGAGACCTGGCAAAGGTGGTGGGTCCCATGGTAGGCAGGAGCTACGTGGGAGAGTGTGGGCCTGCCACTTTTCCAGTGGGAGTGTCGGTCCCCTTGCTGTAAATGAGAGGACCGGACAAGAGGATTTCTGAGACCCCTTTCTGGCCTACCATCCTGTTTCTTCCTTCTTTTCTAATAAGGAAAAAAAAAGGGAGCCTTTTGAATTCGGGTCAATGGGTACGACTCCAGAGACGCATATCTGCGTCATGTTTCCATGACAGTGCCTCTGCATCAGTTGTGGAAAGCAAAGAAGGAGGGGTATGGGAACAACATTTGTCTGCTGCCCACTGATTTCTCCCTACTTCCCCTGTCCCCCACCCCCACCCCATTCTATTCTCTTGGGACTGCAGGCTGCCTCCAGGTGGCAATAGTGAGGCTTGAATGGCAAAGCTGGCCCTGCTGATGATAACTCAGAGCCCTCCCCCCATGCTCTGCCATCCCCTGGCACCCTGGCCCTTTGGGAAAAGTGCTCATGGGACTGGACTTGTCACACAGGAAGGACATCGGGACCCTGAGAAGAGCAGAGTGGGAAGAAGCACTGGTTGATAAATCCAAAGACAAGTATAGGTTCCTAGCTCTGTGGTCCCAAGCCAGTTACCTCCCCTCTCAGATACCTACTTCCCCCCTATGAAAAAGAAAAAAAATTAATATTTCACGTACCTTTTCCTTGGGGTTGCCAGGAGAAAAGAAGTTTGTAAACCTGGAAATACCATGAGGACAGGAACTCCTGATAAAGAATGCCCCACCTGAGGTCCTGAAGCAGTCAAAGGCCAAGTTACGCTAAGCAACTAGGTAAGTCATTCCACCAGCATAGATAGCATCCCTTAATTCAATCCAGAAAGCTCACATTCCAGATTAATGAAAACATTTCTCTATGAAGTATGTATAAGAATAAGTTCATTCAATCCCAGACTTAAAAGTTGGAACCCTCTCATTTCACAGATGAGGAAACTGAGGCATAGAGTTTAGTGACTTGCCCGGGGTCCTCTACCTAATAGGTGGGAAAAATTTGAACCCAGTTTTTCTTAACTCCCGAGTCATCTCTTATCTAACTGTAGAGACAGGGATGTTGTTTCTGCATAAAGCTAAAATAACCAATCAACTCCAGGGAGGAGATGCCCTACACCTCCAAACCAAACCCCGAATTGTTTTGTTTTGTTTTTTTTTTTTGCTAAATGACTCAGTGGTACAGTGCGTTCAGGCAGAGTAGATTCGAATCCCAGCTACCTTTACAAAGGGAGCGATCGACTAGCTTCTATTTCTAGAAAACTACGGCTTTCCAAAACGTGTGCACTGAGGCTGGGCTGGAGTGGGGGCTGGGGGTAATGCTATCTTCCCAGCTGACACTTCTTTCATTCCCTTCTCGACATTCACTACAAGGGGGCAGCACAGGAATGCACATGCCTTCCCATCCCTGCTCAGGAAGAGCCAAGCACCCGTCATGTATTCTAAGGCCTTTTCTGGGCTCCCATATCATGGCATAACATACAGGCTCACTAGTGAGGCGGGCAGGGTAGGAAAATCTGTCTAGCTGCTGTTTCAGGGTGGCTTGCCACCCAACCTTTACTACTGACTTTCTGAGAACAAATTCAGATGTTGCCTTTTTCTCTGAAAAAGGAGTTTGAGTTGGAGGTGAGATGAAAGGCTTCTGGCCAAGGCAAAGGAAGCTCTTTGAATGCCAACTCCAGATGCTGCCATTTTGGTTAATGATCTGAAAAGACAATGGGGAAAAACCGACTAACTACTAATATGGGGCTAGGGCCTCTTGTTACTGGACCTAGTTGTCTCCATCTCAAGAGAGGTTTCCTGTTGAGCTGTTGTAGCGGTAGCATTCCATCTGGGCTTAGTCTCCCAACCTCTGCCCTCCCATTATATAGCTTTTATCTTGGCTGGTGGACAGTTTAAACACCCACTTAGCCATTGCCCAGACTATGCCATGGAACTGGATGGGTAGTCTGTAAAGTTCATCTGTAAGTACCTATCTTTTGGGCAGGAGTTGCAGAGAATCAATTAGCTAAACACAAAATTGAAGCGAATAGGAGGAAAATAGCAGGCTGGATTTTATCGGGGAAATCACAAAGCATTTTCAATGCTTCCAGGCTGCCCCCTGACCCTAAAATTCATCTCTTTAGCAGCAGCAGTCTCCTGGTACCGCTATGTTGTTGTGAGTAATGGACTGCGATGATCTCTGGAGAATCCAAATTGCAGGTGACTCAAAGGACAATGGCAAGATGTATAGCAGGTGGTGGCAGAAAGCAGCGCATTACCAATGAGGCTTTGTAAGCAATCAAAGAATCTATAAAGGGAGAAGGAGGTAGGCTATTCATAGAGCAAATGAGAAACACAGCTGGGCAGTCCAGTTGCTCCAGTGGCACCAGAGAAGGCAAAGACCTAAAGGGAGGCCCCTGACATGTTAGGGAAAACTTCATATGCTGGTTTAGGAAAGCATATGAATAAGTCATCTAAAATAAAAGTGTATTATTGGGTTGACGTCTCTATCGGTGGAAGGGGCGCTTGCATTGATGAATTCATTTGTCTGTTGTCAATGCTGTCACTGGGCTTGATGATCCCCTCCATTTGGACAGCCTAATTGCTATTATGCAAGGGCTCGTCATCCACTTTGTAAACCTTTCTAAGATGAATTACTTCTGGACCTCCTATTGCCTTTCTGGGGCAGGGTTCTTTGGCAACTCCATCCAAAAGCATTAGAGGGGGACAGGATGTGAAATCCACATCAACTCTCCTGAGTTACACCAACGAAGGTGGCGCTCTGGCAAGTTGTACCAATTTAGAACACTTTGGGAATGGGCCCTGTTCAAAGACCAGCCTGGCCAAGTGCAGAAAGGTTCATCCTGAGATGGTTGGTCACCAGATAGCAAAGGTGACTTCAGCTATAGCAACTGATACACAAAGGGGTCAATATCTGCATCAGGAGAGGGAATCCCCACATCAATCAAATAACAAATTCATAGTTTTTAGATTCAGAAGGGACTACAGTGCTCGTCTAGTCCACCTAGTAATTAAAAAGAATCACGATTAAAATATATCCAACATGTGATCAATCCGATTCTGTCCAAAAACCCAAGGAGGGGGAACCCACTACCTCTCCTGGCAGCACCTCCCACTTCTGGACAGTTCCAATCATTTCTAGCGCAAATTTGCATCTTGGCAATTTCTTCCTGTTTGTTCTTGTTATGGCCTGTGGAGCCAAGCAGAAAAAGTTTAATCCCTCTTCCCCATGATGAGCCTTCATGTTCTTTAAAACAGTTCTCATCTCCCTCCCCCTTGAATTTTGCATTCTCCAAACTAAACAACCCCAATTCATTCAACAAAACCTCTCATGGCATGAGTTTAAGGCCCCGCTCCCCTTTTGGCTCCCCTTCTGGGGATGCTCTTACAATTACCAATGTCCTTTGTCAAATGTGGTGTCCACAAGTAAACTTGATGCTCCAGATAAGGTTTGATCACGGCAAGGGAGAGAGGGAGGATCACCTTGCTAGTCCTTGAAAGCCTGCTCCTTTAAAGTTTTTGAGTCTTGAAATATGAGCTCTGTGGACATTCAGTAGAGGCTGAGACTCATAACTAAATGGAATTTGGGGGTTCCTAGTGGCTGTCATGAATTTCTTTAATCCCTGGCCTTCTTCCCGCCAACCTTACCTCCCATTTCTCTACACACCAGCCACCATCAATCAGGCCTCACCACCAGGAAGACGCCTTTCTACCAGTGAATTGTGGAGATTTACCTATTTACCTAGATTTTTCCACACCACTTGCTGTGTCTGTGCCTTGGGTGGTGTTCACCTACTAGAGCCCTAAGGATATGCGACAGTACTCTCATAAAAATACACTTCTGCCTAAGAGTGGTTACTTATAAGCCTATAGTTATTGATTAACAGCTCAGCCGAAATGGAAGTGGGAAAAGTCTGGAACCTGGAACGAGAGGAGGAAAGGGAACTGATGGAGAAGGCAAGAGACCATCAAAGGTCAGCTTCGCTGACTTCACCATTTTGCCAGCTCTGGTCCTGATGCTCATCAGTGGCTCTCTTCATATTCTTAACTATCCTGCTGTGAAAAATAACAAACTACATTCACTTTTTGAATCAATGGCCCAGGTTCCCAAAACCCTAACCCAGAATGGAATTCATGTTGGAAAATTTTATATTTGGCTGATTTAAATGGGGAGGAAGTATGATATAGTAGGTAGAATCAACCGTGAAGCCTGGAGCTTGGGTTCAAGTCCCCATGACATCTGAAATTGGCTCTCTTCAGAAGAATCACAGTATTTAGAACAAACCTTTAAGATTGTCCTCACCAGTAGGGTCAAACTCAAATTGGAGGGGAAGAGAGAGCCCACAGACTCCTAATCTACCCCTAAGGACCCCTGTGGACTGAACATTGACTTCATTTTAAAAGGTAATATGATCTATGTTTTATTGTATTTTTATTTATTTTGTTCAATGTTTCCCAATTTACATTTTAATCCAATTTAGCTAAACTCACCAATGTAATTGGCCACATGCTGCCCACGATCAAGTCTGACTCCTTTCATCTATAGTAGAGATTCATAAAAATCCATGAATTTAAAAAATTTCTTTGATAGCTGTATTTCTATGTACTCAGTTTCCTTGATAATTTATTTTATTTTAGACATTTGATAATATTATTCTGAGAAGGGGTCCGGAGGTTTTACCAGATGGCCACAAAGGTTAAGGGCATAGAAAAAAAAACCCTCATCTATATTAACCTCTTCATTTATCAGATGAGGCAGATGAGGCACAGAGAGATTAACAGGCTTGCCCAACCCGGAGCCAGGACTGGGACCATGTCCACATAAGGACCCACACAGTCCTGGCTTCTTATTACAGTCTCATGTGTGGAATTCTTAAATCTCCTTCATGGGCACATTGGAAACATCTGAGCTGGTTTGGGGTTTGCCATTGGATTTGGGGGGGTTGGTAGTTTTGTGTTTTTGTTTTTGTTATTTATTTATTTATTTATTTTTTGCCTGGCACGTACAAGCCCTTGAACTTCACCATCCTGTCTCTTGCTTTAAGTTTCAGTCTAGGATTCCTGAGGCAAATCTGAGAAAGTGCCCCTCCTCTGTGCCCTCTGTGTGCACTGTGGACAGAAGAGCTCCCCAATCAACTTGGACCTCTCCTTTCTTGGACCCCCTGCAATGCACACAGCCCCTTGGTGGGTATTTCTGCCCATGTCGTCACCCAAATCATATACCTGTCATTAAGGTTCCCAAAATGCACAGCTATGCCTTGAAGCCAAAATAGCTCATCTGTCTTTGGAATTCCCTACCTCATAAGGTCTCTGAGCCTGGGGTTTTGACCTTCAGGGAACTGTGTAAGACACGTATTTTTAGCCCAGCTTTTGCTCGAGCATTGTGGGGGCAGAGCCCATTGGCTGGAAGGCCTCTCCTCTTGGCTTCTTCACCACCCAAATGCTTTAGTGTCTACAGCACCAATTCCTGACTTTGGGGGAGCTCAGACACTCGATCATGTCTAGGACACTCATTCCCTACCCCACCCCCCTGTCTGCCTCCTGTTCTCTCCTAAAAAGGCTGTCTGCTATATACTGTATGTTCTATTTTCAATTCGAGAGAATTAAAATTCACTTGGGGGCTGGGGAGGTCAGGAGGGGTGGGGAATTTCGAGGTTGTCCCGGAGATCATTTGCCACCCCAGGGTGGGGAAGCTTCACACCAGAGGAGCATGTCCATCTCAGCAACTGGCAAGGAAGAAGTAAATGACTGCCATGAGGGTAAACTGGAGGGATGTGCCTCCCACTTTCTGGTTTGCCACCCTTGCCACTCTATAAAAAAACAAACTGGGTGACAGAAAATAGTAGCGAAGGGTACGGTGGCAAGAGCCATGGACTTGGGAGGACTCAAATAATAGTCTGAGCCACGTTGAGATTCTGGCTCCGCCACTTAGTTCCCCGGGCGACCTTAAGCAAATCACTTCTCGCCCTGGACCTCGGTTTCCTTGTTTGTTAAAGTAAGAGGGCTAATCTCGATGCTTTCCGAGGCTCCTTTTAGCTCCTTCCCTCAAGATTCTCTCGGAATGTTGAAGACTCCCCCTTGGCCCAGAGTGGCTGACGGAGTCTACGGAGCAGCCACATGAGATAAAGCTTAAAAGGCCCCTGCCCTGGGCTTGTTCTGACAGTACAAGGCTCTGACAGTCTCCAGCCACTGTGGCAGCTCATTAGCCACATCCAAAGACGGCGAATATACCAATTTATGCCATGCTCTAGCAGGGTGCTCTCTGCAATCCTAGGGGAAGTGGGTCTGGGGGCCAGGGGAGGGGAGAGGGATGACAATATAGGAGAAACTCAAATCAGCAATTTTTTTAAGAGAGGGAACGTCAAACTGAACCCCTGGCTTCATCCTTCTGCATAGCTACTGCTGAGAGCAATGCCCGGACTTCTGGGTCTGGGTTAGAAAGTGGCACCTGGAGAGCATGTACAGTGTAGCCCAGTAAAAACAGTATCAAGGTTCAGTGGCTTCAATGGTCCAACTTGAAACCCTTACAACCAGCACAACCTTTGGGAAGTCCTTCCTGATTCTGGGTTTCCTTTTCTTCCTCTGTCCAACTAAAAGGTTGGACTGGTGTCTCTCAGCTCAAAATCCTACAATTCCACCAGCTTTGCTGTTACCCACACGATTTTCTCTCATCCAAAGCTACTTCTGTTATCGTGGCACCCAAGTAGATAAACTTGGAATCAGGAAGAATGAGGAAAGGATGGGGAAAGACTGGGTTTGAGTCCCACCTGAGACATTTTCAAGCCATCTGACCCCGGCAAGTCAGGCCGTCAAGATTTCTTCAGCACTTACTAGGTGCCAAACATATACTGGAAGCGGGTGGCTCGGTGGATAGAATGCTGGACGTGGAGTCAAGAAGTTCTGATCCAGCCTCAGACATTTACTAGCTGTGTGATCCTGGGCATGTCGCTTAAGCTCTGTCTGCCTTAACCCACTGGAAAGGGAAATGGCAAACCACTCAGCATCTTCACCAAGAAAATCCCTTTAATGTGGTCACAAAGAGTCAGACACAAGTGAGCAATGACAAGGTACCAGGCACTGTGCTAAGCCCTGGAGATTCAAAGAAAGGTGACAGTCCCTGTGGGCTCTTGAGGAGTTCACAGCCTAATGGCAGAGTCACAACAACTCTGTACAAAAAAACTTAGATTTGGAATAAAGGGGAGAAAATCAGCAGAGGGAAAGCACTTTGCTTAAGAGATGGAAAAAGAATTCCTGTAGAAGTTAAGGTTTTAGCAGCCCCAGCACCTCCCTCACGTGCTTGTTATGAGACAACCTCTCTGAAGTGCTTTGTAACTCTTAAACAACAATAGGAATGCTAATGATAGGACATATTGTCAAAAAGAAATGTATTAGAATTTATATGCTGCCTCTCTCTCTTGGTGAAACTACCTTTATAGGTCAGTATGTTGAATGGGTACAACCCTCTCTGGGCTGCTGTGAGAAGTGCTAAGGCTCCCTAACCAAAGCTATCTTCTCCACCCCCATCTGCCAGGAGCTCTAAAATTCCCATGTTATTTATTTTACTTCTTTGGGAAAACTACTGACGGCCCCAGTTCCCATCCAATCCCACAAACATTTATTAAATATTTGCTTGTGAGGTCTGCAACCTTGGTGTCATCTGTGACTCCTCACTCCCACTCACTGAACTGAGCTGATCAGTTGCCAGATTTTCTCCACAATATCTCTCTAAGTTCTCTTGTTTCCCCTCTGACCATCTTCCTAGGTCAGTGTAGGCCTTCCTAGGCTTTTTGCAACGACCCCCTAATTGGTTTTCCTGTCTCAAGTTCTCCCCACTCTAAGGGGCAGCTAGGTGGCGCAGTGGATAGAGCACCAGCCTTGAATTCAGGAGGACCCGAGTTCAAATGTGACCTCGGACACTGAACACTTCCTAGCTGTGTGACCCTGGGCAAGTCACTTAACCCCAGCCTCAGGGGGGGAAAAAAAAAGTTCTCCCCACTTTGATCCATCCTCCACAGTGATTTTCCTAATGCTAAGATCTGACCACATCAGCCCCCTACTTGGTGAACTGTACTGTCTTCCTATTCCTTGAAGTAACAGCTAATTCTAGCTCTTCACAATCTGTCCTTTCTCAGCTTGCCAACCATCTTATGTATTCTGCCCCTCCAATTGCTTTTCCTTGTGCAAATTGCTCCATTTGCGTCCTCTGTCCTTGCCCATGTTCCCCATGCCTGAAATGCTCTTTCTTCTCACCTCTGCCTCCTGGAATCCCTCATTTCCTCCCAGAATCAGCTCAATGGTTATCTTATGATGCGCAAACCTTCCATGTTTCTCTTCTTCCCCTTCCCTCACCCTAGCTGCTAGTGCCCTCCCTGACAAGATTCATTTTTTCATATACCCTGTATATGCTCACATATGTTCATGTTGCTTTCTCCCTTGGTAGGATGTAAACTTTTCGAGGACAAGGACTTTTGTTTTTGTATCCTGAGCTCTTGGCGTAGTGGCTGGTAGGTGCTTGATGACTACTTGTTGATTGGTTGATTGCTATTGCAAGACACTTCCCTAGGCATTTGGGATATTAAAAATGGCAAAACTTTCCCTGCCCTCAGCTGACTGCTATCTATGGTTCAAATGCAATTGTTACCCAAGAAGAAGGAAACACAGCAGGCCACAATCCAATTTATTCATCCCAGTTAGCTCCCTGAGAAAGAACCAAGGGGATTGAGAACACAGCATGAGGAAGTTTGGGTGGAGGGTGGTAAGAAGGAAAGCCCCAAGTCTGGAGAATAAGAAATTAACATAGAATGAGAATAAAAGGCTGGGATAGAGGGAGAAGAATGCCAAGGTTGGGGACAAAGGGTCTCCATTCATTCAACATTTATTAATTGCCTACTGTGTACAGAGCCCTATACTACACATGGGGGAGAGATACAAAATGGTGATAAAACATAGCCCAGGCCCTCAAGGAGTTCATAGTCTAGCAAGGGAATCAAATCATTGGTGTGGCTCCTTCCTTCAAAGAGACTCATTGCAACTCATCCATGCCTTTTCAACCTGTTCCATTCAGGCCCCTATCCTGTAGATGCTTTGTTTACAATCTACTCAGTACACCAGAGGCATTCCTCTAAGTCTTTAAACATTTTGTGAATCCCATCGTTGAGTACAGTGCTCTGCATGCAGCTGGCAATATTTGCTGAACAAATGAGTGGAAGCCTCTTCTGCCTCATTTGACTTCCTTTCTCCTCATTCTGTTCTCCCTCGATCTCTACATTTCTCATTCCCCTCCTTTCTGGGCTTAATTTCCTGTACTGCTATCTTTTATGCTCCTTTCGTGCCCATTAACCTCAGCCACTAACTACTTTCTCTCAACATCTATCATTCATCATTTCATTGTCTTTTGGATCACCTCTAATTCTGGTTCTTTAGAAATTGTGGTAGTATAGAGCTTGAGTGCTAAGCAAAGAGTGTATTTTACTTGGGGAATAGTAAGGAGCCATGGAAAGTTTTTGAGCAAACAAGTGACATGACAGAAGTATGCCTGAGCAAGCTCAGTCTGCATTAATTTAATCGGTTGCCATTCAATTTATTGACTACCCCCTGATTGGAGTTGGGTGATGCTGGGAATACCAATAACAACAATCCAGTGTTCCCACCCTGAAAGAGCTTACATTCTGTGAGAAGGAGAAGAGCTAGATAAGTGAGTGGAGGTGACAAGACCACTTAGGAAGCTGGAGGTGACAAGACCACTTAGGAAGCAATAGTCTAAGTAGCTGATAATCAAGGTCCAATCTAGAGTGCTATCTCAGAAGAACATGGAGGGGATTGATGAGACAGATGACACAGGGAGAGAACTGAGTAGGCTGGGGAAACAATTGAGTATGAGAGCTGATGGAGTGGAGAGGGTCAACGGTAAGGCCAAGGCAGGAGCCCGGCTTGATGGTGAGGTCACAGACAAGAGGAAACAAGAGGGAGAGGAAAATTTAGGGTATTTAGCAGACATCTGTGGTGGTGGTGAAAAAAGTGCAGAATCAATCACTAAACATTTAAGTGTTTGCCATGTGCCAGTCACTCAACAGTGAACTTACTTAGCACCCAGTTTTTACCTTAGATCAGGCTGGTCCAGATAGCATAGGTTTGGGAGAATGTGTGTTACCACCCCAAGTCTCAGAAATTCTCCCAAAGTGTCCTTCGAAAGGTCTGTGTTGTCTTCCTCCTTCACAGCTCATCAAGCAGACAAACATTTGTGTCCTCTTCCTGAAAGCCCTCCAGCAAGGTCTCACTCCCCATGTGGTCTCGTGGTCTCCCTGTAGGGTGTGGTTGCTCCAGACATTTGTCTTTATGCCTTTGGTGTTGTTGTTTGTGACTGGGCTGGTTACTTGGGATCAAATTTAAGCAGATTCCTCTGGGGTGGTGGACATGACAGAAACTATTCCTGCCATGATGTGAATGCTGAGATTTATAGGCAAGCTACTTAGAATTCCATATGGGGCTTGGAGTCTTATTTTAACCCAGCAGGTATGGGAAGCAGTGAGGTAAGAAGATTTCTCAGTACCTGCCCCCCCCATCCCCACCCCTTGCTCCTCTTCTCCCCTTGGCCTGCCAGAGCCATATTCACAGACCTTCCCTGGTCTCCTAAGACAACTGTAAGGATTCAAGTAATTTAATTCCCAACAAACAACCATCTCTTCAGTCCCCACTATGTGCCAGGAACAATGCAAGGTGCCGGCTCTACCACAACGAAAATCAAACCGTTGCGGCACTCAATGAATTTACGTGCTCCTGGAAACAACGTAAACATAGAAAAATCAATGCAAAATATATACTTCAGAAATCCAAAGCGATTTCAGGGATGGACCCTCTAGGTGGAGGAATCCGGAAACCTCTCCTGTAGGAATCAGAAAGAAGGCTTAGCATTACTTAGTGCTGGGCATTAGAAGAGTATGTAGAGTAATCTAGGCATGAGGGCCAGCCTCTGCAAAAGCTTGGAGGTGGGAGATGGAGGATCACATACATGGAACAGCAAAACAGCCCAGTCTGGCTGGAGTGCGCAGTGTGAGAGGAAGAGGAGGAGTGTGAAAGTGGTCTGGGAAGATAGGTCGAAAGCAGATTGTGATTGATGCATCAGGGATAACAGAAGGGAACAGGGCAGTTTCACACATCTCACCTCAACAAAGAGGGAGGTTGGCAGATCCTAAGCATAGGCTGTGGCAGCCAAGGGGCTCAATAAAGAGGTGGCCCTAAGTTAGGACTAAAGGGACAGCCTTTCTCATGCCTTCCCCCCCCCACACACACATGCCTGGTGATGTTATACTTACAGATATTTTCCCTTGAGCAAATGTGTTTTTAGAATTCATAAGTCATATCTTAAAAAAGGGAATCACGTGGTTCTGGAGGAGGGGGGTGTGTAGGATGCAGTGGGGAGATTTTTACCTGAAAAGATACAAATGACAGGATAATTTGTCTCTTCTGTTGATTGTTTTGTTTCAGCCGAAAGAATGATTCATGGGCCAATTACAGCCGAAGAAATGAAGGCAGATGAGTGTGCTTTTATGAGAATAAGCCTTAGGCCCCCCACACTGTGGGCTACTTTCTGGCTCCCTGCCTCCTGTCCGGCTCTCTGCATGCTGGGACCCTCTGCTGCTGATAAGCAATGTAAAATGTCAGCATTGAAGACCAGGGCATAACATGGAGAAGGTGTGTGTGTGTGGTAGGGATGGGTGGGTATTTTTGTGTGTCTCTATGTATGTTTGCATGTTTGTGTGTGTGTTTGTGTATATGAGATCGTGTTTGTGCATGTATTTGTAGGTATTTGTGTTTCTATATACAAGATGCGTTTGTGTCTGTGTATTTGGATGTGACTGTGTGTGCCTGTGTGTGTACTTATGTCTGTGTGTCTGTATGTATTTGTGTGTGTGTGTGTGTGTGTATGTGTGTGTGTATGTGTGTAGAACTGAAATAACTAGGGGCTTAACATGACTAAGTTGGTAGGGCCGTGGAAGCCCAGGAGACACAAAAAATGGCACCAACTGCCATTGAGACAAGACAAGGGTGAGCAGAAAACTTTCTTACATATCTCAAGCTTCCCAAGTCAGTAAAGTCAAATGTGAAACTGATTTCATCAGTACGGAAACTCCCCGGACAGGAATCTCAACTCCCTTCCCTCACACAAAACAGCAAGTCATCTATAACTTCAAGTCTTAGGGAGTTGCCTGGGGGGATGACAGGTCAAATGACTTGGACAGCTAGCATGTGTCTGGAGAAGTAACTGCACACCAGTTTTCCATACTCCAAGGTTGGCCCTCAACCCATTGTGCCATGCTTCCTTTCTACTTCTACTTAAGTGAAGAAAAGCCTATTACTGATGGTGTTGAGCATTCTGAAACCCAGGCCCTGTCTGGAAAAACTCATTTTTAACTCATTCATGCATTTCATAAAGTTACTGAGTTTTTACAATGTACTGTTTCTCCCATGAGCCTTCTGCCATAGCTGACCAGGTATGTCAATGGAACCCAAGGTTGGGCTCCCACTGAGCTAGATGAGCCTCAAGTATAGTCCCAGAAATGGTCTGTGTGGAAAAGTCTAGCCCACCCAAGCTTAGGGAGCCCATGACTAGAGGTGTTCTGGAAGTTTTTCATCCTTTTTTGGCCATAGCAACACAGGCAAGAGTCTCCAGAGGGACAAAGGAGGTGATATCTTCAACAGCATCAGGAGTTTCAGACTCCAGGAAAACCATTATCGTCAGAAAGAAAATAGCAGGCCCGTGAGCATGGTGCTGGCTACCAACACGGAGGGAGTTGGTATCCCAGATGATATATGGTCTTTTCTCTGAGAGAATTCTCGGTCTACTGATGGAGAGCAGAGCAGTTCACAAGTAAATAGAATGCAAATTCAAATCCAGAGTTCCTGGGGATTCAAGCTTGATGTATATGCATGAGACCATTCTCATTGGTAGAAAGAAGGACTACTTAAACCTCCATTCCTGTATTAGAGATGCAAGTAGAAAGTGTTATGGGATCAGATAAAGGACGCTTCACTTTCACAGACCTGGCCAGCCAAAATAGCAGGGAACCTCTCTTCCCTTGGCTGCCAACCACTCATCTCTCCACTTTCTCAGTCACCCCCCCCCCCCACACACACCTCAGCACACCGTACTAAGCCGATAACTGAGCCTTAATAAGTGTTTGTTGGTTCTGGCCACAGGCGACCTAGGATCCCCAGCAGATGTACCTTACTGCTAACCCTTTTTCCAATGGGCATTCTATTGGCCTTGCACAGATGTCGAATGCTGAGACAAGTTTTTTTTTGTGTGTGTAAGTGTTGGTTAAAAGTACAGTCTTTCCCAGCCAGGCAGCAAATCACGGCAAATTGAGCCTGGTAAGAAAAAACACTGTATGGACAGCTCTTTAATATTATAAAGCACTCCTCATGCAATATATGGCATCAGTGTGGCAGGGTAAGCTCCTGAAGGACGGAGTCTATTTTTCTTTTTTGTTTTTGTATTTCCAGAACCTAGTCCAGTGACTGGGACATGATCACCAGTTGTTATTCATCCTTCATTTTCAAAGGGGACCAATGATATCACAGGGTGAAGTTTTGACTTATTCTTGAATTGAGGCAGAGTTGTGTGGTTTTCAGCTTTGTTCTCTCTTCCCAGAGTCACTGAAGTCCAGGAGCATGCCAGAAGTCAGGATGATAGGCATTGGCCCAGGATGCAGTGAAATGTGGTGTCTTTGATGTCAGACCAAGCTCCGAGTACTCTTACTGCCTACTTCACTCACCTTTATGGTCATCAGAACAAATCGTCATCTGCCCATTCTACCGGGGAAGGCCTTACCTGGTTGGGGTGGACATCCCACAACTCATTGATGGGTTTAAGGCCTGTTGGTTACCCTCAGCCCGATTGAGTCTGTCTACTGACATGGTGTTCCCCGGGGTGTGGCTACTGTGAATATTACAGCTGCTTGGAGCCACAGGTGAGAGTTGGGTGAAGGTGTATATAGCCTGAAAACAGCTCAGTCAAGCGCTCACACCAAAGGTGCTTGTCTTCCTCAAATGCCCCCCACACCAAGGGGCAGTTAGTAAATGATCGTTCTATTTTCTTAATTTGTCTGAACAGAAATACCAACTGAATAGTAGTGAGCAGAGATATAGGAGATAAGGCCTAGTTCATGGTGTCAAGCCCCTGTGGGGCTAGTGAGAGTGCATGAAAAGTAATAATATGGGGATGGGTATCAGTGAAATTCCTGGGGAATTGATTCTTCCTTCCTGGCTTGGAGAGGTACTGTAGGTCCCCGCCTCCAGCCAACCTTCACTGTGGAAGGACAGGGTAGAGAAACCCTCCCAGAACACTTCCTTCTGACTGGTGGCAGCCTATTTTCCATTCGATCAACCACAGAAGCCCAGAACAAGAAAAGACTTCAAAGGTCATCATGTCCACCCTTGATGTGTGCATGATTACCCTCTACAACCTCCCCCAATAAGCGATCACCTACGCTCTGGATGACTTCCAGAGATGGGAAGCTCTTCTTCCCAAGGTACCTCCATTGCCCTATTTTAGGAGAGCTCCCAAATCTCCCTCCCTTCAATTTCTTCCTATTATTTTAGTCCTGTCCTGTGAGGCAACTCCAGTCTTCTCTTTCCCAAGATGAATCCCGGGTTCCTACAGCTGATCTTTGTATGGCATCTTGTTCACCATCTTGGTTTCCCTCCTCTGGATCTACTCCATTTCATCCACATTGAGCTAGATATGAGCAAGAGTTCTCTTTGTTTGAAAGGCATTCACTTGAGAATAGAATTCAGCAAGAACTCATCCAAAGGACCTCAGTGAGACCCCAAAAGCCTTGGAATGAGGCCGCCACATAGCATAGAGCTTGGGGAGTAGCATGATAGGGAGATTCCTGTAGAGATTTGGCCTGTTGAGCATCCAGTGACATTACTATAGACCTAATTCCCTTGTCCTTTGTCTCATTCTGGAAAATGTGGAAAATGGTCTTTGTTTTTAGGCTCTCTTGGGAAGCTGGCACAGAGTAGGTGGCTGACTTTTCCAAAATCCCATTTCTTGTCTGTTCCTCAGAGTCGCTTAACTTTATTGTGGCACTTTAGAGGTCCTGGGCAAACCCTCTTCAGAGGGGCAGGAGGGCAAGGGTCCAGAGATATTCCAGGAAGCAGATGGCATTCTTATCAATTTGAGGAGCTGAGTGGAAATCATATTCAGAAGAACTAAATGCTGGTTCTATTTCCAGCATTCATGACCTGTAACACTTTGAATCCGTTGTCTCCAACCCCCAACCCGGGCCTCCCTTTTTCTTCTCTGTAAAGTGAAGGGGTTGGAAAGGCTGGTTTCAAAGGTCACTTTGGGCTGTAACATTCTATGGTCTACCTGTCCTACCAACCAGTCTTTGCTCAAGTTAGCTCTTTCTCATGATCATTTTAATGTTTTTCCACCTTCACCCTAATCATCTCCCATCATAAATATGATCTAGATTGGAAGCAGACATTGAAATGTGTCTCCATGAAGTGCCCTATGAGCCACAGCTAATGGGGGGCACTTGGCTGTCATTCTCATTTGGAGTTAGAAAATAGGAGTGGTTTTGATTTTGGTTGCTTTTTCCCCCCTTCCTTTTGATTCAGTAAATCTGTCTGGCTTTGTGTCGGCAGGACACGGAGAGTTTTTGGAAAGAGTGAGTAGACAGGCTTCCAAAAGGCCAGATTCCCTTCCTGTCTGGGCCATAAACTGGCAGAGTCGTGCATCCGATAACACAGTTGTCAAGCTGGAAGATATTGTAAAGGTCACCTAGTCCAAAAGGACCTGGTCAACCTGGGAAACGCTTCTATGTCTATGCTGAAAAGAGACATCTCCTTTCTTGGCTCGAATACTTCCAGTGACAGAGGGCTCCCGATTTTGTCAGGTAGTCCATTCCACTGTCAGAGTCCTGTCCTATCAGAATCTTCTGCCTTATAATGAGTCAAGCTGGACTTTTCATACCCATTGGTCCTAGTTTTGCCTTCTGGATTAGTTTAGAACAAAATTGCTCCCTATTCTGTTTGAGTCCAAGCATTTGAAGATAGTAAATATGCCTTCTTTAATTTTTCTCTTTTCCAGGGAAGATATCCTCAATTCCTTCAACTGTTTCCCAGATGAATGGTTCCCAGATCTCTTGCCATCTCCCATTATTCAGAGACCTTGATAGTTGAACAACTTAGTGAGTTTGAGCACAACCTATCAATCCCTAACTTACTTGATCTCTTGGGATATCTGGGTAACTATAAGCTGCTCAACTTTTAGTATCACTTTCCTGGAGAAAGGAAGACATATTGAAAATAAGAAGAACTGTGGCCTGGGACTCAAAGCCTGAGCTCTGCCCCTGACCAGCTGTGTGTCTTTGCACAAATCATTACATGTCTCTGGTCTCAGTTTCCTCGTCTGGAATATGAAAGGGTAATACTGGATGATCTTTAAGGTCTTTCCAGTTCCCAGTCACTATGGCCAGATTTGTACTTTCAGCATCATTTGGGGAATCGACCCTGACCCCTGCTCTTTGGAACGGGCCACAGTTAAGCCACCAAAACCAGAAAGATGTGATGGGTGAGTTGGATGTAGCTCTATGGAAGATGGAGGAAGTTCTTGGCACCTTTTTTATGGATGGTAAGTTATATAACTTACTATATATTATATACATCTCAGAGCCATACTACCAGGGACGAATGGGTTCTTCCCCTCTCCAGACCAGCCTCATGTGCTCCAGGATTGGGGGGGGGCAGGCTACAAGAAAGGATATATCTTATTTCTTTCTGAACTCAAGGATACCTTCAGCTGGGACTAGCTATAAAATGCTTCTCAGGGGCAGGAACTATTGTCTTAGCTGTGTTTATATTTTTAGGGCTCACCACAGTGCCTGGTACATAGTAGACATTTAGTAAGTATTTATTGAAATGATTTCACTCTATTTGTTTAGAGATAAAGAAAAGAGTGGAGGTCCTTCATTCATTCAACCAACATTTCTTAACTATTTCCTACAGGCAGGGTACTGTGCTAGGCACTGAAGGGAGATCCAAAGTTTAGTTACTGAAGACAATGCCTATTTCCCTACCACTTTCTGTTTACTCCTTCATCTCCCAGTTGTTAATGCCTTCACCTTTGAGATTGCTATCCTATGTTTCTGTATAACTTCCATATACCTAGTTGTTTACCAATGGTCTCCATTAGAAGGGGAGCTCACTGGGGGCAGGAACTGTTTTTGCCTTTCTCTGGATCCCTAGAACTTAGCATAATGCCTGGGTATGCAGGAAGTACTTAATAAATGCTCCTTGATGGACTGAGAATTGATCTCAACTCTGAAAGCAATGAGTCCAATTGAATTCAACTTCATTCCTTGAGTAAGCATTTATTTTATTAGCTGTGTGGCTCTGGGCAAGTGACTTAATTTCTTTGAGCCTCGGTTTCCTTGTCTGAGTATGATAATTACTGTAGGATGTCATGGTCCTCCAATGAAAGGATTCTGCCCCACCATTTGCAAGCCTTAAAGGACTTTTGTGGCGCCAGGTGATGAGGTTACAGTAACAAGAAAATCAAACGGTCCCTGCTCTTGAGGAGCTGACATGCTTATCCTCATTTCACAGAAAAAGAAAAGGCACGGGGGCTGCCCTTGACTTGCATACTCAAATCCTTGGGAATGCAAGATAGGAGGAGGAGAGGGGGACAAATTGGTACATTTATGTGAGGCCTGAAGGAAAACAAGGAAGGTTTCCTGGAGGAGGTGGCACTTTAAAGTCAGGATTCGACTGACAAAGAGTGGGCAGGAAGTCATTTTCGGCTAGACCTGGGGAACAGTGCAGCATGGCGGAGTATGGAGGGGTCTCCAGATGGAGTCAGAGAATCTGGCTCACAATCCCAGTTCTGCTACCTCCCTACCCGGGCAAGATCCTGGGCAAGAAGTTACTTCACCTGTCTAGGCCTCAGTTTACTTCTCTGTAAAAGTAGGGTGGGGAGGAGAAAAATAGTCCATCTATGATCCCATCATGTCATGTAAACATCTGGGGATCATGTGGCCAGTGATTTCATCCAGACCATTTAGTGTCGCTGCCTGGGCAACAGTTCTAACCTCTCCAGACTTTAGAAGGGAGCAGATGGAGCCAGCCTCTTCCCCTCCCAGCCGCCACACTCTCAGCCCTGTGCCACCCCTTTGGCTGCCATGCTCTCTAGACCATTTCTTGCCCTATGCTGTAAATTGGACCTTTAAAAATAGTCTAGACATTACTAATGACCGTCAATTGACTTTAATTATTACATGACAGTGTCAAGAGAGGTTTCTGAAAGTACAATCAATTTCAGGCCCCTGCGCCATCCCAGTTAGTGGAATAAATGGAAGGAAGAGTGGCGTTCTCATCAGGACAGAAACCTATTACAAGTTCCTTCTCAAAGTAGGCACCTCTCCCTCGTCCGTCTTGCCACAAAATGGCATCTCCTAATGTATTATTTATGCATGCTCCCTGGAAATGGGACGCTGTTGGTTAATAGAATTTCCCCCTCCAACGTGGGTTCAAATGGAAGCAGGAGCCATTTTCTCCATTTCCTCTGTGAGTGGCTCCATGTAAAGTTCCATAATTGACAATGCATTTCTCCCTTCACATGAGAAAACCATTTTCAAAAACTGATGAATTCAAAGGAAAATTAATTTGAAAGACTGCTGGATGAAAACTCTCAAGGGGATAAAACAATCCTGTAAATTGATCTTGCCTTAATACTATTTTTCTGAGGTCGCGTATCTATCAGCAATCGACAACTTCTCTAGCGCTCGGAATTCACACCATCCAACAGCGACAGTAAATGATACGTGGGTCATGACAATCATTCATAATCTAAGCAGATGTTTTGGTTGAGATTATAAAAAATGTTTTTACATTGACTTCGCTAAGGAAAAACTTACGAGGTCTCAATGGAGAAAAATCACTTGGCTGTCTATTTAAACTACAAAATACAAAACATTCAGCAGAGGAAACAGAATGTTTGGAGGGCAGGTTTTCATGGGAGCTTGAGGATGCTTCTGAAAGATCTCACTGGTTGAGTAAATGGTTTTACTTTCAAGACAGTGAGCCTCCCGATCGTTCCATGGAGCACTGGGTGATGCTTCTCAGTACCATGTGGCATCCATTTACTTAGAATCCTACAATGAGAGAGAATCAGAGGGAGGGAAGGACTTGTTCAAGATCAGATGGGTGGAATTTGAAACCAGCTCTTTTGACTTTGAATTCAGAGTTCTCTTTGTACCAAAAGAACAACTATCTACCAGTAGTCATTCAGCAAATAATGTGCTATTGCTGATCCCTTTTTTTTTTACAGATGGGGACACTGAGGCTCAGGGAACATCTGGTGACTTGTTCAGGGTCATCCAGCTAGGATGTGTCTGTGGCAGGTTTCCCATCTCCAGGGCTCTACATATCACACTACAATGCCTTTCTATCCATTGCTTGCTTTGTGGAAAGCCCTAGGCCCTGTGATGAGAAATGAATAAGCCCCAGTCCCTACCCTACCAAGTAGAAGAGCAAATATCAACAGAATAAAGCCAGATGTGGTCAAAGGGAAATGGGTGGTCATGGCATGGAGAAAATGCTTCTGGGAATCCTTTTTCTCTAGTATCACATCCCCATGACCTCCAGGTCATACCATCTGCTTTACTGCCATCGTCCTCACTGCCTCCTCATGGGAGACGGGGCCTGTGCCTATGGAATGGGCTTTTGCCTTCTCTCGCCTGGATTCAGGCCTTCACCCTCCACCACTCCCCTCAGAATCCACTTTCCAGCACCCTTTCGAATTAGACAGTAAACTTCTGGAGTCAGCAGCACTGTGCTGCTCATTTACATTTTGATCCCCCAAACTTAGCTCATCTTAAACATGTAATAAATGATCTCTCTGAGTCTCTAATAATACGTTATGTCCAAGGAAGGACCCGAATAGTAGCATTTCAGTTGCAATGGCAGGCTGAGGTGGGGGGTGGACAGAATGGGATTTTTCAGGAGTGCCCTTCCCATAGCATCCATTTCTTCCCCTCATCCACCACCCTCGCTTAGGTCCAGCCCTATATTTCTACCACTGCTTAATTAACATCCTTGGCCTTTACTGCTAGAACATGATTTAAAGATCATTTCTTACCCTGGGGAGTCCACAGATTTCAGAAGGTCTGTCTGCAATTCCCACTCTGGTGGGAAAACAATGAACTCTATTTTCACTAACCTCTTCTGACTAAAATTTAGCATTTCCTTCAATTATTTACCAACATGCTGTTAAAAGAAAGGGGTCCCTGGGCTAAAGCAGGGCTTCAGTACACAAAAAGGTGAAGAATTCTTGATCTAGGCCATGGAAACTGGCCTTGGAAACTGAGGCCGTGACAGATAAAGGACTTTGCCCGGGGCCTGTAAATCCAACGCAGCACAGGGACCCCGATCTCTCATCTCCCTTGTGGGGCTCTTATTCTGGCTCTCACTATAAGGTAGTTTGAAGGACATCTCTTCCCCCAGCCCCACCCCTCCTCCTCATTCCTTTCCCCACCCCCACCTCATGCCATTGCAGGGACACAGAAGGTTAGACAGTCTATACTTATTCGTCCCGCTGGCCGGGTGGAACATTCTCTTTGGGTGCCAATAAATGTGAAGGCATCATTTTCCAGCTGAGTAACTTGAGGAGCAGGGCTGGTTTTAGTGCACATTACAAGTTATAGATATATATAGTTTGGAGCAAGCGAGAGAGATACCTTCCTCATGATATCTCTTCCATATAATGTTCCCAGTGTGTCTTGGAACCCATTAATGGCTCCCGGTGATTCATCAGGACACCGAAATTTGTGAACCTTTATTTTCCCAGTCTGTCTGCCCAGGGAGAAACGTTATTGCTCATCAGTCCAATTCTCAGAGAAAAAGCGGCAACTTGGGGAGACTCTCTGAGCCCCCATCACCGCCATTCAAGTCTCCACCCAGGCAGCTAACTCTGCCAGTAATGCACTCCATCCTCAAGCTCCCCAGCAGACACCAGACAATTAGAAGGAGGCCTGGCCCTCAGGCCAAGGGGCTGGCCAATTTTCAACAAAAGCTACAGCGGTCTAATGCTTTACATATATCGTCTCATTGGAAAATGTCTCCGTATTTTCCCATCAGCCTGCTGGGAAGCAGCTATTATGCTAGAGGCTCACTGTGTAGCTCTTGCATTAGAAGGTAAAGAGGACTGGGTTACAAGGCACAGACCCGCCTTGAAATCCCAGCTCTGCCATGTCTCCTCTGTGGGATTCTTTGCTTTTCTGGGCATCTCCATTTTCTTCTGCTCTCTTAAATGAAGGGATCAGGTGACATGCTCCCCTCCAGCTCTAAATGGAGGATCCTTCCTGTGTGTTGCATTGAGTAAGTCACTGGCCTTAGTTTTCTCCTCTCTAAAAACGACTTGAAGTGAGGGAGGGGGAAGATGGCTTCTCAGGGCCCTTCCAGCTGGGAGCTTGTCTTTTAGAATGGCTTTGAATCCAGTATTTAGCTTATTAGAGCCACTGAAACTTCCTAGGGCCCCAGGGAGAAGACAATCTGGAGCCAGAAGAGCTGAGTTTGAACCTTCATTCTCTCATACGCTATCTGGGGAACCCTGGGCACTTCATTTCCTTTTTCCCAGATCATCTCAAAGATCTCTTCCAGATCAAAATCTACATCTTCATAAGTGTATGGAGTGCTAAGAGGAAAGAGCACTGGGCAGGAAGAGCCAAGTTCCCATTCTTCCTCAGACACCAGCTGTGTTGTACCCAGAGCAAGTCACTTAACCTTTTCGCCTCAGTTTCCTCAAATGTAAAATAGGAATGAGAATAGCACCTATTCCCCAGGACTATTGTGAGGATCAAATGATATTTGGAAAGAGTTTAACCAAGTACTTGGAACATAGTAGGTGCTTAAGTAAATGCTTATTTCTTCTCTTCCTCCTTTCCTCCCTCCCTCCTTTCTTCCCTCCCTCTCTACTTCCTTTCTTTCTCTTTTGTTTCTTCCTTCTTTCCCTTCCTCCTTCCCTCGTTCCCTCCCTCCCTCCCTCCTTCCTTCCTTCTTTCCTTTCTTCCCTGTTTCCTTCCTTCCTCCCTCCCTCCCTTCTTCCTTCTTTCCTTCCTTTCTTCCTCCCTCCCTCCCTCCTTTCCAAGACCCACCAAAACCCCTTTCTCTTATCCTCAGAAGGCAGCTGGCATACTGGCACAACAGCACTGGCTTTGGAGTCAGAAAGGCAGTGTTCAAATCCTGATTACATGTGTGACCTTAGGGAAGTCAATTCCATTCTCTGGGCTTCAGTAAAACGAGTGGATTAGAGTCACTGGGCTTTCAGTTCTCTTTAAGCTCTACTGGTCTGTGAATTGCATTTACCTGACTTCTTTCTCTTCTCTGGCTTTGTTCAGTCTCTGTGACTCTATTCAATATTCTACGTGGGCTTGGATGGGGCTTATTTTTCCCTGCATCCTCTTCTTTCCTTTTTTGACTAGTTCCTTAGCCTGACTCATCTGTCATTTTTGAGCTTCTTTCCCACAGGTTTCCCCCTCCCTCCCCCTTCTGGCTCTCTTTCCATTCCTTCTTCATTCATTACCAGCCCTGGCCTATCCAAGCATAGAGCCGTCCTTAGTGGTGGAGCTGTGTGAAGTCAGAGGGGCAGGGGAGAGAGATGGGGGAGGAGGAGATCCTCCTGGTCAGTGGAAAAATTCCACCCCCTCCTCCAAGACAAAGCCACAAGCCTGGATTCACTCAAACCCAGGCAGTATGGCCATGATAGAAGAAACCAAGGGGCCCTGAGCCTCTGATTGCCAGGATCCTCAATTCCAGGATCCTCTGGCCCAGAAGAATGGGGTTGCTCTGAAAGCCTCGGCAAATCCAGTTCAATCATGAGAATACAAAATAAGCAAGATCTGGATTTGAATCCCAGTGTTTACATTTTACATATTTGAACTTGGGTAACTGCTTTAACCTCTCTGGGCCTTGGTTTCCCCATCTGCAAAAATGAGAGAATAAAATCAAATGTCGCTATGGTCTCTTCTAGCTCCAAATTCATGCTTCCATGATTTATGTTTTTAAGTCCAGGCTTTCCCATTCATTAGCTGGTCACTCAACCTATCTGAGCCTCCGTTTACTCATCCATGATGTGGGAATAAGGGTATTTCTTCTATGTACCCACCTCCCTCATTGGGGTGCCACAAGGCTCAAATGAGACATGGTACTTGAGGCATCATGGAATCATGGGCTGCCATCATGCCAGGCTTCGAGATCTTTGTCTCATTCACTCCCTTTTGACTTATCAACGTGGGGTTGGAGGCAGTGGGAACCGAGCACACGTGGCCCATGTGTCCTGAGAGTGCTGAGCTGAAAGCATGAGTGGCCTCATTCTCCCCAGACTGAAGTCCCTTTTGTACCCAAGGAGGTATCATACTTCCAAGTAGATCACAGCAAAATCACCCACGTCAAGCCAAAAGGGGCTTCGGAGGCCGTCCAGTCTAGCTCCTTATCTTAGAGATGAGGAAAATGAGTTAAATTCACTTGCCCCAAATCCCCGTAAGCGGCAGACACAGGATTTGAAGCCAGGAGCTCAGATGTCAAATTCAACGCCTTTTCAATCATTCCACATTGCCTCACACAGAGAAGTAGAACATCTACGTGGAGTTTTTGTCAAAGGCCTCCTTGAAGGTAATGAAACAATTAAGAGGGCAACCTTCTAACAAGACAGGATCTGAGATGGAGGCTTGTCTCATCTGGCCCAACCCCCTGCCATATTGTTTGATGCTATTTGCTCGCACTTAAATGGATCAGGCCATCTGCTCTCAGTCATCTAGAAATACACAATGTCAGAGCTGGGAAGGGCTAATAGGATAGACTTTCCAAGCCAAGAGGAGCAGTGGTAGAACAAGAAGGGGACTGCTGATTTGTTTAATCCACCCGTCCTCCTCATTTGTCAGAGCACAGGTTAAAGCTGGGGATGGCCATCCATTCTTTCAACTGTGGCAAAAACGAATAAAATAGCCACTCCCCTGGAGGCAGTGCTTCATGTACTTTAGTTGATCTGAGCCCCATGATAACCCTCTGAAGTTTTCACTTTCCTTATTATTTTTATTTTTTAAAGAAGCTTAATGACTTGTCCAACATCATAATGATCATAAAATGTCAGATCGGGGGCTGGAAGTCAGGTCTTCTAACTTGAATGCTTTGGTTCCTGCCCTGAAGAGGAAACTTCTATGTACCTCATCCAGAGCTGCACGTGCTTTTCTGCTACTTGAGGCCCACCCCAAGGGGATGTGGTCTTCAAATACTGCATTGGGGGCCCTGTCCTTGACCATTCCACATTCACCCCTAAGGTTTTGTTGATGGTTGGCTGACACAGAACCAGAACAAAGGGCACTGAGGAAGTAAGAGTAGCGTTATCAAAAGAGCAAGTGTATACAGGCAAAAGATCTGGGTTCAAGGTGTAGCCGCGTTACTTCCCCAGCTGGGCAGCTCTGGCTGAATCATTCCCCCTCTGTGGGTCCCCTCCTCTGAGTAACTGAAGCATTCGGGTGGCTTGGTGGATGGAGTTCTAAGCATCAAGTCGGGAAGACCTGACTGAGTTTACTCTGATTTGTACTAGCTGTGTGACCTTGGGTGAGTCACTTAAGCCTGTTTTCCTCAGTTTCCTCAAATGTAAAATAAGAATAACAACAGCATCTACTTGAAGGGTTGTTGGAAGAATCAAAAGAGAGAATATTGGTAAAGTGGCTGGCCTGGTGCCTGGCACTTGGTAGGGACCATCTAAAGGCTTATTCCTTTCCCCTGATCTTGTCTCCATAAAACAAAGGGAGCAGACTGGCAGATTACTGAAGGCCCTTCTGTCTCTGACACTATAGAAGTCAATAAGTATGAAGGGAGGGTCAAGGCCTTCAGAAACTTGGAAGTCCCTCCAAATGCCACCTCCCGGGCTCCACTTTGCAGAGTGAGGATGATATGTGAATTCAAAGACGAAGACAGTCTTAACTGCTAGAAAATCTCTTTCTTCTGAGAATCTGACACTTCAATAAACTCCCAGGCACTTTTCCTCTCAAGTTAAAGCAAACTTTAGAATGATGGAATAGCTTCAATAAAGACACAACTGGAGAGGATGAAGCCGAGAATAATTATTGACATTTAATAAGAGTGTTAAGCAATGAAGAACAATTAGCCACTTTCTCTGGTTAAAAATTGAACGCTGGGAATGATTTCATTGAACAAATTGTACCGGGTCATGGCTCTCTAGCTAAATGCTACACAGCAGCACTCACTTGGAAAAGATTTAATTGGGAAGCAGAAATAGAGGCCGGTGGCAGGAGAATGGACATTTTACCACCCAGCCCTCTCCCCTCCCCTCCATTTCTCTGCTCCACAGCACTAGGGAAGCTCTACCTCCATTTCCCAAGTGCCTAGAATGTGCCTCTTGTCCTAGGGCCTTGAGAGTGAAACAAGAGAAAGTGCACATGGATGGAGCCTGACACTCAGCAAAGCTCTTTCACCACCATGTGCACAAATAAGTTTGTGCTGGGCAGATAGGGCTTCTTTTGTTCTTCCAATTTTACAGATGAAGAAACTAAGGCTCTGGGAGATCACACCATTATAGGAGGCAGTGTTAAAAAGGGACTTCAAGAGGGGGTCTGACCCTTCCCATCAAGAGCTGAGGAAACGGAGAGAGGAATTGCCTTATTCCAAATCACATAGCTAAGAGGCAGGGGAAGCAAAGTGTCAACCTGAGCAAGACATCAGATCTTTCTGAGACTCATCTGTAAAACGGGGATAGCCATAACAGCTGCACTCCCTCCTGCTCAGGGCTGGAATAAAGCTCACCTGAGCTGACGAAGTGGAAACCTCAGCATTGTGAGGGGTTCGAGTAAGAACCCACCAAGGAAGCCTAAGTTGTGCTCACTCTCTGTTGTTTAGGCTGGCCCCCCAGTTCCTACACCCCAAATGATTCGCCTTCTTTGTGCTTGAGCTGATGGGGTCACGTTCAACTTCCACCCCCCAGCCAAGTAAGGCCAAATGGTTTCAGGGGGCCACACCGGGCCAACCTACATTTGATATGCTATAATACATCCCGAATGGCATTTTCTAATTGCTCCAGGTATGAAGTTGAGCCCTGAGTCCTGGGAGAGAAATCCAATTTAGGATGAGAAAAATTCCTTTTCCTCATCAATCTCAGGGCCCAGGAGGGAGATAAGGACCCACTGTGGACAGCTCAGATGCCCAGGATTCCACAAGAAGTAGCCATGGATAAGGCTGTAGGGGACTGGAGAGAACCGGCCCCACTAACTGGCATCCAAATCCCTCCAAAGGCCTGGGCACACAGAGGACGCTCGGTAACTACGTGTTGATAGATTGACGGGCCGAAAAGGAGCAAGGCCTTCTTTGCAGAGCCTAGAAGTGAGGCCCAGGCTGGGGATGTGCCACAAGGAAGCTGGGGTTGTACCCTAGCCACTACTGGGAAGCCCTCGCATCAGTACCAGCCAAGAATGCTCATTCTTAGTGTCGGGCAGAGGCTGCCATCAACTTTTGATCTCCAGGGAACACAATGGCAAGGGAAACGAAACCAAATGTGGGAAGCCTGGCAGGTCTGCCAACTGTCAGACTGTCAGAGGAGAAGGAGTGCCACAGTGGCATCAAGCTTCAGGGCAGGCTGTCAAGTCTAAAACACAAGGATGGGGCTGCTTCTGTCTCCAGGAGACAGGGCCCACCTTGCGCAAGATGAAGCCCCGTCAACCTATTCGGCATCTGCTAGGTGCCGGGCAGCGTCCTGGGCTCTGTGGCGATACTCAGTCTGGATGGGACCCAGGCCCTACCCCCGAGGATCTTAAAGCCTTGAGAAGGACAAGTTCACAAATCACAGGACAAGAGAAAAGCAAGGACTGCTCGAAGAGAACTACCAAAGGGGATGGAAAATTAGAGAGAGGACATCTGGAAAGGTTTCACAGGGGAGGAACCATTTAATCTGGGTCTTAAAGGGTGGTCAAAGATAGGAAAAGAGAAGTTTTTGAGGGGATCATAGAGGAAGAAGTAAAGGTACATCCAAGAACTGAAATCTATTCCGGTCTAATATAAGCTCATTGAGGGGAGGGTCTATTTAATTTTTTTATCTTTTAATCCCCAGGACCAAACAGAGGGTCTGGGCCTGGGGCATGCAGTAGGCACAATTAAGTCAATATTTGGTGACTGGCTGAGCATCCTCTAATGCCATTTGGGTATGTAAAGGCGAGCCCTGGAAAATAGGGCGAGAAAGGAATGAGCGTGGGCTAAGAGCCAGAAGGGACTGTTGGAGGCCCTCATCAGATGGAAAAGGCCTCTGAGGCGTGGAGAATGGAAGGGACCTGCTCAGGACCCCGTAGCCAGTAAGTGCTAAAGTTTCAAGGTCACTGGTGACCCTGGAGAGACCAACTGCAGTCAGGTGTTTTGGACTGAAGCCAGATCCCAAGGATTTGGGGGAGAATGAACAGCAAGGAACTGGAATCAGCAAGTTGGATATTGCTTTTGTTGTATTGCGAAGTTTGGCACTAAGGGAGAGAAAAACAACATTGGCAGTAGGTAGGGGAGGTTACAGAACCCAGCGAAGGGGTCCTCAAGATATGGAAGAGCTGAGCAATCGGGGGCTGAGGCTGCGGGATAGAGGGTGTATGAGAGGATGTCAAGGGAAGGAAATGAAGGAGAGAAGAACAGAGACAGAAAGAGACAAGAAAGACAAACAGCTGGGAGAGAGGGGAGAGGAGAGGCAAAAAATAAGAGAAAGAAAGACAGAGAGGAGAAGAACAGGGAGTGGAAGGGGAAGAAAGAGGAGGGGAGAAAAGTGAGAGTACAAGAAGACCAGAAACAGACAAGAGAAAGAATCCAATTCTTGGAGCATGTCCTAAAGGAGTCAGGAAGGCAGAGTCAGAGAGCCAGATGTCAAGGCAAGCATTAGTAAGTAAGAGGACCATTTCACTCTCTAGGCTCAGAGAAGTAGGTGAGTCGAGAAGAAAAGAGTTCCGTTTTGCTGGGAGGAAAGTTGAGCTTGTACATGTTGAATCTCAAAAGGGTTAGAAGATTCCAGATGGGACTGAAAACCACCGAAAAACAACAGCAGCAACGCCACCACCTAAGAGGGGCACGTTGAGGGCTTTGGCCGGTAGGGTTCCATGAGCTGCGTTACCTCTTTATCATACATGTTAAGTCTGAGTCCTCTTTCCCCTGGACTTGTGGGAGATTATATCACAGACTTTTTAGGGGAACCTACCTCAGAAGAACAATAGTTCTAGTTCTAGTAGGCCTCCAGAGAAGGCCCTACTTTCATTTTTGTCTTTGTACTTCCAGCAAATAGCTGGATAGCTGCACACACTGTAAGTGCTCCATAAATGCTTTTTTAATCGAAATGAATTTATTATTTATATAACTGAAAGCACATTTTTATGATATTAACACACCAGTAACCATTCACGGGTTAAATAGAATGAAGCCCATCTACCACAATATCTCTCTCTCTCTCTCTCTCTCTCTCTCTCTCTCTCTCTCTCTCTCTCTCTCTCTCTCTCACACACACACACACACACACACACACACACACACACACACACACACACACACACACACAGAGCCACACTGGCTTCTATATAGTGTTATCCCTGCCTGGGCTTCTCTCTCCCTCAATGCACTTTCAGAGGCTGTAAAACTTTGGTGTAAGGTCCCCTCCACCCCTACCCCTTTCTTCTAAGCTTTCCTTGCTGGCCTCCCCCCTCCCTGTGGAAACAGCAGCTCTTGGTGCCCCCTTGCCCATGTAACCCAAAGCCGTTCTCCTGCTGCTCATTCTTCCTGCTCTTCAGAGTCACTAAAAAAAGAAATGGCATGTCCCACTGCACACGTGATGAAATGGGAAGGATTGCCGTCTGTTCTCAGCTCTCTCATTTCCTCTCACTTCAGCTGGCTCTGGGGGTTCTCGTTATCTTCACTACTTCAGAAAACCCTTCTGTCTGCCCACCCCCCACACACTCAGCCTAAAAAGTGCCACAAATTGTACGGCTTCAAAGCATTACTATTCCACATCTCAGACTCATAGTGGTTGACAACTAACAGGGACCTCAAAAGTCATTGGGAACCAACCCTTCCTTTTCCACGGTGTGTGTGTGTGGGGGGGGGACTGAGAGTCCGGGAAGAGAAGACAACATTCCATCTCCTGTGCCCATGCCTTTGCACCAGCTGTCCCTCATTGCTGGAATATTCCCCTTCCCTACCTCCATCTCTTGCAATCTCTAGCATCTCTTTAAGACTCAGCTCAAATTCCACCTTTTAGAAGAGGTCTTTCTTAATTCCCCCTAGCAGTCAGGGCTTCCCCTTGGCCCTCAAACTACACAGTATTTCTTCTGTATCTAATCTGCATTCACTCATCTGCTTCCCCCCAGTAGAATACAGGCTCCTTGAAGGTTATTGGGTCCAAATGACAGGGCCAAGCTCCAAAGCTTTATCATTTTACCACATTCATTTTCAGTCATTCTGTGGTCCTTTCCGCTCACGCTATTGCTGCATTTACATTGTCCGATGTAGCCATCGTAGAGATTGTTTCTTGCCACTGCTTATTTGACTCTGCATCAGGTTTTTAAGTCTTTCCAGGCTCTTCTGTAATCATCATATTGGTCATTTCTTCTACAGTCCATTCACGATGGGCATGTCCTTTGTTTCCAGGGCTTTATTACCACACAAAGCGCCTCTCTAAAGGCTTGGATGCATATGGAGTCTTTCTCAGTGACCACTCTGGCATATAGGACCAGTGTGGAGGGCCGGAACTCTGAAGAGGTGGCCTAGAATCAAGGCCAGCGGAGTGCTTATAGTTAAGCACATACTCAGTGTGAGATAATGGTTCTCTAAACATATCCTTAATGTGATGGTGATGTCACGGGCAGTTGGCGCAGGCTCAGTGTGCTGTAGTGACATAATCGGACTGAGGTGTTTAAGGGAATCTCAGACTCAGAAGGCTCTCTCAGCCACAGCCACAGACACAGAGAAGAGTCGGGACTCCATCCTTGACCATCCTCATGGTGGCTCTCCTGCGTTCATCACTTCTCCTCCTAAAGACCAAGGCCCATCCTGAAACCCTTCAGAGAGCTAGCCCTGACATTACAGACTAGCAGGAAAACCTTGGGGTCAAAGTGTTGGGATCTTTTTAATGGTTTTGTTTTCATGATTCCCAATTGCTTTTCAGAATGATTATCCAGTTCATAGCTCAAACAAGTCTTTCTCTAAGCCCTCCAACACTACTCACCCTGAGCTTCTTTTGTTGCCTTTGCCAACTAGCCAAGTGTGAAGCAGGACCCAAGGGTTCTTCTGATCTGTATATCTATCTCATATTATTAGTGATCTGAAGCCTTCTTGCATATGGTTGTTAATAATTACCAGCAGCCTCTTCATACACAAATCTTCCCTTGCTACAACGCTGTATCTCGAGGGACAATCTGGAACAGTCTGATCACATTCTTCTTGGGGGGTGTCTTCAACCACAAAGTTACTTCTCAACAATTAGCATACCCCTTGTTTTATATTCAACAAAGTGATCCATGGGCCCCAGATACCAAAAGAAAAGCCCTGTTCTCTTAATCTTAACCCTTCTCTTAAGATATCCCCACTTTGTTGCTCCCTCCCACTTATTTATTTATTTATTTGTTTTGCTGAGGCTGGGGTTAAGTGACTTAGCCAGGCTCACACAGTTAGGAAAGTGTTGTGTCTGAGGCAAGATTGGAATTCAGGTCCTCCTGATTTTGGGGCTGGGGCTCTATCTACTGTACCACCTAGCTGCCCCACTCCCTCCCACTTATCTACCTCCACAGTACCCCCCAAATCCCACCCCAGATCTGGCTGCTGTTTCTATTATGCTTCCTGGAATCCCTGCTTCATAATGAACACATTTCTTTGTACCTGAAAGCCCTTCCTACCTAGCTTCTGCCAACTTCTGGCTCTCCTCGATGCTGGTTCCCTCCTGGTGACTCCACTTTATTATGTAACCTCTCCTCCTTTGAAGTTCATACTGTTTGAAATGGTCATTTATTTCAGAGCCCAGTGGCTATCATCTCTTGACCCCTGTGTCATTTGCCATTCTTTCCTCAATGGCTTTAGTTATCTGGCTCACAATCTTTCTTCCTCATCTCCAGCTTTCACAGTAGGGGACTTCAGCATTCCTCCTGATGGTTCCTCAAACACTCTGCCCAGTTCCTCAGTCTCCTCAATCAGGGTCACCTCCATTCTACCTCAGGCTACACTTGGTCTTGCCATTGAGGACCACTTCCTTATTCATTAATTCCCAAATTCCTCTGATTGATTATTCTATTTCATCCTTCTACCTTTCTCTTCTCTTTATGGCCCCTAACCCTGTTCTTCATCCTCACTATTCTCTCCTTTCCCTCATCTCTCCTTTCTTCCCTGGGCCATCACTGGCATCAGTAGATACGCTTTCCTTCCTTCCTTAACTTGACCCCTCGTTGAACTGATTTCCTCTAGATAATTCTCCCTTCTCCTCTCACTAGTCACGGTTTGCCAATCTCCAACCCTATTTTACTCCCGCCTTCTACCTTCTGTATTCAAATTGTCCTATTCAAATTGTGCCACAGGAAAACACAAAACTATGCTGACTGGGTCCACTAAAATTTATGCTACGTGATCTCAATGGAGGGGCAGCTCAGGGGTGCGGTGGATGGGATGCTGGGCCTGGAGTCAGGAATACTCCTCTTACTGAGTTCAGATCTGCCCTCAACCACTTACTAGCTGGGTGACCTGGGCGAATCCTTTCACCCTGACTGCCTCAGTTCCCTCCTCTGTAAAATGAGCTGGAGAAGGAAATGGCCAACCCCTCCAGGATCTTTGCCACATCAAACCCAAATGGGCTCATTCTGAAATCTCAAGTCAGTTTAAGAAGCTTTGATCCAGGCTATTGCTTCTCTTTCCTCACTCACTGCCAAAGTGATTTTTCTAAAAGGCTGATCTGACCACATCCTTCTCCTCTCTTATTCAATGAGCTCCAGTGGCTCCCCCTTACCTCTAGGGTCAATTATAAACTCCTCCATTTGACATTTACATTTCTTCATAACACGGCCTTCCATGCACTCTACCGTGTGGTGGTGCCCGCCTATTCGCCGTTGTTCACGTAGGACACTGGGACCCCCATCTTAGTATTTTTACACTAGCTGCCCCGATTCCCTGAAGCTCTGCCCCTCACTTCTGCCTCTTAAGTTCCCTAGCTTCCTTGAAAAATCAGTTCAAATTCTGCCTTCTGTGGGAAGGCTTTTCCATTCCACCCCCAGCCCGCAATGGTGTCTTCAGCTCCAAAAATCACCTTCCATTTGGACCGTACCATCTTGTGTGTATGTGTTTACATGATGTCTCTTACATTAAAGCGGATTTCCTTGAAGCCTAGGACTGTTTTTTGCCTTGCACTGTATCTCCAAAGCTCAGCACAGAGCCTGACACATAGTAAATGCTCATTGCCCGACTCACTGACCGAAGTGGCATGCTTCCTCCTTGGCACGATGCCTGGCACGTAAAAAGCACCATATAAATGCTTATTCTCTTTCCTTCCCCTTCCCACAGTGACTGCTCTACAGGTAAACTCTTCCCCCAGTCACGGCCTCCCCAGCACTGGGGTCCATAAGTTCCTTGCTCACAGAGCCAATATTTTAAAAAGGTGATTCAGAGTGTCTTTTGTATTGCCCGCTTTGGGGACATTTTGTGGGGCTTGGTCCAAGGATCATAACCATTGGCAACAGCTCCGGTTTAAAGTCAGAAAGCCTGGATTTGAAAGCTGGCTGTGCGACCTTACCAAATCTCTGCACTCCCTTTGGACTCAGTTTCCTCCTCTGTAAAAACAAGGGTCCTGTGATTCTATGGACTCACCCACGATCATATGGCTAGAAAATGACAGAGCTAAGATTTGGATCCAGATCTTCAAAGGATGCGGGTTCAAATCCTTCCTCTGCTGTGGATGATCCATATGGTCTTGAGCAATTCCCTCCCCTTTCTGGACCTCAGTTTTCTCACCTGTAAAATGGAAGTGTTAGATGTAGAGGGCACAGCCTCTGAGGGCACCTCGGCTCCAGTTCTCTGAGCCTCCCTTGGCACTGATCATAGCTCTTTGTTGTTTTTCCCATTCACCTCCAGAAGTGAATGCCCATCTCCAGGGCCTGGTTGCTACCCCTGAGTCATCCCTACTGCATTTCATTCTCCCTGCAGTGCTGCAGCAGTAAACAGGAGTTCTGACTCCCTTTGGGAATGATGCAGGCGAGGCTCTGTGAGCACAGCCAGCCCTTCCAGGAAGAGGCAGCTAAAGGGCCCCTTGGAAACAGAAAGGGACCTTGGGGAAGCCTGAGCAGCACACATCCACCGAGGGCTGGGCCCTAGCAAAGGTCAGCGTAACAGCCTTTCTCTGGTAAGGAGACAGAGTGTGTGAGCATATCCGGGTACCTGCCCCAGGCCCTGGACTTTGATGGGGGGGGTGTGCAGAATGACTACTGAATGACCAAGGGTTAGATAGAAATGTGAGGAGGCAGCCAATAGGAGTGAGGTGGGGTCCTTTTCCAATTGGTGGTCCAAGAAAGCCAAGGCTCATCTCAGTCCTTACATCCCCCACCATCAGCAGGGTAAAGCAGAAGAGGAGGCAACTCTGCCCTTTCTCCATACCCTGCTACATGTGGATTCTCGTCCCCTTCTAGGCTGTCCATGCTGAAATGTGATTTCACAGAAGAAACACATTGGGAGATGGGGTACAAGGAGCCTGTATCCCTCTCAAGATTCTGGGTGTCTTTTGTGCCGAAGTACAAACCTACCTCCCACCTGCCAGCTTCGTAATTCCTCTTTGAAACTATAAGATTCAGAGCATGAAAAGATTTTAGAGACATTCCAGTCCGATGCCCTCAGTTTACAAAGGATGACGGGGAAAAGAGGAAATGATGTTGAATCTAAACCCAGGCTGCTGACCAAATCCAGTGTTCTTTATGGTATTATTATTATTGTTGTTGTTGTTGTTGTTGTTCTTTTAGTATTTGCCAAGGTTATACTCTATTCCTCAGCTGCTGCCTGCCACCTCTCTACTAGAAGAACCAACTGGTTCTCCAAAGCCTAGATTACTCGATGTGCTAAATCCGACTAAGAATGACTTTCAGTGTAGCTCACATTCCCGTCTTTCCCATGTTTCTCTAAAATCCAGCAATGAGAACCAGGTCTTTTCTCACTCTACTCCCCAGCCCTGAAGACCTAAAGGAAGAAGCCAGCTTCTCCTGCTAATCTAATCCTGGTTGTCGGAGCCCCTGGGTGATTAAAGTGACTTTGTTTAAGTGACCAGGATCCCAAGTCATCAACTACTATTCAGGTAAATCACTGGATGATAGACTAGTAAATAAGTAAGAGAAGAGTTCAAAGGTTCCTCCAACGCAACCAGAGTGTAAGTGGAGTTCTTGAAGACTTTGATTTACCAGGAGCTTTGGGTGCTGAGGTTACTTGTTACTAATGGAAGTCAAGTGAATCTGATATTTAATGAATGCAAACCACTTTACTAAACCGGTCCCCATTTTTAGCGAGAGACTCTATGGTTTGGGCCATAAATCCCCGTGGTTTGTAGTTGACAACTGCTTGGTGTGAGACCATATTAAACAAGTCATTTTGTTTCTCAGAGTTCTACTTTCCTCCTCAGGAAAATGGGAATAATGCTCTCTTTGATTGTTGTAGGGAAAGTGCTTCATGAATTATTCATGTGATGGGGCAAGGAAAATACTGTGGGGCGGCAACACCTCACAGAGAGACAAGCCGGGAAGCCTTGGGTTCGAGGTTCACCTTGGACGATGACATGCCCCCTGGTTGCCCGACTCTGGCCAAGTCATTTAAACCCTTGGTGGTTCCCGGCAACTCTCTGAGACTGTGGGTTGAAGAATAGTTGCTAGTCTTGATTAGTGGAGAGAGTTTTCATACCCAAAGTTCCTTAAGTAGATGAAATTATAGGTCTAAATAAAAAAATTAAAAAAAAAACCCAACATATTATATATACAGATATACACACAAACATGAGTTAATATTATTAACTCTAGGAAAGCATTGCTATGTTCATAACATTATAAAATCATCATCATGGTGTAGCAGACAGAATGTTCCGTTTGGAATCATAAGACCTGGGTTCAAATGACCATTCTCTCTAAGTGACCTTGCCTCTCAAATGTCTTCCGCTTCTGAATCTCTGCTAGGGGGAGCCAGTTCCAGAACTTCTCGGGGGTCACTCCAAGTTCTGGGCTAAGGCCTCATGGTGTGACTAGCTCCTCCCACTCCTAAATTCCCATTGTGTAGAGTATACCAGATTAGGTCTTGGAGAAAAGCCAAAGTCCTCCTGGAGTTTGCACAACCCTGTAGGGAGATGAAACATCAACACAGATAACTCCAATCCACAATAACACATGACATCCATGGCAGAGAGGGGGCGTTGGGCTGGGGGGTGGAGGGCTCTCCTGAAGGCACGGGATTTCATTTGGGCTTTACATAGGGAACAGCCTGAACAAAGACACAGAGATGTGAAGATGTGGGATATGGTTTATGGGGTGGGGGTTAGGGGTTGGGGTGGAAAGTTACTTAGTTGCCTTAAACACAAGGTACTCAGAGGTGAGCAACAGGAGATCTAACAGGAAGGTTATGACAGATGCACATTCGGAAGTCCTTGAATGCCAGGTGAAGGAGGTGGAAACTGAAGGAGGGTTTTCTCTTTCTAAGTTTCTAAGTTCTTTAAAGAATCTTCCCATCATTCAGGGAAGAGCTCTAGAGCTTTGCTAACTGAAAACAGACGCCCATTCAAGTTCCAACTTGGGGGCCCAAAGAGCTACAGCTTCCAGGGAGTCAGAGCCACGAGCCAGCTCAGTCATTTGAAACTCCCAGCAGAGACACATAAAGGAGCTATAAGGCACAAACCTAAGGCTCAAGCCCACTTGCAGGAACTTGCAGGAACCCATTGGTCACCCAAAGGAGGTATGCTTGCCTGGCTTTAGCGCCGGTTTAATTTCTTCCTGATGCTGAGAGGGAGGTCTGTCAGAGAACTGTGGCAAAGCACGATCGCCCTGTGGATGAGGGCCTGGAGTCAGAATGGGCCCCAAATGGGCAGGGTGCTGACCTTGGGGGCCGGCCTTGACCTTTCTCTCTGAAAGAGATGGTGATGTTTGGGGAACTCTAGCTCCTGGGGCCTATCACATGACTTGAAGAGACACTGTCATGTTGGCTAGATCTAGTTGGAGTCTCACCTCCGATACTTATTGGCTGTGTGACTCTGGGAAAAACTCTACCTTTCTCACCCTCCATTTCCTCATATGCAGAATGGGATCGAATCAGAGGGTCCTTGGAAGACAGAATGAGATCCTGAATGTGAGGCACTTTACTGATCTTGAGGTATTATCAGCTAAAGTTATTCTTCCTGAAGGGATTGAATCCATCTGGGGGTATTCCCACCCCTCTGGCCTCCACCCCCCTCAGGGCTCGTTGGCTAACCCAGTGGCACAGTTGAGGTTCCCTGCCCACCCTGATGCAGCACCAGAGGAAGACTTTGGTGGAGTGTTACTGAAATGGGGCTGAGTCCGATCATAGGAGGGCCCCAGGGGGAACATGGAGACACCTCCCCTTCCAGTCTCTCCCTGCCTCCCAGCTTCCCATGCATCATTATACAGGGTCAGTTAGAAATCGGCTATAGGGAAGCTGACCCTGTTAACCTCGTTATGTCATTTAAAAAGGGCAACTTTCGGCTTGAAGATGGCGGGTACTCCCCCCCCACACACATTTGCCTATTACTCAGAAGCCTCAGGCTTCCTGGAATTTCTCTTAAGACTTCTAAATCTCTGAGCAATAATTTTCAAAGCCCACAATCTGTTTCCCAGACACAGGCTGCACCTTTTGCTTCAACCAGGCAGCTCAGAAATGTGTGCTATTGGGCACCAGGGAAATCAGGGGAGAGAGGGCAGCCGGGGCAGAGCCGAGCCAGCTTCACTCTGGGAAACACAACTCAAAGCATCCTTTGGACAGTGGGTCAGGCCTGCCATTGCCCATGTGAAGTACGGCCCATTGAGCTTGGCCCTGGAGAGAGGGGGGTGGGAGATGGGAGGAAGGAAGGAAGGTTCTAGAATTCAGTTCCCGTTGCTGGGCTACTAATGGGGTACAAGCAGCTCCTCAGATGGAGATTTCACCTGCAAGACAGGCTTTGAATTCGGGAAAGAAGCAATCACAGAATGATACACTGGGCTTAGCTAGCCAGATCGGCAATAGTCTGTCCCGTTTCTCCCCCCTCTCTCAATTGCCTCACTTGCCTTCTCTCTCTCCCTCTCTGTCATTCTCTCCCTGACCCCTTCTACTTCCATCTACATCTTCCCCCTCATCTTCCCCTATCCTCTCCTCTTCTTCTCTTTCATTTCTTTTTTATAGAGTTCAGATGTAGAGCTAGAAGTGGCCCATCTCCCTCACCTGACAGAGGAGGAACTGAGGCCCAAAGAGAGGAAATAATTCACTGAAGGCCACCCGGACACTTAGAGCCAAAGCTCGGATTGAAAGCCAGCTCCCTTGCTTCTGAACCCCGGGCTCATTCCAATAACCGCCCTGCCTGCATCCTCTCCCTCTCCCTCTCTCTCTCTCTCCTCTCCCTTTCCCCCTTCTACCTCTTTTTTTTCTTTCACCATCCAACATCTTTTTGCTCTCCCACTCCCATCTCTTCTTTCTCCTCCATCTTTTCATTTCCTCTCCTCCCTCCTTTTTCCCCCTCCCATCCCTCTCCACCTCCATCCGTGTGTCTCTCTCTCCTGTCTCTGCCCCAGCCTCTTTCCTTCCTTTCTCCCTCTCCCTTTCCTCCCCCGCCATGGCTCTCCGTCTGGCTGGGAGGCAGAACATTTCCATTCCGGTCCCCACGTCCCCCCGACTGCCAGGGTGACTGTTTTCAAGCCCATCAGTTCGCCGTAGTCCTAGGGCCAAGTAGAGGTGACCCCCAGATATCTCCCTGGGGGGAGAAGACAGTACCAATGCATCCAGCGAGCCTCCGGGTTCTTTCTGGAAAGGTGCTAGATGGATTCAGAGAATCCTACTGGTGGTACGATGAGAGCTACATTCCTGTGTAATTATGGGAGCCCTGCAGAAATGGTCCGTTTCTCTCCATCTCTATGCAGAGGATGGGCTGAATGAATAGCTAGTAATACCCATGTTCCCATTTACATTACAAGCACATGGTGAATTCTGCCAAATACTTTATATAAAAATAATTTTCTCCTTCTGCCCCCTTTTCCAAGCTCCAAGCTGCAATCACCCACATAAGCCTCCCTTAAATTCATAATTCTGCCAAATATCAATTACAACTGTTTGCTTCTCTCTCCACTCACCGCCCCTCCCCCGCCCAATTACACCACTTCCCCTGGGGTCCCTTGGGAGAAAAAAAATCCAATTCACTTTCATACAGTTCTCTATTTCGAAACCACCATCTCCCAATACATTCTCCCCCCCCCCCCCCGCCCGTTTTCATTTTAAGCCCCAATTGGCTAACATATCTGCTGTGGAAATTGTTCATTTTTTTTTTTTTTTGCTGGGCTTCCTTCAGACCCTCAGGCTTCTTCCTGATGTTTTGAGAAGATTGTTTTAGCGCAAAAGAAAGCCGAGGCTTCCTGGGAGGTCAGCCCTGTGGTGGCCATCAAGCAGCCGGCCTCAGACCCATCATGTCTGCGTGACGAGGGCCTGCTGACATCATCATTGATTGCTCTGCTTCTCCCCCACCGAAGCAATCTGTTAAATCAGTGTGCCATTGATTTTTGCAACTTGAAGCTAGCTACAAAGATACAATTGGTTTCTAAGCTACCGCATCAATCAGATATTTAAAAATCGTCAGCAAGCCTGGGTGTAATGCCTGCGTGTATGTGATTAGATCATAGGATGCTCTCTCTATCTGCGTACATTCTCTGACAGAGTGTGTGCGAAATGAAAAATGGGGCGGGGGAATCAGGGGGGAAGAAGGGAGAGGGGGAGAAAGGAGGAAGGAGAGAAACGGCCGGCCGCTTGCTGTGGGCTGGCGGCCGCTTCCTCGACCGGCCCCTCTCCGACACACCTTGGGCCTCTAGACAGGGCCGAGACTTTTGGTCACTTTCCGCCAGTAGAGATGCGAAAGTATCTTCTCGACCCACTCCAAATGCAAGCGATTGAGTTTTGCCTCTCATCCAATTCCATCTGCCTGGCGTTGGTTGGCCGAGGGAGGGGAGGATTTCTCTGAAGCTTTGGGGGTTCTATTCAGTTATCTGACTCCCTGGCTAAATGCTCCAGCTTGGTATATACCAAGTTGCCCGAGCTTTTACACTATTGATCTGCTGAGCTTCTTCTGGGTTCATTTTAGAGACATGTGAACAGATCTCTCCCCAAGCCGTGCCTGTCAAAAGAGCTCCTATGTCGGGGAATACAAAGGGCTCCATGCTGCTAAGGAGAATGATGGGCTTAAAACTGGCCTTAACTGAGACCAGAGAAGATACAGAAGAGGGAGAACCAGGGACTCAGGAGGAACTGTCTTCTCTTCAGGGTAATGGTACAAAGAAGGGGACAGGGCTTATTCACAAGATGGCCAAAATGAAGGCTAGAAAAGTGAGTAGATTTAGCTTGTTCCATAATTCTTAGGAGACATCCTGGAGATAACAAAGACAGGAACACACACACATACATACACACATGTGTACATATAAAATACATGTGTATATACATATAATATATGTATATATATATATATATATATATATATATATCTCAGAATATCGATAGTAGCTTTCTCTGTGCTAATAAAAGACTGGAATTGTCATGGGTGCCATTATTAAACTACGGTATATGAATGTGATGGAATTTTATCGTGCCACAAAAAATAATGAAGGCGAGGCATTCCGAGAACCCTGGGATGATTTGTATGAACTGGTACAGAACCGAGAGAACGATATACGGCAATATAAATGACAAGAAAGTCAAACTCCACATTAATGGAAAACCAAGGCTAGTCCCAGAGAACAGATAATAAAGCATCCCGCTCTCTTCATGGCAGAGAGGCGGGGGACCACTCAGGCAGGATGCTATAGACACTGTCAGATGTGGTTACTATATTGGGTGATTTTATTTATTTTCCTTGTTAAAATGAAAGATTCAATCTGGGAATTTTTTTTCAGAAATGACTCTAAAGACAAAAGGCATCAATAAAAAGATATGTGAATATATATATATATATATATATATATATATATATATATATATATATATATATATATATATATATTAAAGATAATTTTATGAAAAAATACTAAATGGAGGGGAAAAGCCTTGATTTTAGAGTCAGAGTCTGAGTTCAGATTTCAACTCTGCCCAATGGATGAGCTTGAGCAAATTTTCTCTAATTTCTGAACCTGGTTTCTCCTTTGTAAATTGAAGGCATCAGATGAGATGACCTCTAAATTCCCTTCCTCATCTAAATCTATGTAGGACAGCTTGGGGCTCCGCAACACTACTAGAGCCTTAACAACAATTTGGTGAATTTTCTTCATGATAGGAACCCAAATCCAGAGAGTCCAGGGAAGCAACTGCAATTCATGGTGTCACTTTGCTCATGACTTCTCATCTGCCCCATCCTGCCTTATGTATGAGAGCAGGAACCACTTTACTTTGCTATTGGTATCTCTAGCACTCAGCACAGTTCCCTGTCCAGAGAAAGCACTTAATAAATGTCTTTCTGGTCATTATTTGACAGAGCTTAGCACCTAATTCAAAAGGACAAATAGTTAAGATAGAAACCTGTGAGATGGCTTTCTGAGGTGAGGTCCTCCCCAGAGGAGTTTAAAGTTTCTGTCTTTTCCCAACTCCCCTATGCCATCCCTTTCATGTTGCTTGCTCCATAGGCAACTGTGGCTGCTTATGTTGGGTTCAAGAATTCCTAGTTCTGACAATCTGATAATTTCCCCAACTAGATTTTGGAACCGCGCTTGAATTTACCCCTATCCACTGCTGAAGGTAGGAAGCCAATGGAGAACCTGGGCCTCAAAGAATGCATCAGTGTATACCACGATCAATGTATCCAGGATGGACAAAGATGCTGATTTTTGTTTGTTTTTCAAAACGCAGGTGAGCCTGGAAGCAATACTTTAAAACAACATGGTGCCTGTTGCTTAACAACACACAGTGACCTGTTGTGGGGCTAGACATCTCCTGGTGAGAGGTCAAGCAGAACCTTTGATGTGAATTGTCACTAAGACATGATAGATCCCCAAGCCCACCAGATGTCTAATTGACACTAATGAAAACACTCCAGTTGTTGAGGTGACAACTGAGTCTCCCTTTAGCTCTTCTTCCAGGCCTATATAAGTCACTGTATAGGTTTTTGTTAGGTTTTTATAGATAGTCTACAGCTTCTAAAGAAGTGAGAATGAGTATTATCCACAGGGCAACGGAAAGATGCAGGGGGAGGGCACAGGAAGGTTACAACGGAAGACAAATAAGCAGAGTAAAGGATGATATAAAAAATACAGGAGTGAAAAAGAAGACAGATTGGTCATATTGCTGGGGCAGGGCAGTAGACAGGTCTCATGTTCTAGCAGTACCCTCAGGATATTGGGAGAACTTGAGAAAGATTGAGTCATGTGGCCAGGTTTTACTATACTGTTCTCATCACTCTCTTCCAAAAGTTCTTGTGATGATTATATCTAGAAATGGTTTTAAATTTCTCTTATCAGCTCACGTTTAAGGGTCTGTTGCTTGGTGACTGAATGAATGAAATCTATCTTACAATTCAGCGGTACATATTTCTCTTTTCCCTGATAATTTTTAGAGTCAGTAAGATGATAAACATTAAGTGCCTATTATGTGTTGGGCACTGTGCTAAGTACTAGGATACAAAAAAAGGGCAAAATTGAGTCCCTCTCCTCAAGGAGCTCCGGATCAGAGAGAGAGGCAACTTTGCATAGTGGATAAACAGTTACTTCAGAGCTGCATTCAAATCCTGTCTCTGACATATGTTGATACAGGACTCTGGGCAAGCCTTTTATTTCTCTAGGTAAAACCCTGAGAATATAATTTCAAAATAGTTGCTGATTTTCACTAGTGGAGATTATTTCCTTACAAGGAGTTCCCTAAATTGATAAAATCACAGATCCCGAACAACAATGACAAAATCTTTCCAAGACTGAATTTTCTATCCTCTTAAAAGATACTTTGTTGTTGTTGTTGTTGTTGTTGTTGTTGTTGTTGTTGTTGTTGTTGAATTGTGCCTGACTGTCACCTCATTTGAGGTTTTCTTGGCAGAGGTACTGGAGTAATTGGCCGAAATGTCCTTCTCCGGCTCATTTTACAGATGAGGGAACTGAGGCAAACAGGGGGAAGTGACTTGCCCAGGGTCACACAACTAGTAAGTGTCTGAGGCCAGATTTGAACTCTGGAAGAGTAGTCTTCTGGACTCCAAGCCTGGTACTGCTCCACTTAGCTGCCCCAGAGGATACCTAAATAGGCCTTAAGTTCAAAGTGCAGTTGAGTCTACCATAATGGAAAAATTTGGTGGCTAATAAAAGGTTCGAATGGACAGATTTTTCTCTTGCTGCTAATAGATTTCAATAAAAAGTGGTCCATAAACAGAAGTCACAGGGATATTTAGTGGCAATCTGTTTCTCGGTGAAAAATTAAGTATCCTTAAACATGGTTTTTGATTAAATTAAGCATTTGATGGTCTGTGTGCTTTTCATTCACAATCACTAGGTTTTCCTCTGTTACTCAAAATCAGCTAGAGCTGAAAAGAATCTTAACTATCATCTCTATTCTAAACTCCTCCATTTATGGATGAGGAAACTGAGGCCCTAGGAGGAAGGGACAATTGGTAAGTGTAGAACCCAGGTCTTCTGAAAGCAAGCTCAATGCTTTCCCCCTTATCCCAAACTCCCTTCCTTCCCCACACTGCATTCCCTCCCCATTCTCTTGGTTCTTTATTTCATGGAATAGTCCCATCTCAGGATATTTCCTTAGCTATTAGACTCCTCTTTCTTGTGTGACCACCTATTTGAGGGCATTCACAGGTGTAGCTAGGGACTTTTTTTTCTGAAATGGCCAAACACTAAGCAGCCCCGACTTGTTTGTTTCAACTACTTATCTGTACTGGATTGTGGGGACTACATTGCTAATATATTCCCTGCCTAGCCTCTCATTTTCTAGTTGAGCGACTTCATACGAGTAGTATAATTACATTCCTGTTCATTCTTATTGTCCATTTCACACGCCTTCAGTGATACACTTGTATCTGCCAAAACACTGTGAACAGAAACATTACAACTGTCTCGGGGGCTCCTGAAATGTCTTATGTCTGCTTACCGCTAAGCAGATCCCTTACCGCCATGGGCCGTCACAATGTGAAGCTGACCTCTGGTGAAAATAATTGTTCTCATGTGTTGCTTTACCTCCTTGTCTCATGGGGTTCTCGCACATACATGTTTACTGGAAAGACTTTCCATCATATCAGTGGGTCTATCGGTGCCCTAATAGCAGGCCATGATCAAGTTACTGCCTCGGACAAGGTTTTCCAATGTTCTCCTGAAAAGGAGCTGTTTTGGTTGGTAAGTAGCTGCAACTGAGAACGGGATGAAAGCCCTGTGTCACTTCCCACCCCTGACTCTCAGGGCTTGGAGTTCCAGTAGATAGGGCTTAAAGATCAACCAACGGGGTACAACTACCCAGGGATAATAGGATATTCAATTGGAATTCAAGAATGTTAATCAATGATGGAGGCTGTAATGCTTTTGACTGGATCTGCAGTCATGTTGCTGTAGATCCTCCCTTCACTGATGCAGGTTGCGACCCATTCCAACCCGCCCATCCCATTCCACTCTTGTCTATGCCCTTCTGTGCTGGGGACCTTCCTTTAGATGTCTTGGTATTACACGAACCCCAGTAGAAGAGTCAGACTATCGGTCATTTTTTGCTCCCTCTATGTAACCACTCCATCTTCCTTTCCCGTCTTACCTTTCACCAATGACATCTTTTTGCTTCTCACGTCTAATCCCTCATATTGATCATTCCTCAGTCATTCAACAAAGAGTGATTAATATACACAGAAACAAGGGGAAGTGTGTGTGGGGGGGGAAGGGGTATGGACTATGAAACAGAGCCCAGTAACTCTGAGTTCTTTCCCAGCTGCTGGTCTCCCAAGGAATTCTGATTGATGATGAGGGGTAGACTGTGGATTATGTCTCTGAAATAGAAGACTAATGCAGTATCTCCAAACGTGTTTGTCACTCTGTCCCCGACAAAAGGCTCAGCCAAATCCCATCCTGAAATTTCAAAGAATAAATGCAATGTAGAAGATTGCCCCTGCTCTCTCCTTTTAAACAACAAAAATGACAGTGAACGTTTATGTTCCCTTTAAAGCTTACAGATGAATTCTCATTTCAACCAGACAGGCTTTGTCTAGCTTTAGCATGCCAGCAAGAGGGGTCCAGGGGAACCCAAGAGCATAAAATGACATATAACAAAATGGAGTAAACTGATGGGAGGATTTCAAGAACAGCAAAGCAATAATAAAAGAAAGAAGGGATGGTTGCACAAAGTAGAAAGATAAATAACAAAAGATTTTCCAAGAACATAAGGAAGCAGAAAGGGGCAGTGGAGAAAGAAAATGAAAATGGTCACTTAGGAAAGGCACAGTTTCTTTGCCTTGATGTCCACAGAGAATAGGAGAAGGAACCACACCCAGGCAATAGACTCCTCCTCCTCCACAGAGATGGATTTTCCTAAAAGACTGAAGGGGCGATCATGTCATTCCCTAGAGACAAAAAAAAAAAAAAGATAATGAAATGTCAAGATAATGAGCCATCAGAACTCAAGGATTGGAGACATGTTAGAAAAGAGTGTGATTGAAAAGAAGCAGTGAAAGAAGGAAGAGAGAAGGAAGAGGAAAAATAGGACAGTGGGGATGATGCTTCCTCTCCCCTCCACACTGTGACTGGGTGATGAGATCTTCATTGGACAAAAATGAAGAAAGAGGGAGAGGGCAGGAGAAGAAGACTCCAGTAAGGTAAGGAGTGTGGAGGTCACTAGCCCCATCTGACAGACACAAAAGGCTATGAGTGCAATGAGTCATCCAGAGTTACAAGGCTAGTCAATGGCAGAGGCGGGGTCAAAGTCACGGGCTGTAGTCTCCATGGCCAGCATGTTCTCCATCCTGCCTACCATGTCTCCCTCTCATGTCCCTCGTCAGCTCATCTCCCAGTCTCGGCCTATTCTAGCTGCCTCTGAGGTACTCAGGAAATAGGAGGTTGTGAGGGCGTTCCATTTAACCCTTATGCTATTTCCAAAGCATGTAATCTCTGACTTACCTCCCAACTCTCTGAGCTTAAAGGCCATTTAGAAATAATTTGGGAAGGAACTTTTGACAGTTATGACATTGGCAGCAGGCATCTGGAGAGCACATGGCAATAATAGAGAGGCAGTGAGATAGAGTAGACTTGGTATCAAAAAGCTCCAGGCCAGCAGTGTCAAACCCAAATAGAAATGGGAGAGGGGGTGCTAAACCATATATTGGGATCCCCGTGGACACAGATGGACCCAGAAAATCATATATTAGCATTACCTATGTCTTACTGAATTTGACAGAAATCTATTTGAATTTTATTAAATATTTCCCTGTTACATTTTAATCCGGTTCTAGCTTCTCCCACAGTGTCATAGACTGCCTGTTTCATACCTCTATTCCAGCTAACTCTTGGACACTACAATTACAAGCAAGATCCCAATCTGCATCTGTGGCCTAAGTTACTGCCTTTCCTATACTGATGAACTGGGAATCTGTATACCTTCCCCCCTCCCTCACCCCAAGTGTAAGCAGCTAGAGCTTTTAAAATCCTGTCATATCCTAGGGGGGAGTTTATACCACAGCAAGGCCGAGAAGCCCCAGAGTTCTTTGCTGAAATAATCTATTCTGTTCTTCATGTCATCCACATCCTCTTTTAGGTAGGCCAGAAAACATCTGGCTTTAGAATAGCCACTCAGCCTTCAGGGCTGTGTGGTAACATTATCCTCATTTTACAGATGAGGAAACTGAGGCTCAGAGAGGATAAGGGATTTCCCGGGGAAGATCTGACACAGGATTTGAACTAGGGTCTTCCTGACTTGATTTAGGTCAGGAGCTTTATCCAGTGAGCCTCTGGACAAATGTTCCTTATAAAATCCAGTCCTACAGCCAGCCTGGATCCGGGTCTTCATCACCTGACCACCCCTAGCCCTCATTCCCCTTCCCTGCAGGAGCAGAGGGATCTCATTGCTTGCCTCAGAAGAGAGGCTGGGGATTGCAGGTTTGTCAATGCGCCGAGTTTATTGAGATGAAAGGCCCCAGCTAGACAGACATTCTGTGTCTTGTAAAGTATTTGTTGTATCAAGGTCTGAATCCAATTCTAATTTTGATCGCAAATCTCCAAGATTTCCCCAGCTGGGGGACCCTTTCTCCAAGTGAGCGAGTGCCGTTCACCTTCATGGCCGCGTTCCGCCACGGGAATGCTGAATAGGTTATTAATTTTAAAAGACATTTGGACTTAAATCAGTCCGAGGCCCAGTGAGTGATTCCGCATAGCTTGAGTTAGTATATACCATTCAGAGCAGAAAACCATTACTCATGGGCTCATTAGCATTTCCATTCTTCCTGAGGCTATACATCATAGTTTGCACTGGATGTTCCCAGTCCCTCCTCCTCGTAAATGAAAGCCCCAGCTCTGGCCTGGAGTTGGAAGAAGCTTCTCATTGAGCTCCAAGGAGAGAGCTGGACACTGCTGAGGGGGACACCCTCCCTAATCACCCTGCCATTGGCACCCTATCTTTAGAGACCCACCATCACCTCGGGGACACTGGAAGGGACCAGGCCAGGCCCATAATTAGAAGCAAGAGACTGGGAAGGCCTCCCGAGTGATGGGGCTATGACTCAGAGAAAACTGGCGGGGTAGGCCAGCAGGGAAAAAGAATGATTCTTTCAACTCAGACAATGCGGTATGTGAATGAAAGTGGAGGTGTAGAGGAGAGAGGGAGGAGAGAGCCCAAGAGATGTCAGCAGAGATGGAAAGCTAGGAGTGATTCATGGAGAGTTTGCAAAGCAGATGCAGTTCAAAAGTAAGTAGGGAAATTTGACTATGTGCCCCTTGAACTCTTTTTTTTTTTTTTTTTTTTTTTTTTTGCAAAGGGGTACTTGGAATATTCAATGTTTTGGAGCATTCCAAATTCAAAACAAAACAAAACAGCAACAATAAAATCCTGTTTGGAGCATCTGTCAGGTTTTTTCAATTTACAGCCATATTCCGATTTGTGGGATCAGAAAATTTAGAGCCAGTGTTCAGCTAATTCGGCCCTCCTGAGGTAGAGAACCAACAAGCTGGGGTGTGGCGTTAGCCTCAGCTAGGAATTTAGGTTCATGGCGTAACTCAATTGAGAAGGGGACAGTCCTTGAGACACACGGCTCTGTGGAAGGAGCCGGTAAGCCCGCTTTCCTTTAAGAGAGACATTCTCCTGAAAGGTTTGGTATAGGACAGTCCACTATGGTCAGGCGTGAAAAAAGAGAGGTGTCAGAGGAAAAGGGAAGTCCAGCCCCTAGAGAATCTGATCTGGGCTCCCATGGCACGGCCTAAGATGACTCTGAGCTTCCAATTCTAGGAGGGGATTTGGGGGAGAAAGAAGGTGGCAAACAGGGCTACAGTGACGGTATAGGGGAAAGCAGACCCAGAAGAGGGTCACGGCCATGACGATGGCTCCATGGGAGTAGGGCCGGCCAAGAATTAAGCAGGCAGACCATTATGACAAAGGCCATCCCCTTTTTGATGATGGCCTCCCAGGGGGCTAATTTGGATAGAAGCAATGTGGAGTAATGCATAGTGTTAGATTCAGAATCAGGAAGAACTGGGTTCAAATATTGGTTCTGCCACTTAGTCAACTATGGTGCATTCCAAGAGTTGTCATGAACTAGTCGTGTGATCTTGGGCAAATCACTTTCCTTTTACTCTTTAGGCATTTGTTGCAGTTTTCCTTTCTTCCTCCACCTTCCACTTTCTTTCTTCCTTCCTCCCTTTCTTCTTCCCTTCCTCTCTTTTTTCATCCTTCTTTTCTTTCTTTCTTCCTCTTTCTCTCTTCCTTTCTCTTTCTCTCTTCCTCGCTTCATTTCTTTCTCTCTTTCTTTCTTCTTTCCCTTTCCTTTCCTCTGTCTACATAGGGTCCTGTCAGTGCTCTGACTAAAGAGACGTATATTTTGATCACCGAAACCTCCCAAGATGTCTTGGGGTTTAAGGGTTAGAGTTCTTTCTTAAGGACCATGCTTTAAATCCAAATCAGTCAGAGTCTCAATGGGTCCCAGATCAGACCCCACCTGGTCGTGGTTTGGGCCCAGATTCAGCGTGAATGTGAATAGCGACTGTTTATGCTTTGGCTAGAAACCCTAAGGGTCTCCCCTCCTAGATTGATTTTATTTTTCACTAGGTAAAAGAGGCCATTCTCTGCCTCCTTCTTTACTTAACTTTAATCATTGATTGGGTGTTGCCTTAGCCAAACTGAGACCTGTTAAATATACACAGAGAAAAAATCCGGGGTAGATCTCTGAGGGAAGGCATTAGGATGAATGAAGATAGAGAGGGTAGGACTTTACTAATTAGCTAGGCAAGTGACTAGGCAAGTCACTTCCTAACTTCCTTTCAGTCCCAACTAAAATCCTCTCTCCTACAGAAAGCCTTCCCCAACTACTCTGAATTCCAGTGACTTCCCTCTGTTAATTGTCTCCTATTTGTTCTGCTTTATATACATTTGTCTGTGTGTCTTCTGCCTCTTTTTGTCTCCTTGAGCTTAGAACTCTGCCTGGCACATAGTGGGTGCTTCATTAAAATTTATTTAATTGGATTGAAATGCACTTACCTTCTCTGCGCTTCAGTTTCCTCATATGTAATATGAGGGCATTGGAAGAATTGGCTCGTAAGATCCCTTCCAGTTGGACATTTATGAATGTCCAGGCCCAGTGGGAAAACCTCCCTTCTACCATTCATGTTATTAGAGACAGACAGTCATGAAGGCTTAAAGGAACTGGAGTCATGAATCAAACCCATCCTTTCAGATATAAGACTGAGGTTCAGAGAGGGTCATCCAGCTTAGTCATTGGCAGAGCCAAGACTTGAAACCCAACTCATCAGGGACCTATGGTTTGGGGGATGTGGAATCCAGCTCCTTCTCCCAGACAGATTGCACCCCCTTGATTTCTTGCAATCTTAGAATTGCAGATAGGTTGAATGAGTTGCCCACGGTGGCTTGGGGATTTGCTCCCCAATTTGTAACAGCAAGTCAATGGTTCCTGTTCTCTAGAAAACAAAAGGAAGGCTTTAAGGGGTGTTTTCAGTGGCCAATAGAGTTTGGGTTTTGTGTTTGTTTTGTTTTTTAATATTTTTAAGAGGAAGAGAAAGCTTTCCATTGGAGACTTGGGAAGTTATCTAGTGGGTGGGGCCTCATCCACAGCCAGCACTTTCCAAGGCCATCCCTCCAATAGGCCTCTCTGAGCCCCAGAGTGCAGCTGGATGATTCAATTAGCGGGGTGGGGAATGCATCTGGAGAAGGCCCTGCTGCCTGCAGAGATCCAGTTAAGTGTCTCCATTTGTCTGGAGCAGCGGGGACACCAGCAAACTTGTCACTGCCAGTAGTGGGGAGCGGGGAGGGGCACTGGAAGCCCAGTGTCCATTTGTCCCAAAGTGCTAGTCAGAGACTTCCTTTTACTGGTTTCCTTAACCTTCAGTTTATCCAAGAGAATCCAGGACCCAGGGAGGCCTCGGAGGATACCTACATAATTAATCACCTGGCCCTTTCTGTCCAAGCACTTAAGCACTTGCCAGTCGGGGAGAATCACATTATAGGAGAAGGGAGGGGAAGGAAAGAGGCAGCAGCCCCAAGGGGGCTGCAGATGAGCTGGAGTGCTCTGGGAAGAGTTGGAGGAAGGGGTTCTGAGATAAGGTGGGGATGAGAGAAGAAGGTACTGAGCCTAGACTTTCAGGAGACTGTCCAGGAAGGAAAGTCCCTCTCTCAATGTGAGCGACACCTTCTCTCTGCCTATGGTCTCAGCAAGTTCCCTGTGGCACTGGGGCCTCAGAAGGCCAAAAAGGCCAAAAGGAAACACAGGCTGGAGAAGAAGAGAGGACTGCCTTTGGCTGTTGGCCAGCCTTGGGCATCAGTGGACAAATATGGTGGAAGGAGTACCAGGAAAGGCCACCTGAGGGGAAACATTGTCCCGACCAGGCCTCAGACTCCCACCTCATTCAATTCTTGAAGTTGAATCATTGAAGACCCTTACTGGCATGATCATAATTGTGGACATTTACAGACTCAGAGACATCACAAACCCTTGCTTGCCTTTGGGTTCCCAGCTAGTACACGATCGAGCTGGGATTTGAACCCAATTCTTCCTGACTGAGGTCAGAAACTCTATCCAGTGCCAGACTACATCTTCCAGTGCAAATGTGTTACCAGGGAGAGGTAGGTAACATTGGTATATTTGAGCTGTTGAGCTCATATTGCTAAAAATAACTTTACAAGTATAAAGGACTCAGCAGAAATACTATCGGCTGACCCTCCCGACTCTTGAACAAGATTGAGATGGCCCAAGCAGGCAGAATGATCCTCCCCACTTTGCAGATGACAATATTGAGGCTCAGAAAGAGGACCCACCCATCCAAGGACACAGAGACAAATTAGTATGTCGCCAAACGTGGGTTCCAAGTCTAGTAGGCCTTTTACTAGGTCACACTATTTTATGTTAAGCTGTTATCATCTGTTAACATCTTATTGGTTACTTTAACAGACTGGCTTCAGGTTCTTAGCAAGGCCCAGAGATAATGGCATCAGTTTGGATTCTGAAAGAGAAAAGAAAGAGGGGAAGGAAGTTATGGCCCCAGGAGAGGTGGCCAGGAAGAGGCACTGTATTCCATGACAATTCCATGGGATACCCGACAGTTGGAGATAACATAACTACATGGACAGCTGGGAAGAGAGCCCAATAAGAGGGCCGGGTAGGCATCTGTGTCTGCTCACTTAACTTCCTGACAAAGCAGGGGGTATCAGAGCACCAAAGCAGGGGCTGAGATGGTATAGGACACTGTCTTAATTCTCTGGTGCTTGATTCCCCTGAACAGTGCCTGCCACATAGTAGGCACTTAATATGGGTTTGCTGATTAACTGATTTAATGATGGCCCATAGCGGGTGGGCACAATGTAGGCTCCGTCTACTGTGGGCAAGTTGATAGCCCCATGATATCTGCAGGCGATTCCACCCTTAGGCCCTTTGTGTCTCCCCTGTTCAAAGAACTACTGCTTTTGACCAGTGGCAACCTGGGCGGTCCCCCTGGATATCTTCTAGAGATGTCTGTTTCCTAACGTCTGCCCCTCAGCCAGTCCAGTGAACTCCTCTGTCTGCTGCTGTCAGCTTCCTTCAGTCTTTAGGCACCAGAAGGGAGCGATGGAAGGGAAGACAACGGGTTGCTTACCTCTTCCTCCCAGTGTCTGGCACTCTCCTTTCAGATGGGCTGGGTTAGGCCCCGCAGGAGACGTAGCCTGTGGCCTTGGCTGAAAAAAGCATCCTGCAGAGGGGTGCCATGCCAATGAACTGCCCCATTTTTTTTTTTGCAGTCTTGGGATTTCTTTTATAAGTTATCTTGTGATGGGCTAAGTTAGAGGGCGAAGAGAATTGACTTGAAATGCCTTTGTTTCCATGGTGTAGGTGGCGGTGGAAGTTGGAAGAAATCCGTCTGAGGCCGGCTGAGTGATTCAGCAGGAAACCAGCAGCCTGCCGAAATCCTTTATTAGTAATCTGTAAAATGGTGCCTTTGCATGGCATCTGGCTGTGAAGAGGAGTGGAGTTGATAAGGAGCTGGAAATCGTATACCATGAGTAATTCATTACTGGGCTTTAGTCCCCTGCACTCCAAGGCACACCACCATTTGAAGCCAGGAATTAAGCACAAACAGGCCGCCTTGCTGTTGCCCTAGACTCACAATTGGCCCAAGAGGACAGAGACACCCTCCCCGGCTTGGAGAAAATGGGGCTTTTTCAGCATTTAAGCTTTAGGGCTTTTCAAAAAAGTATCATTGTAATTATTATTATGATTATGCTTAAAACGTCAAAGGACTTCCTTTCTTTCGGGAAATTAACTTACTGTATGGTGGAAGACTAGGGAGAACTGGATCCAGAAAAGAATGATCCGAACAATCAAAGCCCAGGAACTGAGGGGATGGCAAAAAAAAAAGAAAAAGAAAAGGCCAAAGCAATGAGACTTGTAAGACTTAGAGAACAGGAGGGGGGGGGGAAGGGCAGCATTCAATGCTACCTTCAAGGAAATGGTGGGGAGGAAGAGGAGCAGGAAGAGCCTTGGGCATGTCAAAGTACTGGCAATGGGTGACTATATAAGGAAGGTCTGGGGGCCTTTGGTCCCACACATCTTCAAGAACTCAACTAGCGTTTATTAAGCACCAACTGCATGCGAGACATTGGGCTGAGCAGCTCAGGTGGTTGTCTGGTTAAAGACAGGGTCTGGAGTATCCCAAGGGGAATCTCTGGAGTTTGGGAGGTTAAGAGTCAAAGGAGTTACTTCAAAGTTATAAGCAAATGTCCAAGAAGTCAGGCCTCGAAGGCAGTAAGAAGCAGGTGTGCACTCAGGAAACAGATGTTTCCATTTTCCCCCCCAAAGGGCCCCTATGTTTGGCCACATCTTTCCTAGCTTTGTTTTTGCCCTGCTCACCTCTTGCCCTCAGCCCCACTTCCCCCTCCCAACTTCCCCTGCACCCAGGCCAGGCTCAGGAGCTGTTGAGATCCATTCAAGGTCTGGGGGAAGGGATGGGGGAGGGGAGGACCAAATGTTCTTTGGCAAGAACCTTCTGGAAGCCTTAGCCCTTGGCCCCTGCCTTAATGAGAAGCAACCAGTGCCGGGGTGGCTCCTTCTTCCTGGCAGCAGGTGGCCCAGACTCCCTCACACACATCCCCAAGCACACACTTCTCGCCACTGGTTGGTCCATGCCAGGGCCATGGCTTCTCCCCGAGAACATTCATTTCTGCACTGATTAGATGTTCACATCTGCTAGACCTTGGTCTTAATGGCTTCCAAAACACTCATCTCCTTCTATGGGAATTGGCACTGGGACCCGAGGCTCCCAATCCATGAAGTAGGGAGCACGGCTTTGTTATGCCCATCTTACAGATATAGAAACTGAGGCTCGAAGGTTAGACTTGCCCAGAGACACACAGGTGTCTGAGGAGGGATTTAAGTTGGCACTTGCCGTAACCAAGTCCAGTTTTCTGACCACTACAGTACACTTCTTGTTCCTCCTACATGGCACAGTATTTGCCTTGCAGTTAGAAAGGCCTGAGTTCAAATTCTGTCTGAGATGCTTACTGGCTGTGTAATTTTCAGCAAGTCATTTATCCTGTCTGAACCTTTGTTTGCTCATCTGGAAAACGGGGATAATAATAACACTTACTTTATGGGGTTGTTTTGAGAGCCAAAAGGACTAATGCATGTAAAGAATTTGGCAGATCTTAAAGCACTAAATAAATGCTAGCTATTATTCCGAAGGTTCATAAAACACTCTCCATACATTCTCATTGAAAGCTCGGGACAGCCCAGTGAAGTCAACGGCAATGGATGGCATTCAGCGGAGTGGAGCGGAAAGCGTCGGGTTCGGATCCCAGCTCGGCCTCTTGAAGCTTGTTTCTTCACTTCTGAAATAAGGTAATTGGACGAGATCAGGGCAGAGAATGTCCAAGCGGGGGGCATCCTGAAGCCCTGGAAATCATTTGGTCTGGCCCTGCCAAGGCAACCATAGGTGATGACAACCTCCCACTGCTTGAGTTTTTAAGTTGATAATTTTGTATGGTCCACAGATGATTTTATAAACATACCAATGGCTCTTGGCAGAGAAAAGATTCCTTACTCCTGGACTAGATGAACTCTGAAGTCCTTTCTTCCTCTAAATAAATCTAAGAATTCCCATTTTATAAACCAATAAACTGAGGTATTGACAGGTTAAGTGATTTTCTCAAAATCTCATAGCTGGGGAGTAGCAGAATTTGAACATGGTCCTTGTTCAGTAATCTCCTACTCTTCCTCACCCCGTGGACCATATCACACCAATACTTTCTTGGCAAAGATACCGGCCATTCCCTTCTCCAGTGGATTAAGGCGAACAGAGCTTATGTGGTTTGCCTAGGGCCCCACATTCAGTAAGTATCTGAGGCTGGCTTTAAATTCAGGCCTTCCTGACTCCAGGCCCAGAGCTCTTTATCGACAGTGACAGCGTCACTTAGTTTCCTAGATTTTCAACCTAAGCCTCTCCTTAGTATAAGCCCAGCATTCTTTCAACTCCAGTGCCCTGCCTCGCCCTGCCCCCTGCTTCCCAGAATAAGCTTGTGGGGCAGATCATGGGGACACCAGGTCTTCCCCACACTCTCTGAACTCCGAATCGGCTTTGAAGGCGCAGACTTAGACACCTAGCTCTTCTTACTCACACTTCCTCCCCAGCATTTAACACCTGCTCCCCACTCACTCCACCAAGAGTCATCATTCATTCTCTTTCTGTAGCCCCCACTTCATTTCCTTTCCCAAGGCTCTCTCCATGCTCTTTTATAAATCCACTGAGGGAGCTTGCACCCCTGGGCCCATGATAGTCACCAGTGTTGAGACAAGAGCTTGCTGGTCCATTACAGTCTGGGGTGATAATGCTTCTTGAAAGTATCTCGCTAGCCCTTGCTTTCTTCACAACAAGCCAGTGAGGCATGTAGTAGAAGTATTTGTCCCCATTTGACAAATTAGGAAACAGAGGCTTGTGGAATATTAGTGACTTTTCCTAGGTTGTCCAGGTAAATAATGGTCTGGCTGGGATACAGACCCAGTTCTCTGGCCTATTCTGTAGTGCTCAGCTTTCCATATCATCCAGCTTCCTAGTATCCCACTCTGCCCCTAACTTTGATGAACTCTTTCAGAAATACTATCTCCTTTTTCCTAAAAGAAGCCATATGTTTCTCACAGTAGTAAACTTATTCCCTGGCCAAAAAGTGGTCAAGAGATTGAAAAGAAGCTCCTTTGGGTGTCAAGTTTATGCAATTTCATCCCATAGGTGGCAACTGCTCTTCTGTAAGGCTTTCATCAATCAGACAATAGGGCTTTGGTGAGAACCTACTGTGCGCCTGTCCCATCCCTGCACTGAGGGCTGCAGCAAGGAGATTGTTGACGAGTTGAAGATTTAGACTCGTGCTCGTGAAACAAGATCACGTCAAATTAGTTTAATTGGAGTGCTAGAGACAGTTCATTATTCCAGGAACTTGAGCGGGAAAAGGAAGCAAAGAAAGCCAGAAGGAGCAGCCAGACTCCCCATGATTTTTTTTTTTTTTTTTTACAAGTGCTTTCCCATTTTGAGCCTCGGGAATCGTCCCCTCCCTCCCAGCTTGTGAAGAGGAAGGCAGGGCTGGTATTACTCCCTCCATTTTTCAGAGGGACAATCTGGAACTGAGAGGAAGGGCAGGGACTTTGGTACCCAAGGTCACACAGCTGGTAGGATAAGGGCAAGGACTCAAACCTAGCCTTTCCATGCCAGGCCACGGCCTCCAATAACTAAGTCACGGTTGTTGGATTAGTATTATGTGCATGCCCTGGTTGGGAGAAATGCTAGGTTTTCACCATCCATCAAGCTGTCAGCCAATATATGTAGCCAATAAAAAACCCAGAGTCCATTGTGCATTGTACTCAGATATTAATGAGCCAGCCATGTCCTCTCACACCTGATGATTATGTTTAATCATTATCATTTACCAGATAGTGTTTTTTTTAATTTAATTTTTAAAATCTAATCTCAAGGGTTCTTGTGCCAATGTAAACAATTAGATTACAAACAGATGGACAAAATGGGGAGAGTTTGATTCCAGGAGTATTCAGTGTTTACTTCTGACAGATTTAAGCCTTTTTTTTTTTTTTTTTTTACCCTGGGATTCATTGGCCGATTCTTCAATTCCCAATCCAGGGATGCCAAAAATTTCCAGCAACATGGAAAACCATTATCTATTTAGAGGCATGTCAGTTCTATGGACATCTTCTGGGGCTGTTTACAGACCTCACTTTGTGGATTCTTAAGAGTTGAGACTCAGGAAGGGAGGATAGAGGGAAGGAGAAATAACCCTATTTGTCAACCTAGTGTTCTAAGCTAGCTTTGGGTCACTGAGGCAGCGAAGCAACAAGACAGTGTATCGTGGGCATGGAATCAGGAAGCCCTGAGTTCAAATCTGATCCCTGATGCAAACTAGCTGTGTGAACCTGAGCTAGTCACTCCATTCTGTTTGCCTCAGTTTCCTCATCTGTAAAATGATCTGGAGAAGGAAATGGCAAACCACTCTAGTATCTCTGCCAAGAAAACCCCCAGTGGGGTCATGAAGAGTCAAACACTACTGAAAAGACAATTGAACAACAACGATCTTTCTTTGGCACACGGCCCTTCAAACCCTTGAAGATAATCATCGTGTCCTTATTGAGTCTTCTGTTCTCTAGCTTAAACATCACACTGCCATCAACTAGTCCTCATATGGCATTCAATTATGGCCCTCCACTCTCTCAGCTGCCCCCCTGTCCCAGATGCTGTCCTGCTTATTGAAGTCCCTTCTGAAATGTGCCACCCAGGAGTTACCACAATAGTCCGACTACAGTCTGACCAGAGTACAGTACAAGGGGGACAATCACTTCCCTAGTTCTGGACCCTCTTTTAATGTCATATGTCTTAACTCTCACTTTCTTACTTTTGCGGGTCACTAACCCCCTTCTCTGCCCCCGGATTGTTTGTCAATGAATCATTGTTGAACCCCATTTCTCACATCTTAGACTTACAAATTTGACTTTCTGAAAGTCAGCCTGGGACTTTAGCCCTATTGTTTTGCATTTTTTTCAATATTCAGGCTAATGTTCTTAATCACAGCCCTTTTGGATTCTGACCTTGAATGTGATAATGATCCTTCCTACTTTGTATCTATCATCTTATTTAATAGCTTAAAACTAGGAATTGGTGACACTGGAACGCAGATCTCTCCTGATAACATTCTTTCCACTACACTATATATCATCTCTCCTCCCCTCCTCAACACAGAATAAGCTTGTGGGGTAAGCCCTGGAAGCCATGCCCTTTCGCTTACTACACTTCACTAAGCCTTTTGGGTCACCCCATAGAATTCTTTTAAGTTTTGCACGGCACTTTACAAACACCGAGCCTCATAACAACCTTATTATTGTCCCATCCAGTTCTCCATTTTGATTGCTAGCTGGGTCATGTGACACAAAATGGGAACGGCAAAAAGGTTTCTGATTGTCCTTTATCAAAATTTGGAAGAGAAATGCCAACCTGGCCATAGTTTTACCAAACGCTCACTTCAAAAATGGCCGTTCCTGTTTCCTAATGTTGGAAAGACTTTCTTCCTACCAAGGTTTTCCCAAACTCATATTACACAGCCAACCTACTATTTCACCTCCTAAAATACTTGATACTTCAATATAACCAATTTGAACTTCTCCCACAATTTCACATAATAATATGAACTTCTAATGACTTCATATGCTACTGAATGTTAATGACACATGACATGCTACAGCCGTAACTGAGACTCAAGGTCATTTCTTATAGTGACATCTGTGGCATCTAACTTCTGCAGAATCAGGGACAGTCGAATCTATTGACAGAAAGAACATGGCTGATTGGCTCGGGGCCCAGGAGGTCTGGGCTGAGGTGGAAAGCGTTTTTTGGGTGCCAGGAATTGCTCAGGAAGAGAGAGACTGTTTGGAGATGGGCATGCCAGGAAGATGAGTAAGAATCAGAAAGGGAACATCCTAGGAGAAAACAAAGAAAAGATATTATCTCCCTCCTTATATCTGGGGAAAAAGTGTCTCCCGTGCTTAGGAAGGAGTAGAGCATCCTTCATTCTCCCTCCTGCAGTCTCTTTGGGGATGAGGTCACACCTGCACCAAAAGCAGGCCGAAGTGACCCTGACAACTTTTTTCTTCACTTTTCGAGACAGCCGTACAAAGGTCTGCCCCTGCCCCTTGCAGAGGTTTGGGGTTAAAGCTAGGAATGTTGGGGATTCACCCACCACCAGTCAGCCCTTCTTTTCGATCTGAATAACAGAGAAAACCCAGAGTTGTTTCTGCTTTTAGACACAAGGTATTCCTAGAGATTTCATCTTTTTAAAATAATTATTGATACATTTTATTTTGACACAACAGATGCTATCCAACAAATAACCAAAGGCTCCTTAGAAAGTATATTCTCCTTCCCCCAACAGTTAGTTGATTATGGGTTAACCAAAGAAGACGATTTCTTTTATTGAAGACAATATGACATTAACAAAAGGCAGCTAGATAGCAAAGTAAATAGAGTGCTGGGCATGGAGCCAGGAAGACCTGAGTTCAACTCCAACCTCAGACACTTCCTAGCCCAGTGTGACCCTAAGCAAGTTACTTCAAAACTGTTTGCCTCAGTTTCCTCGTCTGAAAATGAGCAGGGGAAGGAAATGGCAAACCACTCTGGTATCTTTGTCAAGAAAACCCCAAATGGGGTCACAGAGAGCTGGACTCACCTTACAAAACACTGAACAGCAACAACAGAGACCTTGTAAATAACCTGTTTTTGTGCTTGTTCCTGGTTGATTTTATTTACACATTGGAGTAATTTTTTCTAGTTTTGCCTTACCTACTATGCATCATGCTGTATAAAGCTCCCCATGTTTCTCTGAATTCTTCATGATTGTCATTCCTTATGGCTCAATACAATTTCATTACATGCATACACCACCAAATGTTCAGAAACTCCCCAATTGTTGGGCATAGAGACTTGGGTTATGATATTTGTTGTAAAAAATAAAACTGCTATATGTTTTCCCCCATACAGATCTTCCTACTGTCACCCTTCTTGGGAAGAGTCACAAGCAGGGAATGAATCTCTGAGTCAGAGTACGAATTGAGTAATTCTCTTTTATAACTACAAATTGTTTTCTAGAACAGTTGGACTAGTTCAGAGTTCAAGATATAGCAAATTAGTGCTAATGCTTGTCTTCCACCAGCCCATCCAACAAATGTGATTTCTTCCCCCCCCCCCATCTTTTATTAACTTTGCTTACTTGATTAGTGTGAGGTGATACCTCCAATATTTTTTTGATGTATACTTCCTGATTTTTTAGTGGCTTTGAACAATTTTTCAGATGGCTATTGGTGATGTGTATTTATTCTTTCAAAAATGTTTATATTACTTGATCATTTGTATGTTGGAATATGATTCTTCATTTTGTAGATCTGTGTCAATTCACTATAGATTTGGGATTTTATCAACTTAATACAGAAAATGTTTCCCAAATCACGTCTTTTCTTCTCATTCTGGATGCCCTGGTTTTATTCACAAAAAATCTTTTAATTTTTAGATCGTGTATTTGTTGATTTTAGATAGCATATTTTCTCTTTTATGATCTTCTCTATCCCCTGTTTGGTTATTAATTTTCCCCCATCCACAATGTGAAAGGTCTCCCATTCTCCTCCAATGTTTTTCATGGTGCTGTATTTACATTTAGTTTATTCATTTCAAAGTACTATGGTACAAGGTATTTAGAATTGATCTAAATCTATTTTTTACACTCTTCCACTCGTCTCAGATCCTTACTAGCTATATGAACTCGGGCAAGTAAAAACATCTGTCTCTCTCTCTCAAGTTTCCTCAACTGTAAAATGGGGATAATAATAGCTCTTTCTTGCCAGAATTGTGAGAATCAAAAGAAATAATATTTGTAAAGTACTTAGCACAGTATGTTGCCCACAGTAAGTACTTTACAAAGGTTCATTTCCTTCCCTCTTTCCTTCCACCAGACTTTCTAATTTAGCTAGTAGTTCTGTTGGAATAAAGAGTTCCTTCCAAATTAATTGATGTTCTTTGAGTTAAAAAACAAAACAAACAAATCTAGATCGCCATAGTATACTTTTTTAGATATTGTGTAGTTCACAGATGTAGTTTCCCATCCTCTCCCCCGCCACCATGTCATTTTTGTCATTTGTAGCATCATTTGAGGTCTGATAAGCTGATAAGCCATGTATGCCATGTCAGCTAGTAGGGTGCCCGGGAGGTAGAAGGGGGCTTGGCCTCTGAGGCAGGAGGTTGTTTCTTACAGGTGTTAGATCTTTTCTTAGGACGCAGCACTGACTCCAGGTGTCTCCCTTCTGTGGATCCAACTAGGCAGTGCTGAGTGGACTAGGCACGGGGTAATCCCAGAAGAGAGTAAATATAAATGGCCAGCTTTGCCATAGGCAGGAGAAGAAGGATGCAGAGAGATTCAGGGATGCAGAGGCATACATACACTTGCTCTTGCCTCCTATCAGGAGATTACCTGCTGAGATTACCAATAAAGAAAGGCTGTTTGGCCCTTTAACATTGGTGTCATCTCCACGTCTATCAGGGAAGATTGGTATGTATGGCCCTCTCAATCAGTAGCCTCGGAGTGGGAGGTTACAGTTGGTTTCAGCTATTTAATGCATTCTGTTGTTGTCTTGAATGGACTTTCTCTGTCTATCTCTTTCTCCTGGAGTTTGTTAGAAAGATGCAGAAAGGCTAATGACTTTTGGAGGTTTATTGTTTATATTGATATTTCACTGAAGCTATAAATTATTTTGATTAATTTTCAGTGATCTTCTAGGGTTCCTTAAATAAACTATCAGATATTGCCTAAATGGAGATAATTTTCCTCCTCTTTGCTCCTGCTTATTTCCTCAATTTCATATTTTTGTTGCAATAATTAGCAGTTTTCTAGAAAATATTTAATATTCAATAAAAGTGCAGATAGTGAACAATGTTCACTATCACTTCACCACTCAACTTACTGAGAAAATTGGCAGTATTGATTTCTCCTTATAATTATTGCTAATTAACTGGTTTAAAAATGTATTTATTCTCATTAGATAAAGGCTTTTTACATCTATGCTTCTTAGTATTTAGTGAATTCTCTTGCATGTGCTGACATAATTTTATGATTATTTTTGTTATTAATGTCATTTATTATGTTTTTGTTATGATTTTGCATTATATTTGCATTCTTATTTGACTATATCGTGATTGCCTCTTTGCTAACAATATCGAATCCAATATTTTGGTATAAATGTTTATTAGTGACAACCATCCATATAAGTTATCTTACTCCGATTTCTCTCTCTCCTGAGTTTGAGAGTAGGGACCATATAGTTTCATAAAAGAAGTTTGGCAAGGTACTTTCTGTGTTATTTTGAACAGTTGTTGCAACATGAAGTAATTTGTCCTTTCAATGTTTGATGGAATTTATTTGTAAATCCATCTAACCAGGAGTCTTTTCTTTGGTCTTCATTTATGGTTTGGTTTGGTTTTTTCCTTCTTTCTGAAGTCCCATTGTTTAGATTCTTTATTTCCTGTTTTGTTAGTTTGGATGTTTTATTTTACATATAGTAGTTTTGGATAATTTCATTTTTCCATATACTTCGCATGCACACGTGTGTGTGTGTGTGTGTGTGTGTGTGTGTGTGTGTGTGTGTGTGTGTGTTTTGCAGGGTTATTGGGGAGGAGAAGGCAGAGGCCTGTAATTTCATTAGTATGGAGAACTCCCTGATGAGACAATTACCTCTACCAATGCAGATCAGTACCTTCCCAGCAATTTATAGTCATAGAGAACTTCCTGGGTCAGTGAGAGGTGAAGAGACTTGCACAGGGTCATAAACCAGTCTCTGTAAGAGGAAAAACTTGAACCCAAGTTTTCTGGACTCCAAGTTCAATTCTAGATCTCCCTCCTATGGCTGCCTTTCTCCTGGAAGTTGCTAATTACACTTTTTCATTTTTTATTTTAACAATTTAGCTACTTTTCTTTCTGTGTTTTATTTCCTAGGTCAATCATTTTTATGCAATTTTTTAAATGTCTTCTCTGATTTTGCTTTTTAGTCTCTTGTTTCTAGGTATTTTTTTTAGCTACATGAATAAGTTATTGGTGGTCATTTTCTCCCTTTTGTTAATATGGCTATTCATATACATAAATTTTCCTTGAGGACTGTCTTAGGTTTTGTCCCTCACAATTTGGTGTATTGTTTCAATGTTCTTATTTTCTCAAATACAATTTTTGTTGTTTCTATAATGTGTTTCTTGACCCACTCATTATTCCGAATAACCCTGAATGGGACTGATTGGATGAAGTATTTCTCAGTATTGTCACATGATCCCTGTTTCCAGAACTGGGACATTGGGGAGGTCATTTAATCTCTGGAGGGATGAACTTTGAACTTGGAGATACAGGAAGTTGCAGGAAGTGACATGACCTGTGGGAGGCAGCCAGCACTGGTGACCATTGGTTAAGGATGATTATATCCTGTTAATCTATCCAATGGGAAGGTTCCAGTCTTTTGCTTTTAAATCCTGGACAAGCAGGAAGCTGGCCAGGTTCCAGGAGCACATGGTGGGAGTTGGGATGGCTCCCAGGTGTGTCTGGGCCTCTCCCTGCAGGGATTAAATAAATACTTTCTCTTTGTACCTGTTGATGTCTCTGATTACTTAATCTGGGAAAGGGGGTCTCACATCCAACCTGTCCCACGCAACATTATTTGGTCTCTCTGTGTCCTATGTCCATATTTCCTTTATTGATTTCAATTTTTATTGCTTTAGTTTCAACTCTATCCTATTATAGACTATGACATATACATGTAGTACTTCTGGCTTTTACATGTATTTGAGATCTTTATGCTACATCACATGATCAATTTTTGTGACGTGCCACGCAATGCAGAAAAACACATATTAGTCCTTAAATTTCTCATTCTATGACTGCCAAAGATCTCTCATCTCCAGTTTGTTTTTTTAAACATTCAGTTGAGATCTTTAATTTCTTTCCTGTTTATGTTTCTATATTTGTCTAAATCTAAAAGAAGCAAATTGAAGTCACCAACAATTAGAGTCTCTCTTCTTATAATCATTTAGTTTTCCTTTAAGTACTTAAATGCTATAATGGATAATCTTGATATTGATTTATTATCTATAATGTCTTTAAGTATAACGCAACTTCCCTGTTTATCTCTCTTGACCAAATCTATTTTTATCCTGCCTTTTATGAGATCTGCTTTTTTGGATTCAGCTGAAGCATAATATATTTTATTACAACCACCCATTTTAACTCTTTGTAAATTTTTACTCATTATTTTCCCCTACAAACCCTTTGAACTCCCCTATCTCTGCCAAGGGCATCTTCTAGTGTTCCAGGTTACAGTTTACACATTATTCTTAATTCCTTGCTCTCCCTTATTCCGCAATCCAATCAATTGCCAAGTCAATTAATTTGTAGCTACATAACATCTCCCCTTCCCACTACTCATACAGCCAACACCTTAATTTGCCCTTTTCGCTGCTTGCCTGGACTACTGCAATAGCCTCATAATTGATCTGATCTCCCTGCTCCAAGTCTCTCTCTACTCCAATTCATCCTCCGAACTGCAGAAGTGATTGTCGTTAAGTCCAAGTCTGGTCATGCTATTTCCCTACTCCATATATCCGTATTGCCTCCAGGACCAAACTCTGGCATTTAAAATGATTCACAATGCAGCTACAACCTATCTTTTCCAGACTCATTATACATTACCCCACTTCCTGTACTCCACAGACCAGCTAAATTTTAGCATCTTTGTGGTTCCTCAACTCCATCCTTCATTTTCCCTGTGCCTTTGCGTTGGCTACCTTCATCTCTGAAAGGCTCTCCTTCCTCACCTTTATCTCTTAGAAATCCCTACTTCCTTCAAGACTCAGCTCAAGCACAACCTTTTACATGAAACCTTTCCTTACTAATGTCCTCTCTTTCTCTTTCCCTAAGCTCCCTGATATTGATTTTATATAATTTTTGCACATATTTATATGTGTGTATACATGTATGTTGTCTACCTGAATAGAGCAGAAGTTTCTTAAGCGCAGGAATCATTTTGTATTTTGCTTTCTGATCTGATTTGCTTTCTGACTGTGATGGAGGGCTAAGCACTGGATAGTCTATACGCGCCATTAGTATCCGCACAAAGTGCTAAAATCTAGGAGAAGCTTCTTAGCACCTTAGGTGGATCCCTTGTGGCAGATTCATGGGAGAATGTGGACAAGAATCACAGAGAATAGGCAGACATGGGTGGGTTGTAAACTGCTTCATTGGTGGGAGATCCCACCCATATTGATAATGTCACAGGTGCTTAAAAACACAAAAGCATGAATCCTTATGTTGAAATTATATTTTTTGCATATAGCAAAATTGTTGAGTTTTGCTTTCTGACCCATTCTTTGACCCTTCTAACACATTATGAGCAAGTTCCTCCTATTCCCATTCCCATTAATGAGAATGAAGTTTGTGTTTCTAATCAGATCTTCCTTTCCCCCTATCCTGTTAGCTCCGAGTCATCTGTTACACCCTAGTCTCCACCATAACCTACCCACTTACTTTTTTTCTAATCATTTCTGTGTTTGACTTTTAAGTATTGGGTTTGTTTTTCTTGTGGCAAGTCCCTCCCTGAGCCTCTGCTGTAGACACTCTTCTTTCTCGCTACTTACTTATGACCCCATACAGAATTTTCTTGGCAAAGATGCCAGAGTGCTTTGCCATTTCCTTCTCCAGTGGATTAAGGCAAAGGCTAAATGACAAATGATTTGGCCAAAACCCCACAGCTGGAAGTGTCTAAGGCCACATTTGAACTCAGGTCTTCCTGACTCCAGGCCCAGTGCTCCATCTACTGTGCCACTTAGGCAATATTAAATGCGCAAAGCAGTGAAAAGTAGAGGAACAGCCTAATTGTTCCCCAACTAAGCTACATATGGCACCCTAGCAATGGTGGTAGAAATCTTTCCTTGTGGTTTTATTAAGGCCAGTAGAAGCCTGACTTGGGGAAAAATAGAATGGAGTTGCCGGTTTTGACGAGCTTGACATATGGTACTGTGCTGGCCAATTTTGGATCCTGGATCTCCACTCTTCTGTGACTATGGGGAAGTCACTTAACTCCTCAGCCTCAGTTTTCTCTTCCATAAAATGAGAAAATTGTATTTGATGAGAAAAATGTATTTGATGTATTTGATGACTCTAAGGTCTATTCTGAGAGCAGCTAGGTGGCGCTGTAGTGGATAGAGTGCTGGACCTAGAGTCAGGAAGACTCTTGTTTCCCAAGTTCAAGTCTGTCCTCTGACACTTCCTAGCTGTGTGACCCTGGGCAAGTTCCTTCACCCTGTTTATCTCAGTTTCCTCCTCTGTAAAAAGATCAGGAGAAGGAAATGACAAACTGCTCCAGTAAAGCCCCAAATGAGGTGACCATTCCAATTCTAAATCTATAATCATACTAGTCTGGACTCCTGAATTCTAGTCTTAGTTCTGCCACTCACTACAAGCATGACTTTGGGCAGAAGACCCTCTCTGAGGATCAGTTTGCTCAGTTGTCAAATAAGGGCAATATCATCTACAAGATTCTTACAAGTTGTAAAAGTCTACGATATTCACATTTTGAAATAGGTAAAAATAAATGGGATTCTGTTTATCTAAGACAAGTCCATTTAGGGAAGAAAATCAAACTGTACACATAAATAAAAGAGGAATGGTTATGTGAAAGCATAGCTGAAAAATATCTTGGGGTCATAGAGGGCCACAAGTTGAACATGCCAATGATGGAATGCTTTATGGGCAAAATAGTGAACATGATCCTAGCATTTATTAATAGCACCAAGGGACCGAGAGATAATCCTCTTTACTACACTAAGCATTGATTAGGCCTCCTTCAGAATACTGTTTTGAATAAAATATCCAGTTTTTGCATGCATGGGTTAAGGAAGATAAAGATGATCAAAAGGAAGAGCAGAGGAAAATAGCCCAAATTATTCATTTGAAAGGCATTGTGTCTATGAAAGAAGGCTAGGAGACTTGGGAACATTTATTCTGGAGTGTTTGCTTACCAACAGGCTTCAAATAGTTGAAGAGATATCATATTAGGTGGGCGTAGGGGGAGTGGGGGCAGGGTGGCCAGCTGTTCACCAAAGTCAAATGGAGAGAAAATAAATGGGCTTTAATTACAGCAGGAGAAAAAAGAGAGAAACTTCCCAACTCTCTGAGATGCTGAGGTACTCAAATATGCTATGAGTAAAGATGTTATTTTCTTCCCTAGAGTTCTCTAAGAATAGGGCAGACAAATATCTCTAGGAAATAATTTCAGTGTCGGTGGGCCAACACGGCAGGCATGGTGGAAAGAGCACGGGCCATGGAGTCAGAAGATTGCAGTGGGAGTCCTGCTTCTGGCACTTACTAGCTGTGTGACTTAAGGAAATCTCTGAGGCTCAGTTTCTCCCCTCTGTCAAAGGAAAAGAGTTTATTTGGACTCTGCTTCCCAGGGCTGTTGTGGGGCTTTGTAGCAGTGGGAGTGGCAGTATGTGAGCCGCTCCTTAGGAGCTCCCTGGCAGCTCTGGGCTTCTGGGAAAGCAACTGCTTTATCCTCGAGGTATTCAAAGTTTGAAAGCTAGGATTTTGCTACAAATCACCAATTTTGCTTCCAATTATAATTTTGATAGTGTTCGCCCTCGGGGGGCACATATTCCGCAATCAGTTTTGAAGACTTTGTTAAGATTTCCCAGATGTCTTCTACATTTACAAATATTTGACACCAATGTTTTTCAAGTTTTCATCGAGCTTCCACATTTGTCATATGTTTACCCAGCCCTTCTAGACATATTTCTAGTCAAGGAAAATGGAGTGTTTGTGAGAGTATTCTCTAGCCAATTGTCCAATATGGTTAGTCTTATTTGGTTTAGCTTCTGCTCTTTGCTGCCTCATGAACAATGCAGATGTTTCTGATAATTGACTAAAATTAAGAGTAGTCTGAAAAACTGTCAGAAATGGCCAGTTCTTCCTCTTGATCAACGGGAACTTATTTCAAGTGATTAAATTGGGGGGGGGGTGAGGAAAAATTTGTGTGAGCTCTTACAAGTGGGCAGCAAAGGATGATGGCAGGCACACTGGTCTGGGAGTTAGGAGATGTGGTTTCTGTCATTGACTTGGTCAATGTGACTTTGTAACTCTGTGTGACTTGAGCCAAGTTTTTTTATCCAGCTGGACCTTGGTTTGCTACTCTGTTAAATGAGAGAGATTAGTGAGATGATCACAATGTACTACAGATAGAAAGCAGAAATGTTTAATTTTTGTTGTGCTTCTGTTCTCTCTGCAAAGGAAAATGACCTTCGAGATTAGAAAATAACAAATACAGGGACAAGGAGTTGCTATTCAAGATTAGAAAAGGAGCTGTCCTTGATAAGGTCACCAGGCCCCACTGAAGTAGATCCCAGGGTTCTCACAGAACAAGCAGATGGAATTGCTGAGACATTACTAATGATATCTGAAATATTATAGAGAATGGCAAAGGCAGTACAAAAGAGGGAGAAATTGCACCCTGGTATTTTTTAAGATGAGAGTTTGCAAATCGGAGGTCAGCTTGACTTGGATTCCTTGCAAAATCTTAAAACGTATTCTTAAAAGGATGGTTTAGGATTTGACTTGAGCAACTTTGTTATCCCTTTTGCCTGAAAATCTATGCAATGAGAAAGGGCCATAGCAAGCACAAAGAGCCAGTCTGGCTTCATGCACAAGTAAGCTCTTAGGCAGAATAAAAGGATAGTCATAAAGTAACAGAAGTCCCTTTGGAAATTAGAATACATAAATTTAGTGTGGCCCCAGTCAGTATGGTTTCATGACTTCCTTCATTAGCATGTAAAGCAGCATATGAGTAGGAAAAGATCTGCTTGGGCCAATCCAGGGATGTCCACGACAGAACAAGGGGGCGAGGGGTTCTAGGGCAAAGGATAGCATAAATGGTTAACGAAAGAGTCTAGATTATCAAGATAGGCATTCATATATAGGTTGGTGTAAATGTCCTCTAGGATCCCTTCCCACTCTGAGATTCTAAAAAATCTATGATTAAACAGATCTTCTTCTAGAGGCATGTGAGAGTGACTTTTTCTTTCACTGTTGTTTTGCTGCCACGTCCAACTCTTTGTGACCACGTGGGCCATAGCATACCAATGCTGTCCATCAGGTTTGTCGTTTCCTTCTTCAGCGGATTAAGGCCAACTTATGTGACTTGCCTAGGCTGACACAGCTAGTAAGTGTCTGAGGCCACATTTGAATTCAGGTCTTCCTGAGTCCAGGCCCAACATTCTATCCACTGAGCTATCTAGCTGCATATAAAAAAGCACACTAAGGCAATGTCTTTAAACATCCAAACAACTGGCAATTTTAGTCAGTTCTGGGGGTGAAAAGTTGATCAAAAGTTGTGTTGTATGTTTTGCCAGATCGACCAGTTGATTGACTGAATGCTTCAGTCAGAAAAAAAATGGAGAACGGGAACAATTATCCAGAGTGGGGAAGAAGGAAGAGAAGAAGAGGGAAAGGAAGGGAAACAGGATCTATTTTGGCTTCAATTATCATACCTAGACGCGTCAAACAAAAACGTTGTAAGACCTTGTTTATCCAGAAAACCATAGAGTACATTACAATTGAGAAAGTACTGGAATGTATTATAAACTGTCTCCTGTTATGAAAAGCACTGGTCAAAGGTAAATAGGAATGTGAGATTGTCCTTGTGAGTTCAAACTTGAGATGAAGCAGAAAAAAAATATTCTGGTCATGACCTTGAAAGCTGCTGGTGGTATTGTCCCATTATGTAGCAACATGGAGAAAGGAGGCATGAAGCTTAAAAGGTGGCAAATCAACTCCTATGGAGCATAGTAAAAAGCAATTTTAAAAGATGATGGTTGAATGATTAGAGGATATTTTCTGCACTACCAAAATGTGCATTACTCCCACAGTCATTATTTGAAACTACAAGTAGAAATGAGGCAACAAAAGTGTCTTTATTGCTCAACAATGTTATAGAGCAATAGAAAGTGTAGCATAATTAATTTATCTACATTAATTAGCAATGTCAGGGAAGCAAATCGACTAAGAGAATGTGGCAGCAGAATAATACTGTAGAGTTAATGAATCTAGAGTTCTTGAAACCAAGGCTGTTGATAGATCTAAAGTAGCTGATCAGAAGGTAGGGGATTTTTTGTTTTGTTTTGTTTTGGTTTGGTTTTTTTTGCACTGTTTGATCTCTTCTTGAAGGGCAATTCAGTTAATGATAGTCAATGGAATTATTGGGCAGTTAGCCTCTAACAGGGCTCCCCCTCCTCTCGGCCAGCATCAAAACTATCCATTGGTGGTATGGAGCAGTAGGAAGAATACTGGATTGTAAGTTAAGAAACCTGCTTTCTAATCCAAACTCTCCTCCTAATTAGTTTTATGATTTTTGGTAAGTCACTTTCCCACTCTGGCTTTAACTATAAAATTAACAATATATATATGTGTATGTGTGTGTGTGTGTGTGTGTGTGTGTTATATATATATATATATATATATATATATATATATATATATATATATATATATATATATATATATATGTACATATATGTAATTAGTATATGTTAATGCTGATTATTATGTATAATATATAGATAAATCTTATATAATAACTATATATAAAATTAATTATAAAATTCAGGAATAGGTCTAAATGTTCTCTAAGGTCTCTTCTAGATCTACCATTCAATCTGAATCAGTCTGAAGCTGTGTTTCTACAAAAGTAAGCATGTTTGGAGAAGAACTGAGTTCACACTCTGATATTCCAATGGCTCTGTGACCTCAGCAGTGTGGCACTACCTCCAAAGGTATAGAGCCAAAGCCAGGCCAGACTCTCTCATCCTGGGACACTCTAGTCCATTTCTGCCCAGAATTCCTTCACATAAGCTTCACTCACTGCACTAGGGTCTTTCACCAGATCTCTCACTAATGGTAAGTTATTATCCTTCTTTCGCCCTTGTTCTATCTGGCTCACCTTGTTTCCCAGTCATTCATATTGGTGATGACATTCTTTAAATCTTTCCTTCTCTTAGGTGATTCTTAATTAATAATGGATTACGACCTACTCACAACTATTATGCACTTTCCTATTGCCCTTTGAGTGATGGCCTAGCTGCAATTATCCGGACTAGGACATCCTATCAGTCTAAGCCATACAAAAGTACTAGAAAAATTTGGATACAATTTATGATTTCATTTGTATAGAGGACTCAGTAAGGATATTCTCTTTACTAGCACAGATTGATAACAAATTCAGACACATAATCTTAGAGAGTTTATAAATGGGGTCTTTTGTTTTAGGTAGAAACTTATAGTCATTAAAAACACCCTAAAACTTTCAAACAATCCAGCCCGATCTTATTCAGTTCTGGGAAGTAACTATTTCCTGTATGTAAGACAATTTATTGTGTCTACCCAAGATATATGTACTTGTGAACCAGGTCTATCGATTATCTATCTACCCAGATGGATAGTATGGGCAATATGCATTCACTTGCTTTTCCTATGTGGATAGTTAGACTACTGTCACAGATTTCTAGAGTAGAATCCAAATGGAAGAGAGATGCCTATAGATGACAAGGTCTTCCTGTTTGCACATCATATTGTGCTGAATGTATAGGTCCTAGAATATTGTAGAATCTACTAAATGAGATCCATAATCACTCAAATGAATTTAACCTTGGTGATCTTTGTGGGGAAAAATCAAATCCATAAATAATTCTTATTGTTCAGATTATGCTATACAATTGAATGACCAGCCCATAGAGCTATTTTTAGCATACAGCTCTATCTTATTTAAATCTTTTTATTTTCAAAATATATGAATAGATAATTTTTCAACACTGAACTTTGCATAGCTTTGTGTTCCAAAATTTCCCCACCTTCCCCCCACCCCCTCCTCTCGATGGCAAGCAAGTGAATGTTATATGTATTAAAATATATGTTAACTCCAATATATGTAAACATATTTACATAATTATCTTGCTGCATAAGAAAAATCATATCAAAAAGAAAAGAAAATGAGTAAGAAAACAAAATGCAAGCAAACAATAATAGAAAGAGTAAGAATGCTATGTTGTGATGCACACTCAGTTCTCACAGTCCCCTCTCTGGGTGTAGAAGGCTCTCTTCATCACGAGATCATTAGAATTGGTATCAGCCCCCTCGTTGTTGGAAAGCTATCCTAAGCTTCTTGAAAGACAGGCCTATCTTTTTCATAACATTCTTCAGCTATGCTAAATGGTTATGGATTATGGAATATGTAGTGCTTAAAGAAGTTGTCCAGTAGAAGATGAAGAGATTTTTTTTTTGGTGAGTATAAATGGGCTGCAGCATATTTCCATTTTATATTTCTAATCCAAAGAAGTACTGTGTACCCTCAAGGTATGAAATTCATTAAAAAAGTCATCATAAGAGAAGTTGGGCCAGTCTCTTACTGAGAACGAGAGATAATAGGTATCCCATGTGTTTCATTGGTGCCCATGTAATATCAAGAGATCTGGAGGAATGTTTATAGAACAATAGGTAGAGATCTCCCCCACCCCCCATGGAGGATTTAGAAACCATAGGAAAGAATAACAGAAAATGAGAAGGCAAAGATAGGTTCCCTTCTGTACCCCTGGAAAGAATATGCCCATTAATAAGATTGACCAAAGAATTAAAGTATACACACTGATGAAGTGTTCCCTAAGTGTCAAGTCCTGTTGTCTCCAGAGACTGCCGATTGTTCTCTGGGAGGAGATTTGCTGTCTCAACTCAATCTCTCGGCTGCAGACTCTGACTTAGAGTAGAGACTCTTCTTAACTTGTTCAATATTGCTTCTTTTATCCTCCCAGAGAATGGGCATGGAATACCTCAGGGGCTTCTGGGAAAAAATACTTCAACCAATGAACTTGTTCCTCCTAAGCATGCAAGCTCCTCCCCAGAAGTTCACAGGGGTAAAACTCCCAATAAAGGCCAGAACTAGAGAATTGTTAAGTACGGACTTAGCACTTAGTAAGAACCTAATATCTCATTATCTCATTAGCACTTAGTAAGAACCTAACACCTAAGTAATCTTTTTCCAGGCTAAAAATTCACAGTCCCTTCAATAATTCTCATATGACATGGCTTTAAATCCCTTCACTATCTTACTCACCATCCGTTGTAATGTTTCTGTTTGTCTATGTCTTTCATAAAATGTGAATGCACTAATCCAGATATGGTCTCATCTTCTGTTTCAATGTTCCAGACTATATTAGAAATAGTTTTATAGTTTCTCAAAATGTTTGCTTTGTTACTACCAACCAACTTAGCTTTGCAAATATGAAAGAAAAAAAAAATGATCCACCTACCCATCTCTCTGCCTATCACCCTAGTGGGTGGCAGATGGAAGTAGTGTAGGTGTGAAGGAAAAATTTAGAGTCAGAGACCTAGGAATTCTAGATGGCTAAGGAACAAGATGTACTGAGTTGGAGCTGCATAGCTTCTGAAGGGAAGCAAACACTTCAGAAAAGGAGATACTCTGGGAAGAGAAAGGTACCTTTGACCAAGAAGAATCCTAGAACAGAGGTCTGTAAACTAAATTTGCAACACCGACTCGGGCAATGAAGCAATAATGGCCAGTAATCTATCCAAGGATCAAAGCCGAGAGTACTCAAGTATGAGTAGAGGACAGGACCAAGTTATGGACTGAGAAGCAATGTGGTCAGAAAGATCCCAAAGGCTATTGGGAAAATTTCCATGGTCACAAGACTGAATAGTCAGGATAAGGTCACAGAAATCAGGTACCTGGATTTGAACAAAGTCTTTTCCAATTTTCTTGTGGCCAAAATGGACCAAACCCTAATACCATGGGTAGACTCAGAATTGGTTGAATGACAACATGCAAAGAATAGTGATTTGATGAATAAATTTCATTTAGGAGGGAGGGCAATTCAATGCAATTTAATTCAACAGACATTTATTAAACATTTCCTATGTGCAAGGTTGAGTTCAAAAATACATACACATATGTATATATTTTTCTGATATGTATATACATATGCATGCAAACACACACATATATATACACAACATACATATATATACATATGTGTGTAGTGAAGTGAACACAGACACTTATGTATATACATACATATACGTGTGTATGTGTGTGTGTGTGTGTGTGTGTGTGTGTGTGTGTGTGTGTGTGTGTGTAATACAAATGTGGGTTCTAAAATATAAACTTAAGTTTAGAGGCTATATAATAGTTCATGTGAAAAAAGACCTGAGTCTTTTAATGGACTGCAAGTTCAATCTAAGTCAGCAGTGTGTCACTTAAGCCCAAAAAGCTGAAGGGATATGAGGATGCACTAAGATAGGCCTAGTGCTCAGAGGAGGAGGAGGAAGTGGTTATTTTTCTGTCCTCTGCCCTGATCACATCACACATGGAGGATTGTATTCAGTTCTGGAAACCACTTTTTAGGAAGGATTTTGACACAGTGGAAAACTATCCAGAGAAGGATGTTCAGGATGTGTAGTAGGCTTCAAATTATATCCCACAAAGATCTGTTGAAATAACTGGGACTATTTCCTGGAAGAGAGAAGATTTACAGGGGACTTGCTAATTGTCTTCAAAGAGTTGTTTTTTTGGAACATGGATTTGATTTGTTCCTTTTAGCCCAAAGGAAACATTAGGACTAGAGGATAGAAGCTTCAGAGGTGAGCCCTATACCC